>NC_089271.1:132292687-132893687 GCF_963930625.1 Muntiacus reevesi | reverse complement strand
TAATTATGATTTTATAGGTGACATCAGTGAGGGAAAATAATTTTTGACAAATGAATATTGCCTTATAATTCTGCAATGAAAATAAGCCTTGAGTTCACGAGAAATATTTGCATAATCAGGTCCTTGTGCAACAAGATGGTCACCTGCATATTACTGAGTTGGCCAAAAAATTCATTCAGTTTTCTGCAAACTAGTGTGGAAAACCCAAATGAACTTTTTGGCCAACCCAATATTTTTTTTTCGCGTAGCATTCTCATCTTTATTTAATTGTTTGAAAATGAAACTTTATTATTTTTCCAGTTATAAAAGTAGTATATACTAGTCATAAGAAAACAAATAATCGAGAAATACACACTGTATATACAAACTATAGATAAATATATGAAGTAAAGAGAAAAACTACCCTACTGTGGTCACCTGTATTTGAATAACCCCCTGTGATGCGTGTGGCCAGCATGCATTCCCAGGCATTCTCTCTTAAGCCTGAAAATGATCTTATCCTATACTCCATCACAGGTAGTAGGATTAGTGAAAAGAGATGTCTTTCTCTAAAAAAGTTAGCATAGAGTTTTATTGTCCAAGGAAAAGAAAGAGTAAAGCCAAGCAGTTCTTTTTGTATTTTTCCTGTTATCACTTCACCAGCACATCTACCCACTTCTGCTCATGACTTAACTGCAATTCTGTTACATGCCATTTTTCAAAATATGATAGAGTCATTTCTCAGAGACAGTAGGAGTCTAGACAGATACCATGATGCAAAAATCAGGTAATAAGTAAATTTATATCAATGTATTGAATGCAGAAACATAGTCAAGAATTTCAGATGAAGATGAAACAAATCAATTAGATAAACTTTTAGAAAAGATAAAATGCAATAGTGCCACAGAATTAACTGCAGCATATAGAGGACTAAGAAAAGTGATTTATCAAATTAGAATGTTATTTACTGCTTTGTACACACATGGTATTTTTTGAATTTTGTATACTAATTTGAATGCAGAGTTCCAAAGAATAGCAAGGAGAGATAAGAAAGCCTTCCTCAGCGATCAATGCAAAGAAATAGACGAAAACAATAGAATGGGAAAGACTAGAGATCTCTTCAAGGAAATTAGAGATACCAAGGGAATATTTCATGCAAAGAGGGGCCTCAATAAAGGACAGAAATGGTAGGGACCTAATAGAAGCAGAAGATATTCAGAAGAGGTGGCAAGAATACACAGAAGAACTGTACAAAAAAGATCTTTACGACCCCAATAATCATGATGGTGTGATCACTCACCTAGAGCCAGACATCCTGGAATGTGAAGTCAAGTGGGACTTAGGAAGCATCACTACGAACAAAGCTAGTGGAGGTGATGGAATTCCACTTGAGCTACTTCAAATCCTGAAAGATGATGCTATGAAAGTGCTACACTCAATATGCCAGCAACTTTGGAAAACTCAGCAGTGGCCACAGGACTGGAAAAGGTCAGTTTCCATTCCAATCCCAAAGAAAGGCAATGCCAAAGAATGCTCAAACTACCGCACAATTGCACTCATCTCACATACTAGTAAAGTGATGCTTAAAATTCTCCAGGTCAGGCTTCAACAATACCTGAATGGTGCAGTTCCAGATCTTCAAGCTGGTTTTAGAAAAGGCAGAGGAACCAGAAATCAAATTGTCAACATCTGCTGGATCATCGAAAAAGCAAGAGAGTTCCAGAAAAACATCTATTTCTGCTTTATTGACTATGCCAAAGCCTTTGACTGTGTGGATCATAACACAAAAATTCTTCAAGAATTTGAAGAATTCTTCAAGACATGGGAATACCAGGCCACCTGACCTGCCTCTTGAGAAACCTGTATGCAGGTCAGGAAGCAACAGTTAGAACTGGATATGGAACAACAGACTGGTTCCAAATAGGAAAAGGAGTATGTCAAGGCTGTATATTGTTACCCTGCTTATTTAACTTATATGCAGAGTACATCATGAGAAACACTGGGCTGGAGGAAGCACAAGCTGGAATCAAGATTGCTGGGAGAAATATCGATAATCTCAGATGTGCAGATGACACCATCCTTATGGCAGAAAGTGAAGAAGAAGTAAAGAGCCTCTTGATGAAAGTGAAAGAGGAGAGTAAAAAAGTTGGCTTAAAGCTCAACATTCAGAAAACTAAGATCATGGCATCTAGACCCATCACTTCATGGCAAATAGGTGGGGAAACAGTAGAAACAGTGGCTGACTTTATTTTTTTGAGCTCCAAAATCACTGCAGATGGTGACTGCAGCCATGAAATTAGAAGGAAACTTTCCTTGGAAGGAAAGTTATGACCAACCTAGATAGCATATTAAAAAGTAGAGACATTACTTTGTCAACAAAGGTCTGTCTAGTAAAGGCTATGGTTTTTCCAGTAGTCATGTATGGATGTGAGAGTTGGACCGTAAAGAAAGCTGAGTGCCAACTTATTGATGCTTTTGATCTGTGTTGTTGGAGAAGACTCTTGAGAGTCACTTGGACTGCAAGGAGATCCAACCAGTCCATCCTAAAGGAGATCAGTCCTGAATGTTCATTAGAGGGACTGATGTTGAAGCTGAAACTCCAATACTTTGGCCACTGATGCAAAGAGCTGACTCATTGGAAAAGACTCTGATGCTGGGAAAGATTGAGGGCAGGAGAAGGGGACAACATAGGATGAGATGGTTGGATGGCATCACCGACTCAATGGACATGGGTTTGGGTAAACTCCGGGAGTTGGTGATGGACAGGGAGGCCTGGCGTGCTGTAGTTCATGGGTTCACAAAGAGTCAGACACAACTGAGCAACTGAACAGAACTGAACTGATACTAAGAGCTGATAGACATTAAAAAATTTAAAACACACACACTATACATATAATGAATGTGTATCTTTATCATGGTATGGTATATTGAAAGATTATATGGTTGGTATAATTGTCTATGTATAGTTGCCAAGATGATTTTGAGACCAAGTGACCTTTGTGAATTACTTACAGATCCTTAAATTTAAGTACAAGGGAAACTGTCTTGACCTATTTCAATAAAGAGCAACCAAAAAGAAGTCTGTTAGAAGGAAAGTGGGAGACTTTTCCAAGTAGCAAATCAATAACTTTAAGTGTTTGTTGGAAATTATAATTTTAAATAACATTAGGCCTTAAGGAGAGAAAAAGTGAGTCTTGTAGCAAAAATTATGATAGAAATATGCAATCATGCTATGAATTTGCATTTATGATACTTGTTTTGCTGTTTTTTGTTTTTAAAAAGGGGGCATAGAAAGCCAATCTCTTTCTGAGGCTGTGAGGCTATGAGAGGAGTATTGCTAACAACAGATCTTCATCTTGGGATTAGAGAAGTACTTGAACCTTAAGAACTTGGAAACTGGTATATGTTTATTTAGATCCACAGTCTCTTACAATCTAAAGCAATGTCAATGAAGGGTTCATGGCTGAAACCTTCAAAAGAGAGCAATGGAACCCAGTGAGTGCTGTGGACTGAATGTTTGTGTCCTTCCAGAATTTGTGTACTGAATCCCGCCCACATGTGATGGTATTTGGAAGTGAACCTTTGGGAGGTAATTAGGTTAAGACGAGGTCATAAGGCTGGGGTTCTTGCCATAGAATTAGTGCCATTACAAGAGGAGACCAGAGTGCTTCCCTGCCGCCTCTCCCTCTCCTGTCTCTCTCCTGCTTTCTCTCTTTCTCCCCTCACTTTCCTGCTCCATCTCCCTTTCTGTCTCCCTTTGACCACCCCCCAGTCCCCACCATGTGAGGATATAGAAAGAATTCTGCCCTCTGTGAACCAGGAAGAGGGTTCTCATCTGGAACAGAATCAGTCAGCACCTTGAGCTTGGACTTTCCAGGCTTCAGAACCATGAGAAAAAAAAAAAATTGTTTTTAAGCCACACAGTCTATGCTATTTTGTTATAGTAGCCAAAGCTAAAACAGTGAGGTTATATGAAACAGAGCTAACAATTCTGGTTGGTAAGGAAGCTGATTCTTGCCTCAGGGTCCATTTCTGTCAATTTCTAAATTTTATCATTCTTAGAGTAGATGGTATGATTATAATAGTGCTTGATTTACAAAACTTACTTACATGTGTACAGTTTTCACTCCATTTGCCATGGCTAAGGGGAATCCCACTTTTGACAATATGAACATGACCTGATATCACTCTTTACCTACTGGTGGCTTCCATGAATCTCAAGCAGAGAGGTCAGGAAGAAACAAATGACCCTCAAAAGGCAAATATTGCAAACCCAAATCAGAGCAGAAACTGCAAATATCCCTTCACTGATGATTGCCTTCTGAAAGACTTTAGTATTCCCAATCAGTGTTAAATTTCCTTTACCTTAAGGCTTAAGCTAAAGTTATCAAGGGACACTGTGATTCCGTGGTCTAATTATGCTTGCTGTTGCATACACCATATGATCATTTTAAACTTAAAAATAGCAAAGAAATGAAAGGACTTTCTGGTGCTCTAGTGGTTAAAACTTCATGCTCCCAATGTAGGCAGCCCAGGTTCAGTCCCTGGTCAGAGAACCAGATCCCATATATCACAGCTAAAGATGCCTCATGCTGAAACTAAGATCCAGCACAGTCAAATAAATAAATAAATTTTTTTAAATAGCAAAAAAAAAAAAAAAACACGTGGATTTTAAAGTCTTTGGTGGCAGCTGCATCAAATAAGTAAAATTTTGAATGGATTCAGTTGTTAGGCACTCTGGGACTTTTAATGAGTGCAAAGAGGGGAATTATTTGTGGGGTGCTTATCATAATCTGAAAGGGAGAGGGAGGACCCCACCCATTGTAGATATCAATATCTACAGTTAGACAGGTTTGGGGTAAACAGACACAAACATAAAATAAATATTTCTCAGCTTTAGCAGGCAGCACCCATCCAGGGTAAGACACAAAACTGCTTCCTTTTAAAGATTTCGCAGTAGCAGTGTAGTTATCAGACAGTAATTTAGGCTGGGAATGAAGACAGACTATTTCCATTATTTAAAATATATATATATATATATATATATATATATATATATATATATATATATATATATAATGTATTAGTTACTTGTAACATGGGAATGAACATGCACGTCGCGAGAGTGGGAGAGGAAGGGTTAGAAGTGTGAGCACAGTGGACTGGGATAGAGAAAGTGCAGTCACAACATGTATGACCATAGCAGAGTTGCTGAGCACAGGGACCGTTTCCTTCACTTCTTCTGGTGACTTGGGCACCCTTTTCATCCCAACTTTGGCTTCTCTGTTTATTACATTCGGCCTGGCCATGACCATCTATTGCTACATGGACTTGTTCTCAGAATTCTGGCCACTCTGCCCAGAGGAAGCCCCAGCTCTCTGACTCCTGCAGGTTCCCTCACCCTATGGGTGGTAAGTTTCTTAAGACAGGAAACTCTGCATTCCCAGGACAGGTCCCAGGCCCTGGGTTGTGTGATTAGTCCCTCAGGGAGCATCTCTGTCACCTTCCACTTTCCTGAAAGGCTGTGAATTCCAATTTGCCAGAGCAAGGATCATGTGATGCTGCAGGAGTTTTCAGGGACTCTGGCTTCATTGTCTCCTTGCAAGACAAATTCTTTGGGGACTTCCCTGGCAGTCCAGTGGTTAAAAATCCACCTTTCAGTGCAGGGGACATGAGTTCAATCCCCCATTTGGGGAATTAAGATCCCACATGCCATGGAGCAGCCAAGCCCTTGCACCACAACTAGTGGACAAGAGTTCCAGAAAAACATCTACTTCTGCTTTATTGACTATGCCAAAGCATTTGACTGTGTGGATCACAACAAACTGTGCAAAATTCCTAAAGAGATAGGACTACCAGACCACCTGACCTGACTCCTAAGAAATCTGTATGCAGGTCAAGAAGCAATAGTTAGAACTGGACATGGAACAACAGACTTGGATCCAAATGGGGAAAGGAGGACATCAAGGCTATATATTGTCACCCTGCTTATTTAAATTATATGCAGAGTACATCATGCAAAATGCCGGGCTGGATGTAACATAAGCTGGAATCAAGATTGCCGGGAGAAACATCAATAACCTCAAATATACAGATGACACCACACTTATGGCAGAAAGCAAAGAAGAACTAAAAAGCCTCTTGATGAAAGTGAAAGAGGAGAGTGAAAAAGTTGGCTTAAAATTCAACATCCAGAAAACTAAGATCATGGCATCTGGTCCCAGCACTTCATGGCAAATAGATGGGGAAACAGTGGGAACAGTGGCTGACTTTATTTTGCGGGGCTCCAAAATCACTGCAGATGGTGATTGCAGCCATGAAATTCAAAGATGCTTGCTCCTTGGAAGAAGAGCTATGACCAACCTAGACAGCATATTAAAAAGCAGAGACATTACTTTACCAACAAAAGTCCATTTAGTCAAAGCTATGGTTTTTCTAGTAGTCATGTATGGATGTGAGAGTTGGACTATAAAGAAAGCTGAACACTGAAGAATTGATGCTTTTGAACTGTGGCATTGGAGAAGACTCTTGAGAAAGTCCCTTGGACTGCAAGGAGATCCAACCAGTCAATCCTAAAGGAAACTAGTCCTGAATATTTATTAGAAGGACTGATGCTGAAGTTAAAACTCCAATACTTTGGCCACCTAATGTGAAGAACTGACTCATTGGAAAAGACCCTGATGCTGCATAAGAGTGAAGGTGGGAGGAGAAGAGGGTGACAGAGGATGAGATGGTTGGAGGGCGTCACCGACTCGATGGACATGAGTTAGAGTAAGCTCCGGGAGTTGGTGATGGACAGGGAAGCCTGGCTTTGCTGCAGTCCATGGGGTCGCAAAGAGTTGGACACGACTGAGTGATTGAACTGAACTGAACCACAACTAGAGAGTTCTTGCACCTCAAAGAAAGATCCCACAAGAGACAAAGGAGATCCTGCCTGCCATAACTAAGACCCAAAGCAGCCAAATAAATTATTTGTTTAAAAAATAAAAAAAAGATGAAGCCTTTTGTGGCTGTGGATGGGCTCCAATGCCTACACTATCTCCAGCACCTCTTCCCCCATCTGCTTCTCAGTGGTTTGTTGCCATGTGTCACCAGGGTCCTTCTTCCTGACCCTGGTGGCTACCCTGAAAGTTGGAAGCACATGACTTGGCCCAAAGTTGCCAAAGCATCTTCCTTCTTAGACCCAGGCTCTGCCTCCTACGGCAAAGAGCCACTACTGTATGGTATCTTCCCAAGCCTCCCTGAGACCATCACCTCTCCAATCTCTCATGTTATCTAATGTATGTTATCAAAGACATCTGGCACCCTTCATAATTATATGTCTGCTAAAGAGTAGATGACAGCCAAACTCCTGAGTGCCTAACTTGAATTTAAGGTGAAAACAAAAGGAAACAGAAATAAAACTAAAACAAGTATTGAGTGCCAGAGAAATGTTTCTTTAGCACAGGAGGTAGTCATTTTCAAAAGATCTCTTGATGGTTATAAAAAGATTATTAAGGAAAATAATTAGGAAGTGGAGGAAAGCATTGTATTCTTTCATAACATCACCTTTTAGTTCTAAACTGTATAAACTCTCTGCTGTGAAAAAGTGAGGAAATTAACACCCTCATACTTCTTTCTCAGTCTGCCTTGAAATTTTTTATTATTTTTTACTTTTTCAAGGTTAACAACGTTATGTTCTAAAACCATAATACCCACATTTGTTTAGTCTCAGGTCCATATGCAAATAGATTCAGCCCTCACCACTAGTACTTTTTCAAGAGCTTCTGTAAGTTTTTTTCAAGTTCACCATGTGATTCTGATGCACACTGCGGATTCATAACTGCTGCTGCTTTTGGGTCACGGAGTGAGGACTTCAAAAATAAAACAATCCAGGATCTCATTAAATGCCAGAATTCAGGAGACTGCTCCGGAGTTGTGCAATTTCTTTATGGAAGAGCTCTTTGAGTTTTATATGAGAGGGAGAAGCCAGGCCATCTAAAGTTCTGAGACACAAGAGAGGAAGAAACATCTCATGTATACAGACTTTAATTCAACTATGAGATCAGAGCCTCTGCAGAGTTTTGGGGGGGTAAGTAGCTTCCTTCCTAAGCTGAACATAACAGTGGTTCTCAGAGTGTTGTCCAAGGACCGGCAGCATCAGCATCACCTGAACTACAGAATCAGAAACATTGAGGATGAGCCTAAGAATCTGTGTTTTAATGACCCTGCCCTGCCCTGCCCAGGGGATTCTGATATATCCCTGAGTTTGAGAACCACTAGGCTACAAAATCAAAGCGTGGCCTGTGGATCAGCAGAATCCAACATCACCTGGAAGCATGTTAGAAATAGACATTCAGGGAATTCCCTGCTGGTCTAGTAGTTAAGACTCATGCTTTCACTGCAGGGGGCATGGGTTCGATCCCTGGTCAGGGACCTAAGATCCTCATGCTGTGCAACGCAGTCAATAAATGAATTAAATAAAGACATGCACATCCACTGGCCCACCTCAAAACTACTGAATCAGAATCTGCATTTTAACAGGATTCCCAGATGTTCCATATGCATGTTAACATGTTTGAAAACACATCTGAAAACCACTTGTCTAGACCAGTGGTTCTCATCTTAGCTGGACTTAGAGAATCACCCAGCCAGCTTAAAAAAAAAACAACAAAAAAAACTGTAGGTCAAGATTGGTCCTCCCCAGGACCAATTAAATTAGAATATCAGCATTAGGTTGGGGGGGAAGAAGGGGTGTTGAACTGGGCATTAGTAGCTGCAAAAGCTCACCATGTGATTCCAGTGTGCAGCTTAGGTTGAGGACACTTTCTCTAAGTTGTGGCTTATGGAATCCTCCTTTATCAATTATTGCTCCTCTGTTTGCTTTCAGAAACTTATTGGTAAAGTGCTTATCTGCTGATGCCACCCACTCATTCACTTGTATTCTATGGATTGTTGTTGTATGTACTGTGTATATGTATGTTGTATGTATTGTGTATATGTTTTGCTTTTCCTTGTCATTTTAATGGTTCTGTTTCTCTGGAGACTGCTAATACAATGAATGCACCCTCCTTCCCCAGTATCTGACACCTTCGCTTCTCTAGAGAGGTATGTAATAAACGTTTATTGAAATGCTGTTGTTCACTCAGTCATGTCCGACTCTTTGTGATCGCATGGACTGCAGCAGGCCAGGCTTCCCTGTCCTTCAACATCATACTGAACCCTAGTGTTCAACATTCATTAAGATATTAAAAGAGATTACCATAAAGTGATTTTTATCTTTCCCCAAAGGCTATTTATCTTTACCTGGGAAGGTCAATGTGAAAAGGGAAGCTTTTGTGGTTATTTTTACTTGATTTATCCATGTCCAAAGTATGCAGCAAAATATCAGATAGAGTGAAGGGTCCTTCTTCCTGAGCTTTGCTTGAGTTTCCTCAAACAAAATATATCAATCAAACAAAAAAAAAAAGAAAGAAAGAAAAATTTAGTATGCCCTTGGCTTCCTTTTGTAACTGTTGAGCAACTACTATGTCCCCAACGTGGTCAGAAACTGTTCAGAGAATGTAGAAGAGACTTTATTTCATGGATTCCACTTATAAATATCATGCAGATACTGGTTACCACAGATTAGTGGTTTCTGTGGTCTGTGTTTGCAGTATGTGTGTTTTCTGCAGATGGAGTAAAGGAGGATACTTTGATTACATAAAGTCTGTCTTAGTATATCATACTTGCATAAGCTTATGACTGATAACTGTGGTTCAATTCCCTGCTTTTATAAAACAAAATCTATATTGACTTAATAGTATGCTGTTATATGATGACATCATTAATGGTGCCTACTGCAGAAAATAAAATAAATGTTTTCCTGTGAAACTAAAGTTTAGACTAGTTTTAGATAAATCAGGATATAGCTATAATATACAATAGTGTCTGGCTAGTCATTAAGTATTCCTTATTACATTAAACTCCATTAAAAACAAATGATGGTATATTTCCTATTATACTGAGTGAGCTATGATAATAGGAATGCCAGCTTTTTATTGACAAAGGAATATTGAACTGCTTTCTCATCAGAAAATATGAGTGGAGATATTTGATAATATAGTACAGCAATTCCACAAAGATGAACTAAATTCAGATTGGAAGTATGATTCACTCTCAACTTGGGCAGGAAAGGAATTTAAATTGCTCTGAAAATTTTAAGTAAGTATTTCATCTACCTGATTGCATTTATCCTAGATGGCAAAAATTTGAGTGCATATCTTACAATGATCATTGTCACTCACCAGATTATTTTAAGGGAAGGTCAGTGTTCCAAAAGCTAAACATTAGCTTTACCCAGAATGCTTGTTACAAAGACACTCCTGATCCAACCCCAGATGACCTGAATCAGAATCTTTTGGGAAATGATCTGGGTATATATATTTTTAGCAAATCTTCCATGGTGATTCTCATGCTCAAATATGGAAAACACTGTTTAAGGATATCTATATTCATATATACAATATGACAGACCTAGACTAGGAGTGGTCATATGCATAGGTCACAATGTGCTGGCTGGGTTGTAGTGGTGTGTAATGTTTAGTGGGAAATTATATGAAAAGCTTCCCAGGTGACTCAGTGGTTAAAAAAAAAAAAAAAAATCTGCCTGCCAGTGCAGGAGACACAAGAGACCAGGGTTAGATCCCTGGGTCAGGAAGATCTCCCGGAGTGGGGTATGGCCACCCACTCCAGCATTCTTGCCTGGAGAATTCAATGGACAGAGGAGCTAGGTGGGCCACAGTCCATGGGGTTGCAAAGTCAGACATGACTGAGCATGCAGGTACATATGAAGTACTTCCTCCCTTTCTTATATCTGAAATTCTGCCATTTGAGATCAATATTTCCCTCTCTCCATAGTTCTTTTATTGTGTGTTAAACATCCTGGAAATATTTGTATTATAAGATGTGAAAAAGTTTTAGCACATGACAGGAAGAACTGGGCATAATGAAAGTTCTGGGCCTCTATGGGGGGTGGAAGCAGCATGGACACACGTCAGGGGGGATATGTGAAACATCACAATTGTACTGTCAGTTCAGTTCAGTCGCTCACTCAAGTCTGATTCTTTGTGACCCCAAGGACTGAAGCACGCCAGGCTTCCTGTCCTTCACCAACTCCCAGAGCGTGCTCAAACTCATGTACATCAAGTTGGTGATGCCATCCAACCATCTCATCCTCTGTCGTCTCCTTCTCCCCCCACCTTCAATCTTTCCCAGCATCAGGGTCTTTCCAATGAGTCAGCTCTTTCCATCAGATGGCCATCAGCTTCAGCATCAGTCCTTCCAATGAATATTCAGGACTGATTTCCTTTAGGATTGACTGGTTTGATCTCCTTGTAGCCCAAGGGACTCTCAAGAGTCTTCTCCAACACCACAGTTCAAAAGCATCAATTCTTCAGCACTCAGCTTTCTTTATAGTCCAACTCTCACATCCGAACATGACTACTAGAAAAACCATAGCTTTGACTAGATTGACTTTTGTTGGTAAAGTAATGTCTCTGCTTTTTAATATGCTGTCTAGGTTGGTCATAGCTTTTCTTCCAAGGAGCAAGCATCTTTGAATTTCATGGCTGCAGTCACCATCTGCAGTGATTTTGGAGCACCCCAAAATAAATTCTCTCACTCTTTCCTTTGTTTCCCCATCTATTTGCCATGAAGTTCTGGGACCAGATGCCATGATCTCAGTTTTCTGAATGTTGAGCTTTAAGCCAATTTTTTCACTCTCCTCTTTTACTTTCATCAAGAGGCTTTTTAATTCTTCTTCACTTTTTGCCATAAGGGTGGTGTCATCTACATATCTGAGGTTATTGATATTTCTCCCAGCATTCTTGATTCCAGCTTGTGTTTCATCCAACCTGGCATTTCTCATGAATTACATCTCTGCATGTAAGTTAAATAAGCAGGGCAACAGTGTATAGCCTTGACATGCTCCTTTCCCGATTTGGAACCAGTCTATCTGTTGCTTCTTGACCTGCATACAGATTTCTCAGGAGACAGGTCAGGTGTTCTGGTATTCCCATCTCTTTCCGAATTTTCCACAGTTTGTTGTGATCCACACAGTCAAAGGCTTTTTTAGCAACCTATGATTTTTGGCATGTAATTATATGTGGATGCTATATATATATATATATATATATATATATATATATATATATAGTCTTTCCCTCATGGCTCAGATGGTAAAGAAACTGCCTGCAATGCAGGAGACCTGGGTTCAATTCCTGGATTGGGAAGATCCCAACACATGAACATGTGTACATGTACACATGCTCATATGTGCTCAGTCACTCAGTCATGTCTGACTCTGCGACACTATGGACTATAGCCCACCAGGCTCCCCTGTCCATGGGATTCTTCAGGCAAGAATACTAGAGTGGGTTGTCAGTTCCTCCTCCAATCCATGGATCAAACCTGAGTCTCCTGCATCTCCTGCATTGGCAGGCAGATTCTTTATCACTGAGCTACCTGAGAATCCCTATATACCAAAATACATGCATATACACACATATATGTATATTATTATACATTTAAGTATATAAAAAATAATTTCACTTCCAAAAATCATAAAATGCTTTCCAACGCTGTGAAAATCTTCATCATATAGGAAAGTTGCTTTTACAAATCAGTCTCTCTGTTGTCAGGGGGATGTTTGCTAATGTCTTTAACTTATAATGATAGATGAATAGTTAACGCAACTAATATTCAATGAGCTTTTTATAAAAATCCCAGTCCAGGGGCACTCAGTACGCATTCCAGTGCTGGTCTACTGACTCAGTCATAACATTTAGTGATAAAGAACATGAACTTTGGTGTTAGTCTAGACCAGGGTTTGAGTACTGTCTGTATTACTTACAAGGGAAGTCACTTAGTATTTCTGAGTCTCAATTTCCACATCTAGAAATTGGTGCTAATAATATTTTAATGGAAACAACTCTTGGGGTTCGCATAAGGATAAAATGAGGCTTTACATGTAAAGAGAATTTACAACTTTTAAAGACTGCATACTGTCACCCTGCTTATTTAACTTATATGCAGAGTACATCATGCAAAATGCCAGGCTGGATATAGCACAAGCTGGAATCAAGATTGCCAGGAGAAATATCAATAAACTCAGATATGCAGATGATACCACCCTTATGGCAGAAAGCGAAGAAGAACTAAAGAGCCTCTTGATGAAAGTGAAAGAGGAGAGTGAAAAAGTTGGCTTAAAACTCAACATTCAGAAAACTAAGATCATGGCATCTGGTCCCATCACTTCACGGTAAATAGATGGGGAAACAAAGGTAACAGTGAGAGACTTTATTTTGGGGTGCTCCAAAATCACTGCAGATGGTGACTGCAGCCATGAAATTCAAAGACGCTTGCTCCTTGGAAGAAAAGCTATGACCAACCTAGACAGCATATTAAAAAGCAGAGACATTACTTTACCAACAAAAGTCCATCTAGTCAAAGCTATGGTTTTTCTAGTAGTCATGTTCGGATGTGAGAGTTGGACTATAAAGAAAGCTGAGTGCCAAAGAATTGATGCTTTTGAACTCTGGTGTTGGAGAAGACTCTTGAGAGTCCCTTGGACTGCAAGGAGATCCAACCAGTCCATCATCCTAAAGGAAATCAGTCCTGAATATTCATTGGAAGGACTGATGCTGAAGCTAAAACTCCAATACTTTCGTCACCTGATATGAAGAACTGACTCATCAGAAAAGACCCTGATGCTGGGAAAGATTGGAGGAGGGAGGAGAAGGGGACAACAGAGGATGAGATGGCTGGATGGCATCACCGATGCAATGGACATGAGTTTGAGTAGGCTCCGGGAGTTGGTGATGGACAGGGAAGCCTGGCTTTGCTGCGGTCCATGGGGTCACAAAGAATCAGACACGACTGAGTGACTGAACTGAACATAATTATTGAGAAAAACCTAGGATACTTCCATCTCTTACCAAAGGGCTAGTGGCCTGACATATAGTCTATTACTCTCATTTTCACAGGGATAAGGGGAATTCTGATTCTCCTTAACAAGGTGGTGGAAAAGAATGCATTAAGCTTGTCCCCAGAGAATATGTGTCTGCCTTTAAGGACAGAGGTGCTTGGAGTAGACTTATTTTGTAAGAGGGGCTCCATATTATAAAACTGGGATGATAACCCCTCATTTTGGCCCCAAAGGTTGCCCCTGAATCATAGAAGGAGTAGAGAGTAAGATGAAGAGTGAAAAAATACAAAACATCAAAGTGATATGACCAAAGAGAGCACAGATACATTTCAATAAGATGATAGTTTAGCATCTGAGATAGAGGCTCTACAATGGTGAGGGTAAACCAGACTCAAACTCTGAGACCAAAAGGGTTAAAAAATCAAAATTACATATTTTTCTTTTAATGGCATTCTAATGGAGTAGAGGTCTCATCTAACAAGGTAGAAATATTAACAGTTATGTGGTAGAGATTTTTTAGCATGGTCCATTTTCATGGAAGTCATTTTTAGCCCATTCTAAATTATATGTGTTAAAAGGATACATGAATTCATTAAATTATTTTTAACTCAGCTCATTATTACACTCAGCTTGACATCTCAGACAGTTGCTAATTTTTTAACCAATTTAACAAAATGTCTTTTGTTAAGAATTAAGTAGCAATGCTTCCAACTTATTATCATTGAAGTAAAAGAAAGCCTTTCCAAGTGGAGGTATATGTTTTGGAGGTATATTGGGTATAGAACCATAGAGAATTAGAGCCAAAAAGATCCTAGAAGTGATGAAGTTCAACCTCTCATTGAACAGACAAGGTAAAAGAATCATTTCCTGATATTCACACTAAGGTGATAAACAGCATCCATGAACTGATCACATATTTAGAGACTGTCTTACACAGTCAAGGCACTGTGCCATAGGATAAAGGATAAGGAATTGTATAAGATGTGCTCTCTGCCCTTATAAGAAAGGCTTATGATCTAACCAAAGGATCAAACATGTGCTTGTGTAACCATGAATAATATGAGGTAACTTATTACAAGTGGTGCAAAATGTTGTATGAACTGAGAAGTTGGCAAGTTTTCCTTGGAGAGTCTTATATTGAGGGAACCTTCTTGGGCATGATGGTATTTCGAATCTGCTCTCTGATCTTTGTCCCAACTATGATTGTATATCAGTCTGTGCTGTGCTTAGTTGATCAGTCGTGTCCAACTCTCTGCCACCCCAGGGACTGTACCCTGCCAGGCTCCTCTGTCCATGGGGATTCTCTGGGCAAGAACACTGGAGTGGGTTGCCATGCCCTTCTCGTATATCAGCCTACTTAGTAATAATGCTTCTGTAAATAGGGAGAAATGCATGGTTCAAATGATGCATAGGGACTCAGGAGGTTCTCTTAAACTATAGCTTTAATGAATATTACTATGCTTATAAATGTGGATGTTCATTCATTTGTTCAACCAATGTTTATTGAATGTTAACTATGTAGCTGTGGATATAATAATGAATGAAACAGAGTGCCTGTGCTCCTGTTACAATCTACTCAAGGGAGAAAGACAAGAAACAAATAGGCAATAGCTATTGAACATTTCAGATTGTGGTCAGTCCTATGAAGAAACAGGGTAAGGAGTCAGAGAAGACTGTTGCGTCGGCTGAAGGGCTGCTGTTTTCATAAAGGGTGAGCAGGGAAGGTTTCTCTGTTGAGCAGAGACTGAAGAAAGTGGGCAACTGGAACTCCCCTGTTGGTCTAGTGGTTAGGAGTCCACTTGCCAATGCAGGAGACACATGTTCAATTCCTGGTCCAAGAAGAGCCCACATGCCATGGAGCAACTGAGCCCATGGGCCACAACTGCTGAGCCCATGTGCCCTTGAGTCCGTGTTCTGTAACAGGAGAAGTCACCACAATGAGAAGCCTCCACACTGCAACAAAGAGTAGCCCCCCGCTTGCCACAGTTAGAGAAAGTTCGGGCACAGCAATGAAGACTCAGTGCAGCCAAAAACAAATAAATGAATAAAATTTAAAATAAAAAGAAAGTGGAGGACTGAGCCATGCAAACAGCTGGACTGTGCAGAAGAAACAAGGGAATTTCATTAATATGGTTTACTGAAGTAGCACAAAAGACATTGATTTGTCAGGCTTGCTTTTCTTCCTGATCACAAGCAAGGGGAAGGGCTTTTACTTATAATGGAAAGAAGTTGATGAACTGATCACCTTATCAATACCAATGCAGACCTTCTATGGAAAGTTAAGAGGAAAATCAGAGAGGGTAGAAAGGAGAAAAAGAAGGGAAGGGCAGGATAGAAAGAAAATGAAGGAGAGGAGACAGAGGGGGAAAGAAGACATAATACAAGGAAATCATGGATTTAAGTCTCCACCTCAGCCTGTCCAGAAAGGCCTGACATCAAGAACTTATCTCCAGCATCCTAAATAGCATCTGCTACAGATATGTCCCTGAAATTGCCTGAGCCAACAACACCCTTGTGTAGGGCTTTGGATTCTCATGTTTAAACCAATGTATTCAGTAATACAGTCTCTTTGGATCCCTGGTATGTGAGCAGACCTGAGATAAAGGGAAGAGACAGAAGAATGATAAGGCATTGCCTCACCAGCAGAAATGAATATTAATACATTCATAATCTTTACAGAGTACATGTCTTTGAATTTCTCTTGTATGCTCCCTATACACAACACACATACACACACAGAGTATAATAACGTTATTCTCAAGTTTTTTGGGGTTGGCCACAGTTTTTCTTTTTTTTTAAACCTGAGCAAACTTTGTGGCCAACCCAATATCTAGCCCAACACATAACACATTTGAGAAATATAAGAACCCCCATGATGACCAGTGCCTCACTAAGACAAAGAGTGTCATAGTATCAAAGAATAAATGTAATTCTGACCTGACCTCACAAGCATAGAAAAAGTCTTCCAACCTTTATCTCATCACAGCATAGGTAGGAAATGATACAAGTGTACCACAGGTGAGGAGAGGAGAGGTGAGGAGAAGGAAGTCCCAGATCCCACTCAGCCGCCCCAAAGGCTGCAGAGAACCATCTCTGGGCACGTTAGGAACCCATCTGAGAAATATCCTTTGGAAGTTCTGCTTTAAGGCAGAGGTCCCCAGCCTTGCTGGCACCAGGGACCAATTTTGTGGAGGACAATTTTCCATAGACCAGGGTGACATGGGTGATGGTTTCAGGATGATTCGAAGTGCATTACATTTATTGTGCATTTTATTTCTGTCATTATTACATCAGCTCCACCTCAGATCATCAGGCGTTAGATCCTGGAGGTTGGGGACCCCTGGTTTAAGGGATAAAACACTAGATTTTCATTTCTATTTTTTCTCCTGCTCCCACTACCCTCCCCCCCCCCGCCCTTAATGGGACATTTTGAAGGCTAAATCAATTTGAAGATGCTGAAATAGTACACACTCACACATACAAACAAGGTTTTTCCATTGGTACCGTGACTTTTTCCACGTGAAGTCCATGTTAACTGAAAGCTTACCATCTAATGTTGATGAATAATAGCTAGTAGAAAATGCATGAGTGAGGCGCCCATTGTATTGTGCCTCATGATTACTTATCTGCTTAAGACGAGGGCCTTTCTGAGAACCAAAGCAGGTGGCATAATATAGCGTGGGAATAAAGCACAATGGATTCTCCTTAGGAAGCACAAGATATGCAACTCACAGCTTGTCAGATTTAAGCTTATTATGAAATATTACCCCCCTCTCAGATATAAAAATCACTCCCGTTGAAACAAAAGATTACAATTCAGGACAAGTGTAGAGAGAATGCTAATTAACGAAGGTGTTTACAACTGTGCGTTTTGAGCTGATGCTCGCCTTTGCCTGCTGTGAAAGGTTTCAGTTTGCGATTGCTTTCCTGTCTTTTTTCAACTCCTGCTTGAAAATAACAAGTTAAGACAATTTCTGGCACTTAGATGGCAAAACAGAATACTGAGGCCAATATTTATGCTGTCTGAAGTAGTTTTTGGGGGGGGGAGAAAACCCTGTCTTTTAAGGCTAAACTTCTTTTCTTCTTGCTGGCAGTTACACTATTTATTACATGTATAAAGATAGTGATTAATTAATAGGAAGGAGTTAGGGAACAGTGATCTTCAGCCGTAATGGAGGAACTTGCCAACAGAACGGAGCTCTGAACATAATGAAGGCTTGAAAATGAAATCTACCTTATCTAGAGAAAAGCTCTCCCAGCCGCTGAAGATATAAATAGGGAAAAATCAATTAGCACAGGCTGGAATTGAAAATCATGTGGTTTATTAGATAATGAAATTGTTTTTAGTGAAGGAAACGCAAACGAATCCATGACCAAGGATGATAACGTTAATATCCTCCTCTGGCAGGACCATGTAAAAATGAATGCTGGCAAAGTGACACCCTTCTTTCCTCATTAATTTAACTTCCTACAAGGATGGGGGCAAATATGTCATTTTCATACCCAGATGATAGGAGGAGGATTAGGTTAGAACCTGTTCTGGAAGGGAAGGAAAAAAAATATATACACAGTCTAACAATTCAGCTCGAGGCAAATGTTTTAAAGAAGTAAAGATTGCAAAAGTGGAAGCCAACGAAGGAAGAAGGAAGTAAAAGCTCTCCTGTTTTAATCTCCCTTCCCAGAGTAAAAGCTCTCTGGGAAGTGCTCTCCCAGGCCACATACACCCCGAGATCTTGATGAACCAATCTGCTTTTCCACATTATACTTTTATATATTAAAAAAATTTTTTTTTAATTTATTTGGCTGTTTCGGGTCTTAGTTGCGACACCCAAGATCTTTAGTTGCGGCATGTGGGATCTAGTTCCCTGATCAGAGATCGAACTTAGGGACCCCTGTATTGGAAACTCAGAGAAACTCACTGGACCCCCAGAGAAGCCCCCCACATTATAGTTTTAAGGGGGATTGGTGATGTGTAGAATGGTTCTGACTTATCACAGTGAAAGTTATTGATAAAATGACAAGTATAGACAAATACTTGCTAGAGATAGTCTTGTACATCAGGGGTCCCCAACCTCCTGGGATCTAATGCCTGATGATCTATGATCTGAGATGGAGCTGACGTAATAATAATAGAAATAAAGTGTATAATAAATGTAATGTGCTTGAATCATCCTGAAACTATCCCCCTTCTCCCCTCCCCATCCATGGAAAAATTGTCTTCTATGAAACCAGTCCCTGGTGCCAAAAAGGTTGGAGACTGCTATTATGCTCCATCCCCACTTAGAGATCTGTTATCAAACACACAGGCCCTCAAACATATCCAGGGAGCACAGTAGATGGATCCATTTCCAGGGTGGGGATAAAACACCAGACTTTCAGAGCAGGAAGGATGCTAAGAAATCATCTAGTTGAATTGTCTCATTTCACAGATGGGGGAAACTGAGGCCAATGTGAGGAAAGGGACTCTTTCAAAGTCACATATGAAGTTAGCAAGCTCTTCATCTTTCTTGACTCTACCTACACCTTTCTATGAACCCATGCGACTTTCACGCTGAAGGTGAAATGAGTGAAGGAATCAATTAGAGACACTTCCTCATTCTCTTTCTTGCTCATTCAACTATGCTGGCAGGTTGAGCAAAGAAGCAACAATTTGTAAATATGAATATGGCCCCAATATTTCATGGGGGCATAGTTAGACCGAAATGTATTTGTTGCTTATTAGAAATTCAAATGTAGGTGGGTGTCCTATATTTTATGTGGCAATCCTACATTCAACACAGATCTTTCATTGATTTTCTCTGCCAGCTATTTCATCATTATCCATCCCAAGAAAAGAAATAGAGGATGGACAAAATAATTTGCAATACAGGCTGAACTCAGTGAGGCCTGAGAGAATCGGTGGATAGAGCCATTCCTTCTGCTGACTGGAGCCCCACTAAATTACAAATGCTTCATGAATTCCAAGCACTTCCTTCTGCATGAGATCACTTATTTGGAGCTTCTCTCTCTTTCTTCTAACAGGTATGACTTTGAATTGGCAAGAACCAAGGATAGATAGTAAGAGATACTTGTGAGTTGAGGATTATTATATAAATACTGTCTCTGTTTACAGAATCTTCAATGTATCAGTTTGGAAGATAAGGCATGAGAGATGACACTGTGCTAGGGCACTAGAGAATCTGTTCTAGAGAGGAAGAGGCACCTAGGAACTCTAGCCTGGTATGGACCAAACATGGCTGATCATCACAAACACCTGGGAATGTCAAACTGCACGTCCTTCAGTTTTACTCTCAAAGGATCTAATTTCATAGAGCTGGAATCTAACCCAGCATCCTAATGACATTCATGCAGGCAATCTGGGGATTAAATGTTGCATTATACTGGCCTAGGATATTAAGACAACACTTACCTCCCTTCCAGGGCCAACGTCTTCCTGCTCGCCTCTTATTCCACCATAAGTAAGTCCCCTTCAGGCTCCCCTGATGACTCAGAGATATAGAACCCACCTGTCAAAGCAGGAGACGCAGGTTCGATCCCCAGAGGAGGAAATGGCAACCTACTCCAGTATTCTTGCCTGAGAAATCCCACAGACAGAGGAGTCTGACGAGCTAGAGTCCATGGGGTTGCAGAGTAGGACACAACTGGACAACTGAATGAATGAACAAAGTTCTCTGCAATATTTTACTACCCTCATGATTTATTGCACCTATGTAGTGGTCTATTTTATAGCTACTGTTTATTCCTTTTATTTATTTTGAAGTATAGTTTATTTTCAATGTTGTGTTAGTTTCAGGTGCATAGCAAAGTAATTCAGTTATATTGAATACATATATATATATATATATATATATATATATATACACACATATGTTCTTATATTGACTCTTCTCCTTTTTAAAAAATTTTCTCCTTTTAAACATAAATTCCAAATTATATAGTAGCTTCTAATCTACCTCCCCAAATAAGGTTGCTAAGTGACTGGAATCCATGTCTCTATATAAATCAGAGACTTACCCAAGTTACTTTGTTTTGACCCAGCTTACAGTCCAGTGCACAAACTCTAGTGGGAAATTTCAGTGTAAAACTTAAGAGTTCTTCCTCTATCCTGGATGCCATATCCCAGTTCTCCTGTATACCCTGGGCAAGGGAATGATACCTCCTTTTTCTGTCACAATGGGAGATATCCCATCAAGAAAGTCGCCACGTGGGTGGTTGAATTTGAATTGTTCCCTGAAGTGTGAGCTAGATTTCAACATACAGAGATAGAGGGGTAAACATTCTAGAAAGGAGTATAATCACTCACAGTCTGAAGTTTCTGAAACCTGAGTTATCATCAGAATCACCTGGAGACTTGGGTAAAAATGTACTTGGGAAGAGTGTTAAAAATCAGTCTCACAGCCCTCAGATTGGGAGAAAATAATAGCAAATGAAGCAACAGACAAAGGATTAATCTCAAAAATATACAAGCAACTCCTGAAGCTCAATTCCAGAAAAATAAATGACCCAATCAAAAAATGGGCCAAAGAACTAAACAGACATTTCTCCAAAGAAGACATACAGATGGCTAACAAACACATGAAAAGATGCTCAACACCACTCATTATCGAAATGCAAATCAAAACCACAATGAGGTACCATTACATGCCAGTCAGGATGACTGCTATCCAAAAGTCTACAAGCAATAAATGCTGGAGAGGGTGTGGAGAAAAGGGAACCCTCTCACACTGTTGGTGGGAATGCAAACTAGTACAACCACTATGGAAAACAGTGTGGAGATTTCTTAAAAAACTGGAAATAGAACTGCCATATGACCCAGCAATCCCACTTCTGGGCATACACACTGAGGAAACCAGATCTGAAAGAGACACGTGCACCCCAATGTTCATCGCAGCACTGTTTATAATAGCCAGGACATGGAAGCAACCTAGATGCCCATCAGCAGACGAATGGATAAGGAAACATATACACCATGGAATATTATTCAGCCGTTAAAAAGAATTCATTTGAATCAGTTCTAATGAGATGGATGAAACTGGAGCCCATTATACAGAGTGAAGTAAGTCAGAAAGATAAAGAACATTACAGCATACTAACATATATATATGGAATTTAGAAAGATGGTAATGATAACCCTATATGCAAAACAGAAAAAGAGACACAGAAGTACAGAATAGACTTTTGGACTCTGTGGGAGAAGGCGAGGGTGGGATGTTTCGAGAGAACAGCATGTATATTATCTATAGTGAAACAGATCACCAGCCCAGGTGGGATGCATGAGACAAGTGCTCGGGCCTGGTGCACTGGGAAGACCCAGAGGAGTCGGGTGGAGAGGGAGGTGGGAGGGGGGATCGGGATGGGGAATACATGTAAATCCATGGCTGATTCATGTCAATGTATGACAAAACCCACTGCAATGTTGTGAAGTAGTTAGCCTCCAACTAATAAAAATAAACGGAAAAAAAAAATCAGTCTCAGATGTAATGTATGGAACAGGCATGTGCCTTTTCAGTTAACTCCTCTATTATGAAGTATAATTGGGTTTAAGAACTATTTGAGTTGATGTATGATAACCTGGAAAAAAAAAAAAGTAAAGACCCTGGGACCCTGGATGCACTTGAATCTTTTTTTTGGGGGGCGGGAGGTGTAGGTGTCTAGGAATAATCAGGCAGTGACTTGCTACATGCTATAACTCTTCTCGGTTTCTACCAGTTGGGCCATTATAAAGTCAGACATGGTTTAAGGCAGAGGTCCCCAACATTTTTGGCACCAGGAGCCAGTTTCGTGGAAGACAGTTTTTCCATGGACCAGGTTGGGGGGTAGTTTTGGAATGATTCAAGTGCATTACACTTATTGTGCCCATTATTCCTATTATTACATCAGCTCCACCTCAGATCATCATGCATTAGATCCCGGTGTTTGGGGACCCTAGTTTCAGGGAGTGCAAACACGTTTTACTTCTATACACTCAACAACAAATTCTGCTAAGGAGAGAAGAGTGTAGAAGTGAAGGACCAACCTACATTAACTTAAATAATCATAAAAGACATAATACCAGCCATTACTTCAACAATCAGAATCCGTAGAGTGCTGAAAAATGACCGTGCATGATTCAACAATCTAGATGTGCTTTGGAAGCCTCCTCTGATGGATGGATTAGACTTCCTTCAGTGTGGTAGATGGTTCAGACTCCAAATGTCTGGTGACCCAGGAAAAGAGATTCGATTTCTATCTGTGAAGATGATGCTGAAGCCCTGATGGTGCTTGCGTATCTATGATAGTGAAAATTTAAATCCCATTTTTTGAACCTGGAACCAGACCTGATGTTCTGGGGTTAAAAAGGCTGACATGGATAGTACAATGAGTGAGCTCAAATAGTGTCAGCTGTGGGAGTTGGGAGCAGATCCTTATTGCCTATTGATACACTCCCGGTGAGATTCTCCCCCAAGATATTCAGATTTGTGGGTATAAATTAAATCCCTCTGGAATAATAACAACTATTCCTACTGTCATTTTGGGGGGGGGGGTGTGTATGTGTGCCTGGTACAGTGGTAAGCCCTTTACATATGTTATTTAATTCTTTAAACAACCCATACAGGGAAATAGTATTACCTCTGTTTCATAAAGACAAAACAGGCTTGGAGAGGATTCCTTCATCCATTCAACAAATGTGCAGTGAGCAGAGATTATGTCTAGGTGCTGAGGTTACTACAGTGGCATCTCAATAGATTACCCTGCTTCTAGGCTTGTCCTTGCCCCCACCCCCACCCGGACCATTTTTTCCCTACAAAGTAGTTCATTATTTTAAACAGCTCTCATTGGTTTCTGCTGGTGGTGCTTTGAGGGGATGGATTAAGTGTCTCCAGGCTGAGCCACCGTGTGCCTCTAGGTGGGGGAAGGGAATCTCTGACCCAATGGGAAGAAGAGTTTTCCAGGCTAGTGCCTGATTGATCAAATACTTCTTGTCTGTAGAAGATGAACAGAGGTTTCCAGGTCCATAACTTAATGGTGAGATTTGTCTTGCTGGTGCTGACTTTGTATCTCTGGGTAGTAGAAAAGGGTCTCGGATCATTTCTGGCCTGGGTGCTTATTGTTATGAAATGCATTTTGCTGGTCCCCCATTGCCCACCCACCATCCCTCTGGGTGGGAGAGGGGGATCTACACAACTATGAATTTCCAAATTTCTGTCTCCATTCTGCACCTCCTACATTCCATTATTTACTTAATACATCCACTGTAATGTCTAATGGATATCTCAAGTCTTCTATATGTTGATTTCTGTTATTATCAATGTTTACTTATTCAATCCCTGCCCTGCCATAAGGTAGGGTCCTCTGAAATCGTTCTTTTAGACCTAGTTGAGCTTAGCTGGTACAAGGTTGACTAAGAAGTGTTATTAATAGCAACACTAGTGGAAGGGAAAGGAAGGAAGCAGGGCTGGGCAAAGGGAAAAGTCAAGCTGTAATGCACACCCACCCAACAAGATCCCACAAGGAGCTCTGAAGCCAGAATAATCCTTCACAGTTGTCCCAAATTTGGCCAAGATTACTGGGCCTTTAGAGTCCTGTGAATTTTGTACACTGGATGTGGGCCACCTGGGAAGGGGAGTGGCCTGATGTGGGGCAGCTATTTATGCAAAGCTGCCACTAAAGGCTGGCTCCAAACGTAACTGGCAGCGTCTGGGGCAAGTCCTTCACACAAATGGGGTCCGAGCCACGTGGTCAGTTCCAACAGGATCCCCATGTGTATTGACCATACGCCTGACCACGTGGTGCTCCTTAATCCCAGCACAGTGGAATCGCCCAGGCAGCACGAGATGAGCGTTTCCAGTCCTGGAGGCTCGCTAGTCAAGACTCATTCCCTTGGCCTTGTGATCTGCTTAAAGATAGCCTAGCCTCAGTGGTACTTCTGGGTGCACATTAGAGAAAATCCATCCTAGTCGTGGCAGAATGTTAACAGACAGTCTCCCCCAGCCCAGCCGGGTACACCGGTTCCTGTTGGTCCACTGAGGCCAAGATTTCCTCCTAGTCTGCTTGCTAGGTAAGAGTTCTCTGCCTGGGTCTCGGTGCACTCGCTGCCCAGAATTTTCCCACCAGCTATCTGCGGGCATTAGTGGATAATTTCCTTTTGGGTACCAACGGTCTAGCCCTCAAGAGTTTCCTCCTTATCCCCCATATGCCCAGTTAAGAGCCCTCCTTTTCAATATTGTAATTATTGTGGGTTTTCTTTTCTGTGTGGTGAGGGAATAATGATGAATAATGTTCTGTATGTTTTCAAGTGTGCTTGTTGGTCATTTGTGCAGAATCTTTTGTAGGTTTTTGGCTCAGTTTTCTGGCCCAGTTTTGGGACATGTTGTTTGTGCTATTATTGACTGTACGGGATTTTTTTTTTTTACTTCATACAGGATTTCATATATATATATATATACACATACATGAGAGCGACAGAAAGAAAGGATGTGAGAAAGTGAGATTGGTTTATTCCTGGGCAGGCTTGTCTTTTCTTTTGAGTGAAGATTACCAGTGGAGAAGGTCATTAGCCTGCTGCTGTCTCTAGGCAAGAACTCATTTTCGATGACTTACTTAAAGGGCACAGCTGTTAATAATTTGACCACAAACAACTCTGGTCTTTTGATGTGATGCTTCTGACTAGAACCTACAAACATAAGTGCCCTGATATAATTTCAAAACAGTATAATTTTGTCAGTTGCTCTCTCTGTGCCATTTGTCTGCATACACAGTTCCTCCCTGAAAATATTACCACCATACTCCTGGATATTCCAAGCCTAAGAATATCCTGAGAATTTAACTCAAACGAGACCACAACACCAAACCCTGAGAATTTAATTCACAAAATGTAACCACGACTCCAAACCCACACACCCAAATGCATTGCTTGAAAGCCTTATCTCTAATGAAAATACGGTGTCACTCCTCAAACAAGTCATTTTCTAAAAGGAAGGTTAACACAGAAGTTATAAATTGGGCGTGCTTTAACACAGAACAGAGGTTAACACTCTACTTTCTGTGTTGAGAGATTTAGAGGTGCCAGATGTAGAGAAAGACGGGGAACAATCCAACTGAACTGGGATTAACACCGATTTGTTCAGTTGCTGTTTAACCTATTTTATACATGATACCAAAGCAAAGCCCATGTGTAGTTTATTGCCTCTCTGATACTGGGACCCAAGCAATGGACCCCTATCCCACAAGCGCATTCACATCCTAGAAGATCGCATAGACTGGAGTTCAAGTTGAATCACAATAGCTGAAATAGACCAGGCTTGAAAGTTATATAATCCTAACCCCTCACTTCATAAAAGGCAAAACCACTTAGAGAGGAAAAAGAAATTTCCAAAAGTCGATTGACTTAGTCTGGAGTTAGGTGACCAGAGGATTAGTCAGAGATGGTTTCCCCTACACCACTTATTTAAATTGTATTACTTTTGGCAATACAGTTTGGTCTGTGTTAGCAATGAGTTCTCAATCTCGTTCTTAGGGCTGTCCTTCTGAAGTGGAAAAGGACACTGTTGGTTTCTTGCCTCCCAAGCCAGCTTCCTATTGCTTCAGCCTCCTCCTCTTGTAGCGGTATTATTTTCCTGTTCTCTGGGGCCCATTCCATCTTTTAGAATTTTTAAGAGTCTGTTGCTGATGTCTACCACTGGACTGTGTGTCCTTGAAGAGATCCATTGTCACTTCTGAGAAACAAGCCTGTGAATGAGATACGTTTTACAAAATGGTGTGCAGGCTCTGAAGAAGCTAGATTTACAGAACCATCTGTAATTAAAAGGCATGTAAAGGTATGGTTTTGATTTCTGTAGATTTTTCTCACTGTGTGCACTTAGAAAAAATAAAATAACAAATGGAAGCCCTCTTTTGACAGTTCTATGGCAAGGGAAATCTATTTCTGCAATGTGTGACATAATTGTTAATATCATAGCCATGTCTGTATATCGGCAATTCACGGCTCAAGCAGGTATGGACTAGTTCATTAGGACATGGGGATGAATTTCTGTACTAAAAGATGCTGTGAAAATCAAACTACTCTATTTCGGTAGCAGTTTCCCAGTTGATATAAGGATGGTTCTTGTAGCAGGTCAGAGGTTGTCAATATTTGGTAATGAGTCCTAGGATTATATATTAAAAAAGAATCCTGGCTGCTTCTCATGTGCAAATAGAGTTGCAGAGCATTGAACCTCAAGAGTATACACTGCTGGTGATTGATGAAATTTAAATTTACATGAGGTTTTCTTTGTTCAATTAATGAGGTATATATTCCATACCATAAAGCGCACTGATTTTAAGTGTGTGTGTGTGTATGTGTGTATGTGTTAGTCACTCAGTTGTGTCAGACTCTTTGTGACCCCATGGACTATAGCCCACCAGGCTCCTCTGTCCATGGAATTCTCCAGGCAAGAAAACTGGAATGGGTTGCCATTTCCTTCTCTTGATTTTAAGTGTACAGCTCAATTTGTGATAAATTTAATACCCGTGTGACCACTTGCCCCCAAACTCTCCTCTGTTTTCTTTCGCTATAAATTCATTTGCTTGTTTGAAAACTTTGTATAAATATATACAAATATATATATACATATAGGAATATATATTTTATATGTGGCTTTATCACTCAACAAAATATTGATGAGATTCATCCATGTTGTATGTATAGATGGTTCCTTTTTGAATAGTATTCCATTGTGTAAAATAACCACAATCTGTTAATCCATGTTCCTGTTGGACACTTGGACGCTATGAATATTCTTTTACAAATGTTTTTGGTGGATATGTTTTCATTTATGTTGGGTAAATACCTAAAGTTTGGGAAAACCTATGCTTAATTTGAAAAAGAAACTCCCAAGTGGTAATCCAATGTAACTGTATCATTTCACATTCCTTGCAGACACACATGAGGGTTTTGGTTGCTCAGCAACCTTGCCAGCATTTGGTATTGGAGACATAATTTACAATTGAGCCATTCTAGTAGGTGTGAAGTGCTATCATTGGAATTTTGATAGGTATTAGTAATACATGGTTTTTATTGTGTTGAGGAACATTCTTTCTGTACCTAATTTGTTAAGAGTTTTTAATCATGAAAAGATGCTGAATTTTATCAAATGTTTTCTGCATCGATTCAGAGGATTGTGTAATTTATATCATTCAGTTAGTTACTGTGTCACATCACATTTATTAATTTGCATTGTTGAACTAGCCTTTCATCCCAGGGGTCAATCCCACTTGACCATCATGTATGATCCCTTTCCCCCAGTTTTATTGAGAAATAATTGACATACATATTGCACATATTTAAGGTATACAACATGGTGGTTTGCTATATATATTATATATATAAAATATATATATAATATATATAGTGAAACAATGACCACAATGGGTTTAATTAACATCAATCATTTCATATAGATACAATTAAAAGGAAAAAAACTTCCTCCTTGTGATGAGAACTCTTATAGGATCTTAATAGCTTTCCTACATATCCTATAGTAATGTTAACTATAGTCATCATGTTGCACATTATAACCCTAGTACTTATTTATCTTAATACCTGGACATTTGTAATTTTTGACCACTCTTTAATTCCCCCTCCCCCTGCCTCTAGTAGTCACAAATCTGATCTCTTTTTCTGTGAGTTTGGTGGGAGGTTTTTGTTTCTTGTTTTTAGGAGTATATGTATAAGGAAGATCATACAGTATTTGTCATCTTCTAACTTAATTCACTTATGCCTTCAAGATCCTTCCATGTTGTCACAAATAACGGGATTTCCATGTTTATTTAATGCCTGGGTAATATTCCATTATATATAATCCATACGTATACATTATATTCATATATATATAATTTCTTTATCCATTTTTCCATTGATGGACACTTAGGTTGTTTCCATGTCTTAGCTATTGCAAATAATGCTGCTGTGAACATGAGGGTGCTGAGTTTTTTTTCTAATCATAAGTGGTTGGTGAATTTTGTCAAATTCTTTCTCTGAATTTGCTAAGAGCATCATAATTTTTTTCTCCTTTTTCACTTAATGGGGTGTATTATGTGAATTGACAATCAAATATTGAACAATCATTCCTGGGATAAACTGCACTTTTCTTTAATGCCATAAACATTTTTATTTGTTGGATTCTATCTGCCAATATTTTGTTAAAAATTTTTTTATTTTCATGAGGCGTACCACTTTGTAGTTTTCTTTTTAATGTTTTTTGTCAGGTTTAGTATTTGGGTAATGCTAGGCTTCCCTGGTGACTCAGATGGTAAAGAATCTGCCTGCAATGAAGGAGCTGCTGCTGCTGCTAAGTCGCTTCAGTTGTGACTGACTCTGTGTGACCCCATAGACGGAAGCCCACCGGGCTCCGCCATCCCTGGGATTCTCCAGGCAAGAATACTGGAGTAGGGTGCCATTTCCTTCTCCAATGCATGAAAGTGAAAAGTGAAAGTGAAGTCGCTCAGTTGTCCGACTCTTCGCGACCCCATGGACTGTAGCCTGCCAGGCTCCTCCGTCCATGGGATTTTCCAGGCAAGAGTACTGGAGTGGGGTGCCATTGCCTTCTCTGACAATGGAGACATGGGTTCAATCACTGGATTAGGAAGATCCCCTGGAGAAGGGAATGGCTACCCACTCTAGTATTCTTGCGTGGAGAATCTCATGGACAGAGGAGCCTGGCGGGCTATAGTTCATGGGGTTGCAAAGAGTCCGACTCAATTTAGCGACTAGCAATGCTGACATGAGTTGTGAAGCTATGTCTCTCCCTGTGTTTTTCTGGAAAAGTACTCCCATGTGGTGCTAGTGGTAAAGAACCTGCATGCCAGTGCAGGAGACCTAAGAGACGTAGGTTTGATCCCTGGGTTGGGAACATCCCCTGGAGTAGGAAATGGCTACCCATTCCAGTACTCTTGCCCAGAGAATCCCATGGACAGAGCTTGGCAGCTACAGTCCTTGGCATCACAAAGAGTTAGACATGACTGAAGTGGCTTAGCATGCGTATGTAAGATTGATACATTTTCCTTAAATATGTGATAGAATCTACCAGTAAATTGATATGGGTCTAGATTATTTTCTAGGTTTTTATTATTAATTGTATTCATTTAATAAATATAATCCTAAAGAAATTTTCTTTTTCTTCTGTCAGTTTTTCTTAATGTTTTGCAAAGAATTTCTCTATTCATCCATTTTTCTGAAATTACTGGCCTAAAGCTTTTCCCAGTAATATCTTTAAATGTCTGTAGGATCTAATGAATTCTCCCTTGTTCAAGTTTAATATTAGTAAATTGTGGGTTTTTAATGATTAGTCTTGCAAAGGATTTATCATTTTTAACTTTTACAAAGAATTCAGACAATTTTTAATTTTTCCATTCTGATTCACTTGTTTTTCCTTTCCATTTTGTTGATGATTAACTTTTCTTTTTTATATTCTTAAGGCAAAACTATATAAGTGCTTTCACACCTTTTCTAATATAGTAATTAAATTTTACACTTTTCCTCTAATAACTGATTTACCTGCTTCTGACAGATATTGATATATTTTATTTTCATTATCTTTCAGCTAAATAATTCAAAATTTTTCTTTTGTTCTTTTGACCCATGGATTATTTTAGATGTGTGATATTTATTTTTCAAACATTTGAAAACTGTTTAGACATCAAATTATTAACTTCTCATTGAGTTTCATTATTATCTGATCATAAACTTTATAGGATCTCAAATATTTTTAATAATGAATTATTTCATCACTTAGCATATAGTCTATCTTGATGAATATTCTAGTTTTCTTGATAAATATTCTATGAAGTTAAAAGGTTGTCTTCTGACATCATGGAGTGTAATATTCTATAAATGTCATTTAGGTTCAGTACATTGATAGGGTTGTTCATAACTTCCATGTTTTGGTAGTTTCTTTTTTGAAATTTTCTATTGAAGTATAGTTGATTAATGGTGTTAGCTTCAGTAATTACTTCTCAACTTATTTCAGTTACTGAGAAAGGGGTGCAACATGTCCAAACAACAATGTAGATTTCTCAGTTTCTCCTTTAGTGGTCAGTGTTTATTTCATGTATTTTGTAAATCTGTTAGAACCATACACATTTAGAATGATTATGTTTAACTCTTAAGGTGCCTTTTTCTTCACTTGCAGCATTTCTACTTATCTCTGCTAATAATCTGTTTCATAATCTGCTTTGTCTGATATTAATATAGACACTATGGCTTTCTTTTTGTATTATTTTAGTTTCAATCTACTTGTCTCTCTATATTTAAAGTGCAATACCTGTGGAAAGTATATATTTGGGTCTTATTTTATCCAGTTGGATAATAAGTGATTCTTACTATGCTTCTTCTGTGAATATTTAATGTATTAATGTTTATTGATATGACATTTTAATTCTATAATTTGGTTGTATTTTAGTTGTTTTGTGTGTTCTCTTCATTCATCTGTTCATCTTTTCCTGATTTCCTTTGGGTTAATCACATATTTTAGTATCCCATTTCATTTTCTCTATTGTCTCTTTCATGCTCTGCTTGGCTTCCAACTCTCTGTGTTGAGGCTGGAACTGTACACTAATGGGGAACGTGATGCCCATCTTCTTTGCTCCTCTTTGAGTACTGCATTCTGTGTTGCCTTCTGTCCAATGCCTGGAAACAATTGCTTCATATACTTTGTAAAGTTTTATAACTGTCTACAATTGGAGGTCAAGTCTACCATTTATATCAGCATAGCTGGAAATGGAATTCTGAGGCTTGCTTTTTAAATTCCCCAGTCTTCTCTTTTGGTCTTTTTTCTGCATCATGGCCTTCTCCCTCCTTTTCCTATCCTCTGCTCAGATATCCTGCTTCTAGTGTCTTACTCTCAGAATCTATGGATAAATAACTTATCTAAGTTTTCATTTGATAAAAGGTGAGGGTGTGATATTTTCTTGAGTCATTTTCATGATTATTGGGATGCTAGAAGATTTTATAGCCCCTAAGATTCATAGGAGTTTCTGGTTGTGGAATGAACACGAGTAAGCGATACTTCTTGGATATTTATTGGCTATCTACTGTGTAGTAGCTATTTTGAGAATATCCATCAGAATGCTAACCCATACATTTCTGTCTACTTTGTCTACTTTTATGACCAAGACTATACAAAGGGATATGGGATTTGATAGTTAAATGAACACCTTGAAGTACCAGCACAAATCCTCTGTGAGTCAAAAGAGAAAAGCCAGGATAGAGTGAGAATTGTTAAGAATTGGTATTTCAGCATAAGAACTCAACTCAAGAACAGACAAACCAGAAAGAGGCAAGGTATTTGGAAATATATCTGTGCATTCATAGATGAGCTTCTCTAGCCCATCTGTCACTGGGTTGAGCAAAATTTCTGCTTTTTATTTCTTACTGCCTGTTATCTCTTCTTGCTGTTTTCTTGGATTTTCTCTTTATCATGCATCTTGATGGGTATAGTGGTATTCTTTTTTCTAGTTGGGCATTTACCAAATGCCTGTAGATTTACCAGGCAGTGAATTTTGTCTATCAGGAAGTGATTTGGGTATTCCCTTAGGCACTTGCACCATACCAGGACTCACATATTTTGATAACTTAGAACTTCCTTTCCAAATAGCCTATTTAAAAAATACATTATAGGAACATTTTATATGGACTCTACTTAGGACTTAAGAAATGGAAATTCTGGTCCTAGTTTTGTCATTAAGTATGTGACCTTTGGGAGCACTCTCTGGCCCCCTTCTGAAGTCAGAAGTTTTCTCTGTGCTTTTTCACTTTAATAAAATTCTGCTACTCAAGAGCCCTTAAGTGATCAAGCCTGGTCCATGATTCCAAAGCTACATCTTCTTTGGAGATCACAAATCCGACGTCGTTCACCGTAAGATATCATCCTGGGGGCTCGTCTGGGATCTTCAGGACAAGGTAAAGACACTCAGAGTTCTATCCTGTCTGTTTTGTCAGTATACATGTTTTCTTCTTTACTTCACTAGCTCTATGGGCTTCCCTGGTGGCTCAGCTGGTAAAGAATTCACCCACAATGCGGGAGACCTGGGTTCGATCCCTGGGTTGGGAAGATGCCCTGGAGAAGAGAATGACTACCCACTCCAGTATTCTGGCCTGGAGAATTCCATGAACTGTATAGTTCGTGGGGTTGCAAAGAATCAGACACAACTGAGTGACTTTCAGGTCGCATGTGACCTTTGGGAAGATACTTAATGTGTAAACTAAGTTTAGATGGCCCTTAAGATCTATTCCAACTATAAAATTCCACATGCCAGTAAGATTCCTTTATTTCTTCTCTCATTTTTTGGAGATGAAGAATACATTTCTCTTTTATGACTCCTTGGTATTACTTATACATGAGAACAGAATATGTCCCAGTGGACAAACTTGTAAGTTCAACACAAACTTACTCCCTATCCTCTGTTTTGCCTTAATCTTTTTGTCTCCTTTACCCTCATTATCCTGCAGCATCTTTCCAGATGATTCTGCTATGATTGACCACCATTAAAAAAGAGAGAAAGGTATTATGTCAAATTGAAATAGTTTTTTTTTTTTTTTTTTCATTGTCTTTCCAGGTCAGGCTTCAGCTTACTTTTAAAAGCAATTTTTCATAGCTTTGAGAATGTCTTGTAAAGTCACAACTTGAATTTTTGTGTATCAATGATTCTGAGTACCTTGGTGACCAACAAAACAACTGCATCAATTGCCGGTCTTAGGAAGTAGCCCTTGGAGACAGCAATTTTCTCAACTAAGACTGCATTGCCAGTGCAGTATAAAGAAAAATGTTTGTTTGTCCTCTCCCTGGAAGCCAAAAGAACTCTGCTTCAATCTTGAAATGGCAGACTTTGTCCTTAACTAAGCAAAAGGGAATAATAAAAGTTCAGCGTATAGCCAAATAGGCTGTGTGCATGTATGTGTTTACAAAAGTATAAGAACTTTTTGAAAGTATGTTGATGTGCCTTATGCCGATGGTGAGCTTTTTTTTTCTTTTTTCATTTATTTTTATTAGTTGGAGGCTAATTACTTTACAATATTGAAGTGAGTTTTGTCATACATTGACATGAATCAGCCATGGATTTACCAGTATTCCCCATCCCGATCCCCCCTCCCACCTCCCTCTCCATCCGATTCCTCTGGGTCTTCCCAGTGCACCAGGCCCGAGCACTTGTCTCATGCATCCAACCTGGGCTGGTGATCTGTTTCACCCTAGATAATATACATGTTTCAGTGCTGTTCTCTCGAAACATCCCACCCTCGCCTTCTCCCACTACAGTATACTAACGCATATATATGGAATTTAGAAAGATGGTAACGATAACCCTATATGCAAAACAGAAAAAGAGACACAGATGTACAGAACAGAATGATGGTGAGCTTTAAAAGAAAAAAAAATTGCTAAAAGGAGTTGAGAATTATCTCCAATGTCATAGGTAAAAGTATTATTATAATTATGTCTCAGTAAACCCAGTTCTACTTAAATTTTTAAGTTCTTAAAAAGAATTATGGTAAGCCTGACACATTAAGGCTCTATTAAGAGCATGCCAAAACATCCAGTTCATTCTATCAGACGTTCATCCTCTAATCTGGTTGGCTTGATTCTCGCACTGTAAACTCCCCTATTTGAATGAGTGTTGCATTATTTTGGCAAAGCCTCCTCTGTGGCCGCAAGGAGAGGAGAGTGGAATTTTTTGGCCAACTTGATAGCCTAGAAACTTGAAACTGGCGGAGATCTTAGACCTCTCTTCATACACTTTTTAGTTACATACAAGAAAATCTAGGCCCCCTGCAAATGTTTCAATAATATCCTACATAATTATGGTGAAGGAGGAGCTCTTGGGATAAAATTGTTACAGTTCATAACTTTGAGCATTTAATCTGTGATATTTATTATTTTTGAGATTTAACCTAGATATACTCTGTCATCAAACACCACTGTTTGAATTAGTTACCATTATTGTCCCTATTTTAAGGCCACAGAAACTTGAGTTGCCCTATGTTAGATAGTAAGTGATAGAGTTGGAATTCAAATCCAGACAGTCTCATTAGATTTAACCACTCTCTTCTGTATGTTAGTCATTCAGTTGTGTCCAACTTCTTGCAACCCCATGGACTGTAGCCTGCCAGACTCCTCTGTTCATGGGATTCGCCAGGCAAGAAGACTGGAGTGGGTTGCCATTCCCTTCTCCAGGGGATCTTCCTGACCCAGGGATTGAACACGGGTCTCCTGCATTGCAGGCAGACTCTTTACCATCTGAAGCACCAGGGAACTCTCTTAAACAGCCTCCCAATTATTAGCAGTGGCTAGATTCTTGAATTTGTAGACCACAATCAAAATGTAAACTGTTCTGAGCCTGGTCCCCACAAAAGTATGCCTTCAGCTTTAATCTTGCCAGCTATTTTCAGCAATAAACTATTTTCCCTTCAGATCTCTTCTTCTTAGGACAGACACAAATTTTACACCAAGTATCAGGATTTATCTTAGTGTAAATCACCTATTTATCACTAATTACATGGCATCTCAGTTCAGTTCTGTCCCTCCATCGTGTCCGACTCTTTGCAACCCCATGGACTGCAGGAAAGCCGGGCTTCCCTGTCCATCACCAACTCCTGAAGCTTACTCAAACTCATGTCCATTGAGTCCGTGATGCCATCCAACCATCTCATCCTCTGTTATCCCCTTCTCCTCCTGCCCTCAATCTTTCCCAGCATCAGGGTCTTTTCCAATGAGTCAGTTCTTTGCACCAGGTGGCCAAAGTATTGGAGTTTCAGCTTCAGCATCAGTCCTTTGAATGAATATTCAGGACTGATTTCCTTTAGGATGGACTGGTTGGATCTCCCTGCGGTCCAAGGGACTCTCAAGAGTCTTCTCCAACACCACAGTTCAAAAGCATCAATTCTTCAGCGTTCAGCTTGCCTTCCAGTTCAGCTCTCACATCCATCCATGACTACTGGAAAAACCATAGCTTTGACTAGACTGACCTTTATTGACAAAGTAATGTCTCTGCTTTTTAATATGCTGTCTAGGTTGGTCATAGCTTTTCTTCCAACGAGCAAGTGTCTTTGAATTTCATGACTCCAGTCACCATCTGCAGTGATTTCAGAGCCCCCCAAAAAAGTCTGCCACTGTTTCCCCATCTATTTGCCATGAAGTGACAGGACCAGATGCCATGATCTTAGTTTTCTGAATGTTGAGCTTTAAGCCAACTTTTTCACTCTCCTCTTTCTCTTTCATCAAGAGGCTCTTTAGTTCTTCTTTGCTTTCTTCCATAAGGGTGGTGTCATCTGCGTATCTGAGGTTATTGATATTTCTCCCAACAATCTTGATTCCAGCTTGTGCTTCATACAGCCCAGCGTTTCTCATGATGTACTCTGCATATAAGTTAAATAAGCATGGTGACAATATATAGCTTTGACATATAAACTCCTTTTCCTATTTGGAATCAGTCTGTGGTTCCATGTCCAGTTCTAACTGTTGCTTCCTGATCTGTATACAGATTTCTCAAGAGGCAGATCAGGTGGTCTGATATTCCCATCTCTTTCAGAATTTTCCAGTTTGTTGTGATCCACACAGTCAAAGGCTTTGGCATAGTCAATAAAGCAGAAATAGATGTTTTTCTGGAACTCTCTTGCTTTTTCAATGATCCAGCGGATGTTGGCAGTTTGATCTCTCGTTCCTCCGCCTTTTCTAAAACCAGCTTGAACATCTGGAAGTTCACGGTTAACATATTGCTGAACCGTATTGTTCATGTATTAGTACTTGGCATCTAATTTACTAATAATCTGTTTAATGCAGAATTTTGCTTAATTTATGAAGTTTCTTACATTATGGCTCACATGTGGAAGCATAGTCTAATAGCTAAACACCAGCTCAGCCAGACAGGCACAGGTTCAAATTCTAGTTCTGCCCTTTATTAGTTTTATAACCTTGAATGAGTTAACTTGGTTTTGCCTTTGCCTAATCATAGTTATCTCATCCCCTCTCGCCTTAGTTTTCTCATTCTGGATAGCAGCCATTGGGGATGATGCTATTACCTGCTTCATAGGGTTGTTGTGAGGATTATATTAAAATGATATAGCATTTAGCAGGAACCTAGCATATAGTATGGAGAAGGCAATGGCACCCCACTCCAGTACTCTTGCCTGGAAAACCCCATGGATGGAGGAGCCTGGTAGGCGGCAGTCCATGGGGTCGCAAAGAGTCGGACACGACTGAGCGACTTCACTTTCACTTTTCACTTTCATGCACTGGAGAAGGAAATGGCAACCCATTTCAGTGTTCTTGCCTGGAGAATCCCAGGGATGGCGGAGCCTGGTGGGCTCCCATCTATGGGGTCGCACAGAGTCGGACATGACTGAAGCGACTCAGCAGCAGCATATAGTAACTGCTCAAAAATGATACTTATTAATATTTGTTATTATAATCTGTCATTCTTGATCCAGAGCTTTGCCAGGTCCTTAACTAAACACTTCTGCACTTTTATCCATTCTTTGGTCATTAGCCTCTAATTGGGAGGAGGGGTTGGTTGATTGAGTTGTGATGCTTGATACAATTCAAGGAATTGACATCTCTTGCCAAGCTTTACTCTGTTTCTGACTCCAATTCTAAACTGGATTTTGTCTCTGATGAATCATAGTAAGCTGTTGATTGCTATGGTAACACCACTGAAGGCTAACTCTGTAATAAATATTTGACATGTGTGATGTCATTTTAAGCCTTTTCTGGGCAGCTCAGTAAGGCTAGACATGATCAGATAAACATTTTTGGAATGCATACTAGCTTACCTGATCCTATTCTTATTCCTGTATAACACATTCTCTTCTCTGTAGAGCAAGTTTCTAAAAGTGAAACTGATCATGTCTAGTCCCCTCTTTTGAACCCTTTCAAGGTTTTGTCATCCTCTTAAGAGACCCCTAGAGGTTAAGATCTTTTATTTTGCAAAGTCAAAACAATGTTCATACATTAAGATATTATTAGACATTCTCACTTTAATTCTTTCATGACAGTACAGTAGTTTTCAAGGTTGTGTAATATGTGGCATTACAATAAAATGGCTGAAATTGGATGTGAGAATCAACCTGTTTTCTATATAAGCCAAACATTGAAGAGATTTACAACAAATTTTTTTCTTTGTTAACATGTAAGGGATTTTTAATTGTTATTTTTGATGAATACCTTAAAATTTTCCTGTTTTAATTGCTAGTTTGGTAAATAATGATAGATATAACACATAAACTTGGGACCTTCCACAATTTTCAAAGTATAACAGGGTCCTGAGACCCAAAAGTTTTCAAACTGTTAACTTAAGTTCCAGTTCAAAATCTGTTACAATTGTTCACCAACCATCATGTTTTATTTTAACCTCTGCAATTTTTTCCAGCTTCTTCCGCCCACCCCTCTCTCTCCTCTCTTTGCTTCTTACCTATGTTCTAACCACACTGAATTTTCAATTTCATGCTCTCTCACCCAAAGAACACCCTGTTCCTTCTGCTAGGAATCTCCTTTTCTCTCTAGTTGTTTACATCTTACATCTCAAATTCAAAATTGGATATTCACTGCAGCTGTACCTCTCTTAGCAGTTATCATGCTGTATTACCAGTACAATTTCATGTTTTACTTGTTTCTTTCCCACCAGATCATAAACTGCATTGGGGCAGATACTGTGTGTTCTTCATACTGTTTTTCTAGTACTATGGACAGTAATATACTAAATAAATGCTTTTTTAAATGAATTAGAGTGAACTGAAAGTTTAGTGAAATTCATAAAGATTGAGGACAGGAGGAGAAGAGGGCAACAGAGGATGAGAAGGTTGGATGGCATCACTGACTCAATGGATAGGAGTATGAGCAAACTCCAGGAGATAGTGAAGGTCAGGAATGCCTGGGGTGCTGCAGTCCATGGGGTCGCAAAGAATTGGAAGCAACTGAACAACAAAAGAGTCTAGAGAAAATGACTTCTTTTCATAGAACAAGTCCAAAAAGATCTGCAACAGTTGAGTTCTTTTGGTTCTACCTTTAGTGATCTCTAGGCTAGGCACTCTTCAACAACACAAGATAAATTGCTGTGCCAAATGATGTTGTCAGATAATAGAATTCTGAAACCTGTAGTTCCATGCAAATCCTGCAGTTCTAAGACTCCTAATGGTTTGACCAGGTAAATCAAGCAGGCTGTGCAGATGTTCATTCACACCTAATAGTATTCAACCACATGGTTCAAACAAGAGAACTATCAAAAATACTCTAATACAATATTAAGCTGAAAAGTATAATAATTTGTGTTTGGCAAAACCAAGAAACAATTCATTTTTGCTCAGTCTTATTTTAATATCCTCAAGTGCAATCATTAAACTCTTGTTACTTTTAATATCTAGTGTGGTTAAAGAGGATTGGACTGAATTGATAAAATGATAATTACACCTTTGCTGTGCTATTTCATTTGATTAGGAATATATTTAATTTTCTTGCAAGAGTCAGAAATTAAAGGACTGAGATTCTAAATGGAAACAGATGCATGGAAGTTTAAGTGGGAATTTCCAATGAAAGTCACATGAGAGTCAACTTTAGAAAATAGAGGTTATAATGAGGGATTAGGAATCATCAAACTTTATGTTTAAGGTTGCAGAAATTATAAAAGCATACCCAGTTGTTCATCCTTAATATCTATTACCACTCTGAGTTTTGGAATGATTGATACATTCTTGCTACTCCGTGTGGATGTTCACCAGCATCAGTAGTCACTTGGGAGCTTGTTAGAAATGTCTCACCTAGAACTACTGAATTAGTTATATATTGCTGGGTAATAAATTGCCACAAATTTAGCATCTTAAAACAACACAGTATTATTTCATGGCTTTTGTGAGTCAGGGATCTGGGCACACCTTCGCTGGGTCCTCTGCTCAGGATCTTGCAAGGTTGCAATTAAGATGTCAGCCAGGGCTGGGTTGTGATCTGAGACAAGGAGCATCTTGTCCAGGCTCACAAGGTTGATGCTATAGAACCCATAGAAGCTTACTTCAAGGCCAGCATGAGAGTCTCTGACCTTACCCCTATGTCCTCTAGACCAGGAGTCTGCAACCTCCAAGATCTAATGCCTGATCTGAGGTGGAGTTGATTCATAATAGAAAGTGTACAATAAATGTAATGCTCCTGAACCATCCTGAAACCATCCCCCTGCCCCAGATTCATGGAAATTTTGTCTTCTACGAAACTAGTCCCTGGTGCCTAAAAGGTTGGGGACCACTGCTCTAGATTCTCTCTTGATGGGCTCCCTTGATTAGATCAGGCTCACCCAGGACCGTCTCCCTTTAACTCAAAATCAACTGTTTTGGAACCTTAATTTACAAACCCCTTCAAAATCCCTTCATCTTTGCCATGTAACAACCTAATCGCGGGAGTGCCATCCCACAGTATTCAGAGGTCCTGTGTGTGCGTGATAAGTTGCTTCAGTTGTGTCTGACTCTCTGCGACCTGTGGACTAGGTCCTACCCACACTCAAGTGGAGGGCATTTTACACAGCATATACACTAGAGGGAGAAATCTTGGAAGCTTAGAGTTCTGCTTACTCTAGCGATTCATATACATATTAAAATTTGAAGCATTGTGATCTATCATTTTCTGAGATATGAGAAAACCAAGGCAACCACAGATTAAGTAATCTATATTAATGTCATGGTGTGTTAGTAACAACCACTTAAAGCCAATTCTTTAGTTATTGATGAACACAAAGTAAGTTTTGCGCTGTGTAGGCCCCACACAACTAGGAGAATCAAGTCTCTGGGGATCTGAAATTTCTGGTAATACACTGTAAAAGAGAAGCTTTTGTTTACAAGCTAATATTATCTATTATTATGTACAGTACACTGTGCTTGGCACTTGGCATGTCATTACATTTAATCCTCATGTTAACTCTACCAGTTAGATGGTAGCATTATTATTTTACTGATGAAGAAACTGAGGGTCAAAGAGATTAAATTAGCTGCTACACCTAGTGTATGGACCTAGGAGTCAAAGCAAGCCTGTTTGATCTGATTTTTCTACCACATCAATGCTATCTCTAAAGTGGGACAAAGGGGCTGCCCAAGGAGAAAGTCCCTAAACACACAGTTGACAAATTTGTCAAACTCCAACATGTCAAGAGATTTGAAGATGCCTTTCTTCTGCCTACCTTGAAATAAACTGGGAACTCTCCTGGATTTTGTGAAGCTTTCAGAAACCAGTAAGTGGAGGCATCATCAGTAGAGACCATAGCCATTTACCGGCAGCCTCTGTTGCATTCATTGGGAATTCCTAGAATACAACCCTGATCTGAGTATGCTGTCAGTATTCTTTCTTTTTTATGGATTTTATTTATTTTGGCTATACTGGATCTTCCCTGTGGCACAGGTTCTTCCTTGCAGCACTTCTCTAGTTGTGGCATACAGGCTTAGTTGCCCTGCAACATGTGGGATCCTAGTACCCTGACCAGGGATCAAACCTGGGTCCCCTGCATTGCAAGGCAGGTTCTTACCCACTGGACCACCAGGGAAGTCCCACGTGCTGTCAGGGTTCTGAGAAAGCCAACTTAAGGGACTCAGTGGATGATGAAGAGAAAGCCTCCATTTTCTGAGTGCACTGAAATTCCTGAAAGCCAAAGAGAAGGTAGAATAATTGCTGACTCTACTGTTGACTGCTATAGTGATAGCAGACTTCACATCAGAAAATGTGGTGACATTCTTTTTCTATTTCCTTTTTTTCTTTTTTTGGCAAAAGTTGACCACTTCAAATATTCTCCAGATAGCTTTCAAGATAGTACTGATCTCTTCAAAACCAGAAAACATTTAGGATCTTATCTCTACATTTCAGTGGTTATTTAAGGCTAGAGTTATTAGGGGGGTTATGGGGTAACAGCTAAAGGGTGTGGGGTTTGTTTCCTTTGGGGGTCATGTGAAATGATTTTGGTGATAGATACACAAGTCTGTGAAAATAATTAACAGCTATTGAATTGTATACTTTAAATAAGTGAATTTGTTTGTATGTGAGTCAGTGGTAAAGAATACACCTGCCAAGGCAGGAGACTCGGGTTCAATCCCTGGGTGGGGAAGATTCCTCTGGAGGAGGAAATGGCAGCCCACTCCAGCATTCTTGCCTGGAAAATCCAATGGACAGAGGAGCCTGGCACGCTACAGTCCATGGGGTTGCAGAAGAGTCAGGTATGACTTAGCAACTAAAAAACAACAAACTATATCTCAAAGTTTTAATTTTTTGATGTTTTTTAGGAAATTTTAGTGGATGATAACAGATTTCAGATTGAGATTAAACCAGTATGTTCCAAATAATGACCAAATTTTCAGCCTAAGTTTTAAATTAATTTTATAGGAGGATGGTCAAGCACCTTATTTGTAGATTTTATCTTCACTTTCTTCCTCCCATGAGGAAGAAATGATTGTCACCTCCCTAAGAGATACTGCTTTGACCCAGCCCCAAAGGAGTGGAGTTCATTACTTAGGGCAAACTGAAAAGGGGCTTCCCAGGTGGTGCAGTGGTAAAGAATCTGCCTGCCAATGCTGGAGACTCAAGAGATGCAGGTTCGATCCCTGGATTGGGAAGATCCCCTGGAGGAGGAAATGGCAACCTGCTTCAGTATTCTTGCCTGGAAAATCCCATGGACAGAGGAGCCTGGCAGGCTACAGTCCATGGGGCTGCAAAAGAGTTGGACAAGACTGAGTGACTGAGCATTAACTAGAGCTGAAAAAGCAACTGCCAAAGAGTATCATGTAAACTATTGTTGGCTAGTCTCCTTGCCCTCATGAGCCCTGAAGCTCAGAAGGATTTTATAAAGTGGAAGAATGGTTTTATTTTGATCCACAGAATGAATATGGAGTATATTTGGTCAAAATGAGTCTAAAGATGAGTGAGAATTACTTTGCTCCTCCTCCTATGCTCCCAACTCTCTTCCCTCCCAATTTCTAACTTCTTATGTTTCTTCAGAGACTCTGGAAAACAGGGCTCACTTCTCTAACTTCTTCCCACAGATATCACTATGGACTTTAAGCAGCAGCTCAGCACAGTAGAAAGAGCACTGGCTTTAGAATAAGGGCTCTGATTGACTTTGGGCTTTCTGTCACTATGCTGCCTTGGGGAAAAAATAATTAACTTCTCTAAACTTGTTCAATTTCCAAACTGGGGACATAGTTCTCATAGAGTGGATAGGAGGTTTACTGGGTGCTCAGGGATAAATGGTCGTTGTTACTACACATGTTGTTCACTGAATATCAATCTGGAAAATTTTTAGTTTCATGATTTTTAAACAATTCTAAGCCTTCTAGGTTCTGTGCCTATAAGCCGAGATGCTGTGATTAAATTTTACATCGTTGCAGCCTGTTAATATACTAATTAGGCTATCTAGCAGAATATCGTGAGGTCTTTCCTAGAAATGCTCAATGTACCCATTTGTTAAGAAGATATAATTACTAATGTGATTAACTGGTCCTATGTTCTGAGTGAAGGAGGGATGGGGACAGTTCATGTTAAAATAGCAAAACAAGAAAATGTTTGAAATACTGAAGAATGTGTATGTATGTGTATATATATATACACACACATTTTAGGTTTAAATGATACTTCTCACAGAATCTACATGGCAGTGGAGATCAGGTATGGCTTTCTCATTCCATTCAACTTGTTCTCAAACCTCAAGGATATGGGGCCTTAATATTAATGTTTTGGGGTGAATCAGGTAGCCAGCACTGCAGTTATACCTATTTTCTTCCATCCCTCATAGTTTATTGATCATTTAAAACCAAAGTCCTGCCTTTTGTGTCTGGTTGTATGGCAGAAATCATCAGTAAGTTTGTATCCTTTGTTCAGTTTAGTTACTTGTTGGAGAGCTGGGAGCTTCCAATCTTTGAGGTGGAGGAAGAGACAAAAGTAAGCTCTCAACTGTGCTTCAGATGAATGCTTGAAAAAACAAAACCAGGCCTTTTACACTAGGAAGAGTTAGTCTTAGTCTTCTCTTAGCGTTTTACCTTACATTTTATCATTAAAAAAAAACAAAAAACAAAACTGTACCTTCTTTTCAGCCTCAAGTTATGTCACAAAGGTCCCTTTTATAGCCTCCAGCTTTCATAATCTCCAGGAAGACAGTTGTGAGGAGAAAATCCATCTTGCCCTGCAAAAAAATAATAATAAAAGATAGGACATTCAGGGAGCATGCATCATATATACATGCAGCTTTATTTTCTCCTTTTAAGTATAATGTGCCTTGAATATTTTTCCATAGAGATATGTGTCATTTTTTATGTCTTCATGGTGTTTTATACACATTCTATAATTCAGATATATAACTATTTTCCAATTGTTTTGGAGTTTGGGTTTTGCACTTAATATATAGTCATAGACTGCTTCGCTAAGTCCCTATGCACAGATCTAATAAAATAAAGACTAGTGGAAAGAATTTGGTGTGGGACTCTCGGGGCCACTTTCTACCTTCTGATATCCTTTATTTTATTGTAAATCCTTCGTGTGGCCATTTTTGTTTACATCACACTGATTTCTGAATTTTTATTAAGAGAAGAGAAAATGGATATAAAGAAACTTGATTGCTGACAATAGCAGAACCATTTGTGGTACACTTTCATCATCCAACATGAAACCAAGTAACATGAAGTAAAATACATTGGGCAGTTTTTGCTAGAAGTCAGCACATCTGTCAGTACAGAGCTAGCACTTTAATGGATCTGTGTAAAGTGACTTAGCAAAGCAGTTTATGACTGTATATTAGGTTTAAGGCCCAAATGAGAAGTTGTCACCTTTGTGACTTTCTGATGTGAATTTAATATAAAACACTCTGAACAAAGATCATGGGGGAGAAAGTAGAGGAAAGCTGTAGCATAATCAAATTTTAACTGTGGTTTCTTATCTTAAAATTGACATCTTGGTAAGATGAATTTGTTCTCAGAATATCTTAATGAGGTTGCAACAAGTAATAGATCACTTTATCAAAATACAGATACAATGGACAAAGTCGAAAGAATCAGCAGGGCCTTGCTTGGGAAAATTGTCATGAACATTCATTTCTGTGGTTGAAATATATCTGAGCGTTAAGAAATGCCTCACTTATCACACAGATGCTTGGCATCTGTGGGCCCAAGCAATTGATCATTTCCAGTCACTCTGAATAATGTCTGTTTGTCTGATAAACTTGTACTTCTTATGTTTAACCCAAGCTAAAGCTCTCATTTAGAGGTTTTTCTTTTTAATGGTACAGGTAAAGTGGATTTAAATCAAATTAACCAAGATGATTAGTTTCTACTACATAAATGGCCAGTCCCAAGACTCCTTTCAGGGTGACACAGAGAATAGTGGTATCACTCAAGCATCTTATAACCTACTTGGTAGTGGTGAGGGGAGAAAGAGATGGTGGGACAGATGTGACAAGGGCACAATGAAGAAGATTGTGATTAGTGTTGTAGAAAAATATTGGGTTGGCCAAAAAGCATGTTTGGATTTTTCCATACAATGTTAACAATGTTACAGGAAAACCCCAGTGTACTTATTGGTCAACCCAGTATGTATGCCCTGTTATGTAACTTCAGAAAGAAATAAGAGGGGAGTTGAAAATATAGCAAATAGCAGTTCAGTACTAGCCAATTGGTAGGCACTGTGAAAAGTAGTGAGGACAATAGAAGGGTGAGTAAAAACACAATACTTGGCTCAAGGAGTCTATAATCTACTGGGAGAAATAGACCTGAGCGTGGCATGTTCATGTGTGTGAGCACATGCAGCCCGTGGATTGAAGTCAGAGTTTGGTAAGTAGAAACACATCCTTTTCAGTCTCTCTTTTGGGCCAGGCACTCTACTTGAACTTTTTCTATTCTCAAAACAACCCTGAGACTGTTTTGATTATCTCTATTTTACATAGGAGGAAACGGGCATTTCAAGGTTGAAAATTTAGCTCAAGATTGTGTGATTCATAAATAGAATATGAATAATTTAAACCTACAATCAGTAGCATTTTAATAGCTATCATTTGAGTGCCTGCTAGACGCTTAGTACTACTGGACACTTGCTATGAGTTAAGCTTTATAACAATTCTGCAAAGTATGTATTAAGCCTATCATTTTACACATCAGGAAAATGAGAAAGACATCTAGTAACTTTCAAGATCACAGCTGATTATTGGAACAATTAGGATTTAAATCTGGATCTATCTGAGTCTAAGCCTGTTGTTGGTTTTTTTTTTTTTTTTTTAACAATGCAGCTGCTCATTGGAAGCCTCTGGTGGCTCAGACAGTAGAGTCTGCCTGCAGTGTGGGAGACCCAGGTTCAATCCCTGGGTTGGGAAGATCCCCTGGAGAAGGAAATGGCAACCCACCCCAGTATTCTTGCCTGGAAAATCCCATGGATGGAGGTGCCTGGTGGGCTATAGTCCATGGGGTCACAAAGAGTCAGACACGACTGAGTGACTTCATTTTTGCTCATTGAAGGGATAGAAGAAATTAATAATGAAGATCTTGAGTGGGCAGTTTTGGAAAGGGTAACATTTGAGGTGGGCTTTTAAAATGGCTAGAATTAATAAAAATAAATGAAAAAAAGCAAAAAAAAAAAATAAAATGGCTAGAACTTAAACAGCGTTGGAGTAGAAACATATTTAAGGTGGGAAGAAAGACAGCAGTGTAGTAAAAAGCATATTTTGAAGAATAGGTTGAAGTGGTTTGGCATGACTAGATTGTAGGAAACCTTAGACAAAAAGAAGATAGGAAAAATAGCTGGACACTGGAATAACTCCAGTATCATAAAGAGAAGTTTTTTTTTTCCTTTTTTTTTTAATGAGGAAAGATTGAAGATTTTGAGCTTAGAATGGACATGATCAGATCTGTGCTATGGCTTATTATTGTCTGTCTCCCATCAATAGCTTGAGAACTCCAGGAGAGCAGGGATTATTTTCTGTTTAGTTCACTACTGTGTCCCTAGTAACCAGAGTAGTGTCCAGAATATAATTAGGGCTGCAGTCTACAGCCCTGAGGTTAATAACCTGCGTGATTTCAGTGGGCGGCATTCACATACCCTACAATACAAATAATGTCCCTGAGACTTGTGCAATTTTATAAATACTGGAGATAATGGGCATTCAATAAATATTTTGTATAAATGAATGCTTAATTTGCTTTAGGTAAGTCTGGATGAGGTTTATCAGATGTATTGAAGGAAGGAGAGAATCAGAAAACAGAATGTTAGGATAATTTTTAAGTAGTCAAAGCAGGAGATAATGATCTGAACTACCTAATTGGAAGTAGAAAGGACACGATAGAGACAAGACATGCTTCCATGGTAGAATTAGCACGTTTTTTTGTTTTGTTCTTTCACTGATTGGATATATAAAGGGGAAGGGTATGGGTGAGGGAAAGTTAAAAGTTCTCAAGGATTTTAGCTTGAGTGCCTGCAGGATGATAATGGCACAAAATTAGAAAAGGAAAATAAGAAAGAAAAGCAAGTTTGTTTGGGGTGAGTGGGTGGAAGATGAATTCAGGGATGTACATATTGAGTTTGAGGAGCCTCTGGGATACATGGATAGACCTATGTATTTCCTGGCATTTGAATATGCTGACCGGAAACTCAGCAGAGAGATCAAGGGTAAAAAGATAGATGATGGCAGTTCTGAAGCAATGGGAGGAAAAAGATGTGGAGAAGTGGTGGAATGGGAAGAGAAGGCTGCAAAAAATTGCCACTTAAAAATGCCTATAATAGTGGACAGTAAAAGTGAAAACAGAAGGACACTGAAAAGATATAGTCAGGATGCAGAAAAGGAGCATTAAGTGTCTCAGAAGCAGGAGAGATGGAGGTAGTCATCTATGCTGACAGCTGTCAAGAGGTCAAGCAAAAAAAGGACAGAAGAGGTTGCTGGATTTACTAATTAGAAGATCTTTTCTGTTAAGAGTAAATCGGTGAGGTTAGACACTAGGTTGCAAGTTACTAGAGGGATGTAAGGTGAGAAAATATAGCCCACAAATGAAAAACGAAGGATTAGAAAGATAGAGCTGTACCGTAGAACTGGACCGTGTAGCACAAGGAACCATACTCAATACTCTGTAATGACCTCTGTATGAATAGATGCTAATAAAAAGAATGTATATATGTATAACTGATTCACTTTGTACAGCTGAAGCTAACACAGCATTGTGGATCAACTATATTCCAATAAATTATTTATTTATGACTGCACCGTGTCTTTGCTGTGCGGGCTTTTCTCCAGTTGTGGCAAGCAAGGGCTACCCCTTGTTGCGGTGCGTGGCCTTCTCACTGCGGTGGCTGCCCTTGTCGCAGAGCCGCGGCTCTAGGCACGCAGTCTCGGTAGTTGCGGCACAAAGGCTCTAGAGCTCCTGCTCAGTAGTTGTGGTGAGCAGGCTTAGTTGCTCTGCGACATGTGGGATCTTCCCAGACCAGGGATCAAAGCCGTGTCCCTTGCATTGGCAGGCAGATTCTTATCCATTGTGCCACCAGGGAAGTCCTCCAATAAAAATTAATTTAAAGAGAGAGAGAACTGTGACTTGAAAAAGAAGCGTAGATAAAGAACAGTTTTATAGCATAGAGGAAGATTTGCCTATGTCTCTTGGTTAAGGGGAAGGAATCAATGGAGGTATTGAAGATGGAGGTGATTGATGAAATAAGTTCCCAGAAAGACAGGAAGAGATGGGGACAAGAGCACAGCAAGAAGGTTATAATGTAGGAAGGACACTTCTTTCAAGCTCTGAGGGAAGAGGAAAGGATATGTAGAGATAGAGAATATAAAATGGAGGCAAGGCAATTTTTAGGAGCACATGGTAGATGGCCTCAATCTTCACTGTGAAGTAGGAGGCAACTCCATCTGCTAAGCTATGGACTCTTTCTTAGGTTAAAAGGTTTAAGTATTAAAATATAGATACCCTTAAGTTTATTTGCATTTTGACAGTGTAAGGTGAACTTTCACTGTACTTAATTGTCTCACTAAATTCTGCTTAAACGTGTTTTTCAAAGTTTTGTTCTAGAAAGAGCTTTGTTTGGCAACTCTAAGCCCTTTATCAGAAAGCAGTTTTATATCTAATCCTATGTGTGATGATTGCTATGGAAACAATCGAATGCAAACTTTATTTTATATAACACCCAGCTAAGCTATTGATCAGGTGGGAGGGAGAGAGCTTCAAACCATTTCACTCAAGGAGAAGAAAAACAACAAACATTAGAGAGGTGAAAAGAAACCTTTTGATTGGGAAAAACACAATTAAATTTTTCATATATACAAAAATAGACCATAGATGGTGAGGGTTTTATTATGGCTGATTCATATCAATGTATGACAAAACCCACTGAAATGTTGTGAAGTAATTAGCCTCCAACTAATAAAAAAAAAAACCAAAATAAATAAATAAACAAAGGTGTTGGAATCGTTATTGTTCAGAGAATCAAGCAGAGGAGATGACACGAGGCCTTAGCTGACAGCATAATAGATAAAACTAAGTTCACAGCAGTAACGGAAGGAATAGAACTGGATCATTAAATTCCAGTGAAATTAGAGCAGAACCAATGGCCTGGCCTTCAAAATCAAATAGAGCCACTAAGCCGAAAAGAGCCAAAGAAAGTGGCAAAGTTGAGGGGAAAAAAAACATCTTGTTTACCTGGAACACAGTTAATGAACATACATCATTGAGCTTTTTTTATACTCATAAGGTATCAAGTAAAAATAAGGTTATTACCACTGGGTTTTGTACAGGATTGCAGTTTGAGTCTATATGGAGACAGCAAAATTCCCTCTGCTATACTCTCGTCCCAGACATGTTAGGGTGTTGACAGAACACGATCAACTATAGTTGGGTAATTTCATCGCTCCATGTCCTGAGATAGAAATTCTCCAAGACCAGTAAGGAATAAGTGTAAACTCAATACATCAGTATAGCACAGGAAAAAAAAAAAAAAAGCATAAAGGGGACTGAGCAGCCATATCAACATAGAAACAAAACGATCATAAAGATGTCCAAGGAAGTTACAGTACTTTGAATCTTATAAATAATTCACTGATTGTCCATGCTCACCATTCAGATGTTTTTGGTTAATGTGATGTCATTCAATTGTTTATGCATTATAGAAGTCATATACAAACAATAAACTAAAAATTGACTATATTGCTACCACCTGGAAATGAACATTGTTAATATTTTGGTGTATTCCCTTCTCATTTTATGCCCTTAGGACTATATAACTTGATATGGAGATTTATTTCCCCAGATACACAGAAATATATGTTCAATATGTATACAAATGTTACAGAATTGGAACATTACATAAATCTATATGGTGGTATTTTACTTAACATGCTATAAAGCACATTTCCCCCCAAATCGTTAAATATCTTCTGAGAACGGGATTTTTAAAGTTTCCTTAGGAGCATGTAACATAGAAACATAATTTATTTAATCAATTCCTGATTGAAAAACTGGCTCAATTCTTTTTTTCTACATTTGGAAATATTTGAGTAACACCTTTGTCCGTAAATCTCAGTGTATATTTATATAAAAATGATTTTAGTCAATGTTTATGTACCTTGTTAAGGCTTTTGATAAATATTGCCAGATTGCCTTAAAGGATAAGTTTTCAGGAGAGATTTTAGATTAGAGATTATGCAAATTTTAAGGCTTTTGATTAATACTGACAAATTTCCCTGCAGAAGGATTTTAACAGTTTATCCTCTAAAGCAGTATGTAAAGTCTATTCGTCCCTTCCTAGCATCAACACTGGCTACCAACATGCTTTTACACATTTGTAAGATTCATAGGTGTCTGGATTCACTGGTGTCTGGATGTAACTTATGTTTTAGATAAGTTTAGATGCTTTTCCATGTTTATTTGCCTTTTGTATTTATGAATGTTCTATTCATATTTTTTGTCCAAATTTCTTTTGAGGTATTCATTTTTGACTTATTGTTTACCAGAAATTCTTTACATATAATGTTAACCCTTTATGTGTAATGTATGTAGCAAACATAATTTTTCCAGGCTCTGATTTGCCTTTCACTTTATGGAGCTTTAGTGCATAAAAGTTTATTGTTTTCAATATACTCAAGTATATGAATCATTCCCTTTATGTCTTCTTTCAGTGCTTTTATGTTTTTATAAAATGTTTCTTATGCTGAATCAGATATATTTGTACTTTTTATTCTACTTTTTATGATTTTATTATATTAAATTTTAATGTGTCTGGTGTATGTATGTGTGTGTGTGTATGCACATATATTTGCAAGGACTTTTTAAACTATAAAAGATCACGTGGGGTTTTTGTGCTTGAGCCTCAGCCCCTACACTCCTACTGGAGTTAAATATTAACTCAAAGGCAATTCAGAGGCCATATTACTAAATAAAATGCAATGCTTTTTTATCAATCATGTAAATTATTTTGGTGATTAGGAATTACTGTTTTATGCATTTTTATATTATAGTTTTACAGGGTTATAGTCTTGTTTTAAGAAATTGAGGGTTTTACGTAAAGTATATTATGCTATAATTTTTTCCCATTTAAAGAATTAGAAACATTGCAGTTCATGGTTAGTGTTCTTATACAGCATATCTGATTTTCAGATATGAATTACTGATGTTAAAGATGACTGTATTGCATATAGGGTGCACTGGGAGGACCCAGGGGAATCAGGTGGGGGGGGAGGTGGGAGGGGGGATCCGGATGGGGAATACATGTAACTCCATGGCTGATTCATGTCAATGTATGACAAAACCCACTGCAATGTTGCGAAGCAATTAACCTCCAACTAATAAAAATAATTGAAAAAAAAAAAAGATGACTGTATCTCTTCAACATCATACTCCTATACACATTCAACTGTAACAATTTTGGGAAACTCCATTCTTTTATATTCATTAAATAATGTGTCAGTATGACATATTCTAATAATTATTTCTTTTAAAGTACATTTAGGATCTGGTACCCTTTTTTCCCCTAAACTGGTTTTTTGTTTGTTTGTTTTGCAATTTATTCTTATAAACGAATTGCTTCTTGAAATAAGAAAAAGAATCTATTTATACTTTGAATGCATATGTTAAATTTTGGAAAATTTGCAATTCTGTCTGCATTTATTCCTCCTATCAAAGAACTTATATTAAAGTAAGCTTCTATCTCCTTTAGGAAAAATTTTAAGATTTTCTTATGTAGCCATTGCATTTTTCTTGTAATTTTATGCCTTAGTTTTAATTTATATATATGTATATACATACTCATATATAGAGTTAATTATGTATGTATAGTGGGATTTCATACATATGAAAAGCATTAATGTTCATATTAGAAGGAATGGAATTTTCCTCACTATGTCTTATGACTATTTGTAGCATTTAGAGTAGCTCTTGGTACATCTCATATTTATTCAGATGATTCTCTAGTTATCTAAGTAGTCATTATCTATAAATAGTGATAATTTATTTCCTTTCCAATAATTTTGTGTTTGTTTTTTGGCAACTTATTATTCAAAACTTTCAGAATATTTAAGTTTGGAATGGGTGTTGAATTTTATCAAATGCCTTTTGAGCAGCTATATAAATTTTTATGTTGCTTTTTCTGCTATCTTAGTGGCATTGTAATTCATTAAGTATGCCTAATAATAAACCACATCTGCATTCATTGCATAAATACAAGTCAGAGATATTATTTGCTAGTAGTTTATAGTATTTTCATATATATTAATACGTGCAGTTGTTTTGTACTATTTTTCCAATATTTGTTAAATTTTGTTATCAAGGTATCTAAATTTCAGTGAAATCATTTTTAGAAACTTTCCTTTATTTAAAAATTTTATTTTGGCTGGTCTGGGTCTTTATTGCTGTGCATGGGTTTTCTCTAGTGGTGAGCTGGAGGCTACTCTTAGTTACGATGCAGCTTTTCATCGTGGTGGCTTCTCTTGTTGCAAAGCACAGGCTCTAGGGTGAGTGGGCATTAGGAGTTGCAGCATGCGTTGCAGCCCATGAGTTCGGTTGTCCTGCAGCATGTGGGAGTTTTCTGGATCAGGGAGCGAACCCGTGTCCCCTGCATTCATTGGGAGCTGAATCCTAACCAATGGACCACCAGGGAAGTGCGAGAAACTTCCCTTTACATCTATGGTCTGAAATAATTGCTATGGAAATTAAATGCTACTTTAATATTTATAGATCCATCTGTGCTTGGAAACCTCTTTGATAGTTGTTTGACAACGTTGTCATTTTTTTCCTATGGTTATTGATCCTCTTGGGTTGATCCTGTGGTTATTGATTCTCTTGATCCTAGCCTTCTGCTAGCTATGTGAATCCAATCTTTTAGAAAATTATTCATTTTAATTTTTTCAACATTTATATTTGTACTATTTTTATTAGAGACTACTTTTGTAGAGAACTTTTAGGTTCACAGCAAAATAGATGGGAAAGTGCAAAGATATATCTGTCCTATTCCATACCTACACAGCCTTTCCCATTATGTCTCAGAACAGAGGGGTATACTTGTTACAATTGATAAGTCTATAGTTACACATTATATTCACCCAGAGTCCATGGTTGACACTAGAATTCACTCTATTTTCTCTTCCAGTTTCATTGAGATATAATTGATATACAGCACTATATACATTTAAAGTATACAAGATAATGGTTTTTCTTGGTTTGGATTTTTTTCCCCTGACTTTTAATGGACGTATAATTGATTTACAATATTAGTTTCAGGTGTACAACATAGTGATTCAAAATTTTTATAGACTATACAATTTTTATAGTCTATAAAAATATTGAACAGGGAAACCTGGCATGCTGCAGTCCATGGGGTTACAAAGAGTCAAACATGACTGAATGACTGAACAAAAACAACAATACTGTTTTTAAAGTCATTTCAAAATAATGTCTACATTTCTCTGTGCTACACAATATATCTTTGTTGCACATTTACTTTATAACTTGTTGTTCAGTCGCTAAGTGACCCCATGGACTGTAGTATGCCAGGCTCCTCTGTCCTTCACTATCTCCCAGAGTTTGCTCAAATTCATGCCCACTGAGTCGGTGATGCTATCTAAACATCTCATCCTCTGCTAAGCCCTTCTCCTTTGGTCAAAAGTACCATACAGTTGCACTCATCTCACACGCTAGTAAAGTAATGCTCAAAATTCTCCAAGCCAGGCTTCAACAGTACGTGAACCGTGAACTTCTAGATGTTCAAGCTGGTTTAAAAAAGGCAGAGGAGCCAGAGATCAAATTGCCAACATCCACTGGATCATTGAAAAAGCAAGAGAGTTCCAGAAAAACATCTATTTCTGCTTTATTGACTATGCCAAAGCCTTTGACTGTGTGGATCACAATAAACTGTGGAAAATTCTGAAAGAGATAGGCATACCAGACCACCTGATCTGCCTCCTGAGAAATCTGTATGCAGGTCAGGAAGCAACAGTTAGAACTGGACATGGGACAACAGACTGGTTCCAAATAGAAAAAGGAGTACATCAAAGCTGTATATTGTCACCCTGCTTATTTAACTTATATGCAGAGTACATCATGAGAAATGCTGGGCTGGAGGAAGCACAAGCTGGAATCAAGATTGTTGGGAGAAATATCAATAACCTCAGATATGCAGATGACACCACCCTCATGGCAGAAAGTGAAGAACTACTAAAGAGCCTCTTTATGAAAGGGAAAGAGGAGAGTAAAACAGTTGGATTAAAGCTCAACATTCAGTAAACTAAGATCATAGCATCCGGTCCCTTCACTTCATGGCAAATAGATGGGGAAACAGTGGAAACAGTGGCAGACTTTATTATGGGGGGCTCCAAAATCACTGCAGATGGTGACTGCAGCCATGAAATTCAAAGACACTTACACTTTGGAAGGAAACTTATGACCAACCTAGACAGCATATTAAAAAGCAGAGACATTACTTTGTCAGCAAAGATCCGTCTAGTCAAGGCTATGGTTTTTCCAGTGGTCATGTATGGATGTGAGAGTTGGACTATAAAGAAAGTTGAGTGCCGAAGAACTGATGCTTTTGAACTGTGGTGTTGGAAAAGACTCTCGAGAGTCCCTTGGGCTGCAAGGGGATCAAACCAGTCCATCCTAAAGGAAATCAGTCGTGAGTGTTCATTGGAAGGACTGTTGTTGAAGCTGAAACTCCAATACTTTGGCCACCTGATGCGAAGAGCTGACTCATTTGAAAAGAAGCTGATGCTGGGAAAGGTTGAAGGCGGGAGGAGAAGGGGACGACAGAGGATGAGATGATTGGATGGCATCACTGACTCAATGGAGATGAGTTTGAGTAGACTCCGGGAGTTGGTGATAGGGAAGCCTGGCGTGCTGTGGTTCATGGGGTCGTGAAGAATCGGACACGACTGAGCGACTGAACTGAACCATAGTTCTACTATTTTCCATAGTAACTGCACCAATTTACATTCCCACCAACAGTGTACTGCTGCTGCTACTGCTGCTAAGTTGCTTCAGTCGTGTCCAACTCTGTGCGACCCCATAGATGGCAGCCCAGCTGGCTCCCCCGTCCCTGGGATTCTCCAGGCAAGAACAGTGGAGTGGGTTGCCATTGCCTTCTCCAGTGCATAAAAGTGAAAAGTCAAAGTGAAGTCACTCAGTCGTGTCCGACTCTTAGCGACCCCATGGACTGCAGCCCACCAGGCTCCTCTGTCCATGGGATTTTCCAGGCAAGAGTACTGGAGAACAGTGTACTAGGGTTCCCTTTCCTCCACTTCCTCACTGGCATTTGTTATTTGTAGAATTTTTGATAATAGTCATTTCGATAGGTGTGAGGTGATATCTCATTGTCATTTTGATTTGCATTTCCCTAATAACTAGTGATGTTTACCATCTTTTTATGTGCCTCTTGACCATCTGTATGTCTTCTTTGGGGAAACGTCTATATTGATCTTCTGCCTTTTAAAAATTGGATTATTTGTTTTTTTGAAATTGAGTTGTATGAGCTGTTTATAAATTTTGGATATTAAGCCCTTATTGTCATCAGGCTTCCCTGGTAGCTCAGTGGTAAAGAATCCGCCTGCCAGTGCAGGAGATGCAGGAGATATAGGTTCAACCCTTGGGTCGGGAAGATGACCTGGAAAAGGATATGGCAGCCCACTTCAGTACTCTTGCCTTGGAAATCCACGGACAGGAGCCTGACAGGCTATAGTTCATGGGACCAAAAAGAGTCAGACACAGCTGAGTGACTGAGTGACACATTGGTTATATCATTTGCCAATATTTTCTCCCACTCATTAGGTTGTCTTTTCATTTTGTTGACAGTTTCCTTTGCTGTTCCAAAGCTTTCAATTAGGTCCCCCATTTTTTTTTTATTTCTTTTGCCTTAGGTGACCCCAAAAAGTATTGCTACCCCATTTATGTCAAAGAATGTTCTATGTTCTTTTTTAGGGGTTTTATGGCTTCAGGCCTAACATTTAGATCTTTAATCCATTTTGAGCTTATTTTTTATTATGGTGTGTGGAAATGTTCTTATCTCTTTTTTTTCCCATGTAGTATTCAGTTTTCCTGTTTATTAAAGAGACTATCTTTCCTTCATTGTCTAGTCTTGCCTCCTTTGTCATAGATTAACCAACCATAAGTGCATGCATTTATTTCTGGACTCTATTCTATCCTATTGATATATGTATCTGTTTTTTGTGCCAGTATTATGCTGTTTTGATTATAGTAGCTTTGTAGTATAGTCTGAAGTCAGGGAGCATAATATCTCCAGATTTATTCTTTTTTTTTAAAGATTGCTTCGGCAATTCAGAGGCTTGTGGACATTTTAAGAATATTCTTTCAATCAAAGAATATAGGTTGTCTTTTCATCTCTTTGTATCATTTGCAAATTCCTTCATCAGTTTTGTACTTTTCAGAGTGTAGGTCTTTCACCTCTTTGGCTAAGTTTCTTCCTAGGTATTTTAATCTCTTTGATGTGATTGTAAATGAAATTGTTTCCTAAAGTTCTCTTTCTGATAGTCCATTATTAGTATATATAAATGCAACAGGTTTCTGTATGTTACTCTTGTGTCCTGTAATGTTACTTAATACATTTATTACTTCTAATAGTTTTTTTCATGGAGACTTTAGGATTGTCTATATAGTAAGTCCCCCTACATATGAACAATTGCTGTCTGAGAGTGTGTTCATAAATCCTATTTTTTTGTAAGTCCAACAAAGTCAGCTCAGGTACACAACTAACACAATTGACTATATAGTGCTGTACTGTAATAGATTTATAATGTTTGCATCCTTGAAAATTCACAGCTTGATAGTTCATATGTAGGGGACTTACTGTATAATGTTATGTCATCTGCAAATAGTGACAATTTTATTTCCCTTCCAATTTGGACTCTTTTTTATTTCTTGTTCTTGTCTGTTGTGGTTAGGCGTTCTAATATTATGTTAAATGGAAATGGCAAGAGTGGGCATCCTTCTCTTGTTCCTGATTTTAGAGAAAAGCTTTCAACTTTTCACCATTAAGTATGAAGCTTGCTATGGGTTTGTCATAAATGGCCTTTATTATGTTAAGATATGCTCCCACTATGCCTACTTTGACAGTTTTTACAATGAAGGGATGTTGAGTTTTGTCAAATGCTTTTTCTGTGTCTATTGAGATCATACAATTTTTATCCTTCCTTTGTTAATGTGTTATATCACATTGACTTATGAATATCAAACCACCTTTGTGTCCCTGGAATAATTTCCACTTGATCATAGCATATGATCTTTTTTTATATATTGTTGAATTCTATTTGCTAATATTTTGTTGAGCATTTTTGTGTCTATTTTCATCAAAGATATTGCCCTGTCATTTTCTTTTTTTGTATTGTGCTTGGTTGGTTGGTATCCAGGTAATAGTGGCCTCACAGAATGAAATTATAGCTGAAAACTTTTCAAGCCTGATGTTCACTTCTTCAAGTGAGTTTTTTTTTCCTTTCAGTTATTTTATTTTTTAATTCTGACTGGTTCTTTTTTATATTTTCTAATTCCTTGTTAAAATTCTCACTGTGTTCATCTATTCTCTTCCTAATTCAGTTAGCATTCCTACTTCCTTGAATTCTTCATCTAATAAATTGTTTATTTCTCTTTCATTTGTTCTTTTTTCGGGCTTTCCAGGTAGCACTAGTGCTAAAGAACTTAGCTGCCAGTGCAGGAGACATAAGAGACCTGGGTTCGATCCCTGGGTCAGAAGATCCCCTGGAGGAGGGCATTGCAACCCATTCCAGTATTCTTGCCTGGAGAATCCCCATGGACAGAGGGGTCTGGCAGGCTATAGTCCATAGGGTCGCAAAGAGTTGGACATGACTGAAGTGACTTAGCAAGCATGCACAGTTCTTTTTCACTGCATTTCTCTTGCTCTTCCAATTGAGACAAATTCTTCTGTCTTCTCATTTTTCTTATCTTTATCTGTCTCTAGGAAAAATAGATGAAACAGTTACCTATAGGAAAAATAGATGAAACAGTTACCTATGGCAATCTTGGAGGGATGTCCTAATGTGGGAGCTTCCCTATAGAGGCTACATGTGCCCAGTGGCTTAGGTGGGAAGCTGAATTTTATGTGAATGCAAGTTATTTGTTTTCTAAAGATTTGCTGGCAGCTATTTCCTTGATAGGATATGGGGCTGGAGAGGGAGGAATAGGGCCAGAGCCAAGTGTGGGGTGGGACTTCATCTCTGCTCAATAGCTGTCATCTACTGAGGAGAGTTCAGTTCCTGTGTTGCTGGAGCAGAAACCCTGAGGGTCAAGTGCAGGCTGGCTGAATTCACTTTAAGTGTGTATTCTTCCTACTCCCAGCACCAGCACCCTCAGTCCAAGAAGGGAGCAATGCTGGAGAAAGAGGGGCCAGCATGGGTATTCAGCAAAGATTGAGGCATGGGCTGTCCTATCTGGCTGACATCAGAGATCTGGTCTTACTCTGGTTTCCACCTGCACAATTGACAGTAATAGCTGCCCCCTGCCTCCTCAGCCGCCTCTTGGCATTTGAGCCACTACAGTGTCTCACAGCCAAGTGCTTCCTTGTCATGGATGCCCTTGCTCCAGTGTGGGGCTGCAACACAAGTTGAATGGAGCCCATTATGGAGCTTAAACTGCTCACTCCCCAGGGAAGGTCTCCATTGTGTAATTTCTCTTCTTCTCTAAGTCTCCTCCCAGGGGCACAGGTGCCCAACCTGATCACTCTTCTTCCCTTTCTACCTGTTTAACATATATCTTTCTCACAGCCTTGGTTTTACAGAGATCATTCTGCCAGTTTCCAATTAGTTTTCAGTGAGTGAGAATTATTCCATATGTAGATGTATTTTTGATGCATTCATCAGGAAATGTGGGTTCTGTATCCTCTTATTCTGCCTTCTTGATTAAAGTCTCTAGAATTCACTCTTGACTTTGTATAATCTCTGAGTTTGGGCAAATGTATAGTGACATTTATCCACCTCTGTAGTATCACACAAAGTATTTTCATTGCCCTGAAAACCCTCTGTGCTCTACCTATTTATTCTCTTCCCCATCCCATCCCCACAATCCCTGGCAAACACTGATCGTTTACTTTCCCTCTAGTTTTGCCTTTTTCAAAATGTCATATAGTTGGAATCATACATATGTAGTCTTTTCATATTGATATTTTTCTCTTAGTAATGGCATTTAAGTTCCTTTATGATTTTTTTCATGGCTTGTTAGTTCATTTCTGTTTAGCACTGAATAACATTTTATTGTTTTAGATGTAAGTTTGTTTATCCACTCACCTACTGAAGGACATCTTGGTTGCTTCCAAGTCTTGGCAATTATAAATAAAACTGCTATAAACATGAAAACACGAGCTTTTATGTGGACATAAATTTTCAGTTTTTTTGGTAGGTAAAAAAGCCTGTATTGTTGATTGTACAATCAACAATAAGAATATGTTGGCAGTTTCTTACAAAATTAGACAGTCTTCCAAAGTGGCTGTACCATTTTGCATTCCCACCAGCAGTGAATGAGAGTTCTGTTGTTGCATATTCTCATCAGCATTTGGAGTTGTGAGTTTTGGATTTTATCTGTTCTAGTAGGTATAGAATGATGCTTCATTGTTTTTTCATTTTGCATTTCTCTAACAGTATAGTCTGTGGAGCATCATTTCTTGTTTTCTTGTTTGTTTGTTTGTTTCTGTTTTTACTTTTGTTTGTTTTTCAAGTTTGGGTGCACTGTTATACTAAAGTATTTGACACCAATTGTAGAGTTCCCTCTTAGTAACAACAGGATTTTTATAGAATTTTTGTTGGAGTATAGTTGATTTACAATGTTATGTTACTTTCTGCTACACAGCAAAGTGAATCAGTTATACATATACATATATCCACTCTTTTTAAGATTCTTTTCCCATATAGGTCATTACAGAGTATTGAGTAGAGTTTCCTAGGCTACACATCAGGTCTTTATTAGTTATCTACATTATACATAGTAGTGTGTATATGTCACTCCTGATCTCCTAATTTGTCCCTTCCTCTGGTCTAACACTGAGTTAGACAAGGCTGTGGTCCATGTGATCAGATTGGTTAGTTTTCTGTGATTGTGGTTTTCAGTCTGTCTGCCCTCTGATGGAGAAGGATAAGAAGCTTATGGAAGCTTCATGATGGGAGAGACTAATGGGGGGACACTGGGTCTTGTTCTGATGGGCAGGGCCATGCTCAGTAAATCTTTAATCCAATTTTCTTTTGAAGGGCAGGACTGTGTTCCCTCCCTGTTGTTTGACCTGAGACCAAACTATGGTGAAGGTAATGAAGATAATGGTGACCTCCTTCAAAATGTCCCATGCGCACTGCAACACTCAGTGCCCCCAACCCTGGAGCAGGCCACTACCAACCCATGTGTCTGCTGGAGACTCCTGGACACTCACGGGCAAGTCTGGGTCGGTCTCTTGTAGGATCACTGCTCATTTCTCCTGGGTCCTGATGTTCTGTTTGTGCCCTCCAAGAGTCTGTTTCCCCAGTCCTGTGTAAGTTCTGGCCACTCTATGGTGGGTTAATGGTGACCCCCTCCAAGAGGGCTTATGCCATACCCAGGTCTGCTGCACCCAGAGCCCCTGCCGCCGCAGCAGTCCACTGCTGACCCGAACCTCCTCAGGAGACACCCAAACACAGTTCTGTCTCAGTCTCTGTGGGGTCTCTAGGTCCTGGAATTACTTTGCGAACAAAGGTCCATCTAGTTAAAGCTATGTAGTAGCCATGTGTATGAATGTGAGAGTTGGACTATAAAAAAACCCTGAGCGCTGATGAATTGATGCTTTTGAACTGTGATGTTCTAGAAGAAGCTTGAGAGTCCCTTGGACTGCAAGGAGATCCAACCAGTCCATCCTAAAGGAAATTAGTCCTGAATATTCATTGGAAGGGCTGATGCTGAAGCTGAAACTCCAATACTTTGGCCACCTGATGTGAAGAACTGACTCATTGGAAAAGACCCTGATGCTGGGAAAGATTGAAGGCGGGAGGAGAAGGGGATGACAGGGGATGAGATGACAGGGATGGCATCACCGACTCGATGGACATGAATGTGAGTAAACTCCGGGAGTTCATGATGGACAGGGAGGCCTGGTGTGCTGTACTCCATGGGGTCGCAAAGAATTGGACGTGACTGAGCGATGAACTGAACTGGTAACCATGGGCTTCCCTGGTGGCTCAGCTGGTAAAGAATCTGCCTGCAATGCAGGAGATCTGGGTTCGATGCCTGGGTTGGGAAGATCCCCTGGAGAAAGGAAAGGCTACCCACTCCAGTATTCTGGCCTGGAAAATTCCATGGACAGTATAGTGCGTGGGGTCGCAAAGAGTCGGACACAACTGAGCGAATTTCACACACACACACTGGTAACCATGAGATTGTTTTCTACATCTGTAACTATTTCTGTTTCGTAAATAAGTTCATTTGTACCTTTTTTTTTAGATTCCACATATAAGTAATACCATATAATATTTGTCCTTCTCTGTCTGACTTTATTCATTCAGTATAACAATATCTAAATCCATCCATGTTGCTGCAAATGGCATTGCTTCATTTTTTATGGCTGAGTAATATTCAGTATAATAATAGTAATTATATATCTATTATATATATTATCTATTTTATATATATATACACACACACCACATCTTTATCCATTCCACTGGTGATGGGCATTTAGGTTGCTTCCATGTCCTGGCTATTGTAAACACTGCTGCCGTGAACATTGAGGATGCATGTATCTTTTAGAATTATAGCTTTATTCAGGTACATGCCCAGGAGTGGGATTGCTAGATCATATGGTAGCTCTATTTTTAATTTTTAAGGAACCTCCATACTTTTCTCCATAGTAGATGTACCAATTTACATTCCCACCAACAGTGTAGAAAGGTTCCCTTTTCTCCACACCCTCTCCAACATTTATTGTTTTGATTCACATTTCCCTAATAATTAGTGGTGTTTTGAGCATCTTTTCATGTGTTATTGGCCATCTGTATGTCTTTAAAGAAATGTATGTTTAGTTCTTCTGCCTGTTTTTTGACTGGGTTCTTTTTTCTTTGATATTGAGCTGCATGACCTGTTTGTATATTTTGGAAATTAATCCCTTGTCAGTCACTTCATTTGCAAATATTTTCTCTCATTCTGTGGCTGTCCATTTATAGTTTCCTTTGTTGTGCAAAAGATTTTAAATTCAATTAGGTAGGTCCCATTTGTTTATTTTTGTTTGTATTTTCATTACTCTAGGAGGTGGGTCAAAAAATCTTGTTGTGATTTATGTCAATGTTCTGCCTGTTTTCCTCTAACAGTTTTATGGTATCTGGCCTTACATTTAGGTCTTTAATCTACTTTTTTTATTTTTGTGTATCGTGTTAGGGAGTGTCCTAATTTCATTCTTTCACATGTAGATGTTCAGTTTTCCCAGCACCAGTAATTAAGGAAACTATTCTTTCTCCATTGTACATTCTTGCCTCTTTGCCATAGATTAGTTGACCATAGGTATGTGGATTTTTCTCTGGACCCTATCCTGTTCCATTGATCTATATTTCTGTTTTTGTACCAGTACCACACTCTTTTGGTTACTGTAGCTTTATAGTATTGTCTGAAGTCAGGGTCCCTGATTCCTCCAGGTCCCATTCTTCATTCTCAAGATTGCTTTCACTATTTGGGATCTTTTGTGTTTCCATACAAATTGTAATATATTTTGTCTAATTCTGTGAAAAATGCCATTGGAAATATGATAGGGATTGCATTGAAACTGTAGTTTGCTTGGGTAGTATTGTCATTTTTTTAATATTGATCCTTTCACTCCAAGAACATGGTATATCTCTCCATCTCTTTGTGTCATCTTTGATTCTTTTATTAGTATCTTATAGTTTTCTGAGTATGTCTTTAACTTCCTTAAGTAGGTTTATTTCTAGGTATTTTACTCTTTTTGATGTGATGGAAAATGGGATTGTTTCCTTAATCACTCTTCTATTTCATTGTTAGTGTTTAGGAATGCAAGAGATTTCTGTGTATTAATTTTTTATCCTGCAACTTTACTAAATCCATTGAATACCTTTAGTAGTTTTCTGGTGGGATCTCTAGGATTTTCTATGTATAGTATCATGTCATCTGCAAACAGTGACAGTTTTACTTCTTTCCCAATTTGGATTCTTTTTATTTCTTCCCTGATTGCCATAGCAAGGACTTCCAAAACTATGTTGAATAAAAGTGGCAAGAGTGAGTGTCCTTGTCTTGTCCCTGATCTTAGAGGAAATGCTTTCAACTTTTCACCATTAAGAATGATGTTTGCTGTAGACTTGTCATATATGGCCTTTATTATGTTGAGTTGTAAGTGTGAAAGTTAGTCCTCAGTCATGTCCGACTCTTTGTGACCCCATGGACTGTAGCCTGCCAGGTTCCTCTGTCCATGGGGATTCTCCAGGCAAGAATATTGCAGTGGGTTGCTATTGCCTTCTCCAGGGGATCTTCCTGACCAGTGATTGAACCTGGCTCTCACACATTGCAGGCAGATTCTTTACTGTCTGAGCCACCAAGGAAGCTCATGTTGAGGTAGACTCCTTCTGTGTCCACTTTCTGGAGAGTTTTGATCATAAATAGGTATTGAATTTTGTCAAAAGCTTTTTCTGCATCTATTGAGATATGTTTATTTTTCATTTGTTAATATGGTGTATCATATTGATTTTCATACATTGAAGAATCCTTGTATCCCTGCAATAAATCTCATGTGGAGCATCTTTTCATATATTTGTTTGCCATCTATATGTGAAGCAAACAAACACTCTTTGATGAGGTGTCTGTTAAGGACTTATGCCCATTTCCCCCCAGCTTTATTGAGATATAATTAACATATGTAAGTTAAAAGTATATAATATCATATTTAGGTACACATATGTAATAATGTTAGTTAACATATAGATCACCTTATTTAATTAACTTTTTATGGGAGAACATTTGACACTTACTCTCTCAGAAACTTTGAAGTCTATAACACAGTATTGTTGTAGTCACCATGCTTTACATTAGATCCCCAGAACTCATTCATCTTTTAATAGGAAGTTTTGTCCTTCAGCCAACATCTACCCATTTCCTCCCAGCCCCTGGGAACTAGCATTCTACTGTTTGTTTCTGAGTTCAGCTTATTTTGATTACTCATATAAGTGAGATCATACAGTATTTTTATTTGTCTGACTTATTTCATTAGCATAAAACCTACAAGGTCCAAAGGTCCATTAATGTTGTTGCAGATGGCAAGATCTCTTTTTTATGACTGAAAATGATTGCATCGTGTGTGTGTGTGTGTACATATACACACAACATCTTGTTCATTCGCTCATCCATTGGTGGACACTTAAATTGTTGCCATGTATTGGCTGTTGTGAAATATGCTGCAGTGTCTTTGGGGATGCAGATATCTCTGGGATCTGGATTTCATTTCCTTGGATATACACGCAGGAGTAGTATTACTGGATCGTATGCTAGTTCTGTCCTCAAGTTTTTGAGGAAGGTCCATACTATTTTCTGTAACAGCTGTACAAATTTGCGTTTCTATTAATAGTGCACAGAGGTTACCTTTTTTTTTTTTTAACATTCTCACTAATACCTGTTATCCTTTTATCATAGCCATTCTGAAAGGTATGCGGTAATTTATCATTGCTTTAATTTGCATTTCCCTGAAAAGTGATGTTTAGCATCTATTAATGTACTTGTTGCTCATTTTATGTCTTTTCTGGAAAGATGTTTTATTCAAGTCTTCTGTCAGTTTTCTGATTTTTTAAATCTTTTTTGCTGTTGAGCTGTATGAGTTTCTTTTTATATTTTGGATATTAATTCTATGTCAGACAAATGGTTTGCAAATACTTTTTTTCCATTCAGTGAAAGTAAAAGTGACATCGCTCAGTCATGTCTGACTGTTTGCGACCCCATGGACTGTAGCCTACCAAGCTCCTCCGTCCATGGGATTTTCCAGGCAAGAGTACTGGAGTGAGTTGCCACTTTCCTTCTCCAGAGGATCTTCCCAACCCAGGGATTGAACCCGGGTCTCCCACATTGTAGGCAGATGCTTTACCATCTGAGTTTGTAGGTTGCTCTTTACTTTGTTGATTCTTTCATTTGCTGGTGCAGAAGCTTTTCAGTTTGATGTAATCCCACTCATTGATTTTTGCTTTTGTTACTTGTCCTTTTTTGTGTCATATGAAAATTATTGTTCCTAAGACTGATGCCAAACTTTCCCCTATATTTTCTTCTAGAAGTTTTATGGGACTACCCTGGTGGTCCAGGGGCTAAGACTCTGCACTCCCAATGCAGGGGGCCCAAGTTCAATCCCTGGTAGGGGAACTAGATTCCACATTCCCCAACTAAGTCCTGGCACAAATTAAAATAATAAGTAAGTAGAAGTTTTATGATTTCAGGTCTTACATTTAAATATTTAATCCATTTTGTGGTAATTTTGTGAGTGGTATAAAATAGAAGTCCAGTATCATTTGTATGTGAATTTCCAGTTTTCCCAGCACTATTTATTGAAGAGACATATCTTTTCCTATTGAATATTCTTGGTTCCTTGTCAAATATTCGTCAACTATATATGTGCAGTTGTGTTTCTGGACTCTAGATTCTGTTTCATTGGTTTATGTGTCTCTTTATGCCAGCACTTTGTTGCTTTGATTACTATAGCTTTGTGATAAAAGTGTGATGCCTCCAGCTTTGTTCTTGTTTCTTAAAATTAGTAGTTCAGTCGCTCTGTTTTGTCCAACTCTTTGTGACCCCATGGACTGCAGCAAAGCCAGGCTTCCCTGTCCATCACTAACTCCCAAAGCTTACTCAAACTCATGTCCGTTGAGTCGGTGGTGCCATCCAATCATCTCATCCTCTGTTGTCCCCTTCTCCTCCTGCCTTCAATCTTTCCCAGCATCAGGGTCTTTTCCAATGAGTCAGTTCTGCGCATCAGGTGGCCAAAGTATAAGAGCTTTGGCATCAGTCCTTCCAATGAATATTCAGAACTGATTTTCTTTAGGATGGACTGGTTGGATCTCCTTGCAGTCCAAGGGACTCTCAAGGGTCTTCTCAAATGCCATAGTTCAAAAGCATCAATTCTTCAGTGCTCAGCTTTCTTTATTTGTGGTCTTTTGTGGTTCTTGATGCATTTTAAGATTTTTATATTTCTGTGGAAAAAGTCCATTGAACTTTGGTAGAGATTGCACTGAATCTACATTGGATATTAAGGATATATTAACAATATTAATTATTCCAATCTGTGAACATGGGATATCTTTCTACATGTTTTGTATGTCTTTAATTCTTTTTAGTCAGTGTTTTGTAGCTTAATGTGTATAGTTCTTTTACCTTCTCAATTGAATGTATTCCTACTAGTTTTATTGTTTTTGGTACTATTGTAAATGAGATTGTTTTCTTTTTCAAATTGAGATATAATTGACATTAGTTTTAGGTGTACACCATAATGACTTGATATGGTTATATTTTGCAATATGATTACTGCAACAAGTTCAGCTAACATTCATCACCACACATAATTACACATTTTTTTCCTGTGATAAGGATTAAGATCTACTTTTAGCAACTTTCAAATATACAATATAGTAAGTCCCCTGCATATGAACCTTCAAGTTGCAAACTTTCAAAGATGCAAAAGTGCATCCATATGTCCAATCATGTAGGTTAGTTCACATGTCTGCCATACATTTCCATGAGTATGCATCCTTTGCAAGTGGTTCTGCTTTTGTGTACTTTACTGTGGAGTACTATGTAGAGTACAGAAGTACAGTATATTTATTTCAAGCCCAGGATGTCCAGAAACAAGTGTAAAAGCAGCAGTGATGTAGCTGATACTGCTGGCTAGCTGTTGTACTATATTACTGCACTTTCCAAGGTACTGTACTATATGATTTAAAATGTTTTATTTTTTTTATTTATTTATTTTTTTAATTTTATCTTATTAGTTGGGGGCCAGTTACTTCACAACATTTCAGTGGGTTTTGTCATACATTGACACAAATCAGCCATAGAGTTACACGTATTCCCCATCCCGATCCCCCCTCCCACCTCCCTCTCCACCCGACTCCTCTGGGTCCTCCCAGTGCACCAGGCCCGAGCACTCGTCTCATGCATCTCAATTGGCCTAGTGATCTGTTTCACCATAGATAATATACATGCTGTTCTTTTGAAACATCCCACCCTCACCTTCTCCCACAGAGTTCAAAAGTCTGTTCTGTACTTCTGTGTCTCTTTTTCTGTTTTGCATATAGGGTTATCGTTACCATCTTTCTAAATTCCATACATATGTGTTAGTTATTGAGCCCTTTTTTGCATATAAGATTAGTGTATTTTTTATTTGGTTTGGCTGTGCTGGGATTACTTATCATTAAAAAAGAGATTTCTTTAAAACCATTGTTTACCAATAAACAATAAAGTGGCTTGTCCTTACCTTTCCTAATATCCACTGCAGTTACATTGCAAAATCATTTCAAGATAAATACTACAGTTGACCTTTGAACAATATGAATTTGAACTGAGTCCACTTATATGTGAATGTTTTTCAATAAATACTACAGTACTATACCATCTGCAGTTGGTTGAACCCATAGACAAAGAACCGCAGATATGGACGGCCTGATTATAAAGTTTTATTTGGATTTCCAACGGCATAGGAGCTCAACACCCTTAATCTCTACATGGTTCAATGGTCAACTGTATATATTGAGTCAAATACTTGTTAAGCACATAGCAAATTAGCATAGTATGCCATAGTGAAAGCCTCTAGGAGTGGAAAATGCTTGTGCTTAGATCCTTTCCAAGTACTTCCTTATATGTGTGATGGGAAAACTGAAATTCCAGATTCTCTTGCTAAAAGCTAGCTAGGAAAAAAAAAAAAAAAAAAAAAAAAGCTAGCTAGAATTAGTCTGTAAGACCTTTGGATGTCCATAGACTTTTGCCTCTAAGATCTGTCCTTAAGAATAAGTTGTTATGAATAACTTCTAATTTCCAAATTTCTGACTTTTATTATGGCTTTGTTCAACCAGAGTTCATTATGTTCCTTCTGTGGAGGAATGGCTATACATTGTTGCCCTGGAAATTGTTCATGTTTCTACAGATGCCAGACAGGCCAAGGCTTATACCAAAGCTTATCTGAATCTTGGTGAACATCTCGTGTTCTTTTTGAAACATGAGAGTATGAGAGGCTTGGAAGTAGCTACCACTCACGTACCTACCTTCCCTGAAAGGCTGTCATGAAAGAGTTTCTCGTCACTGTCCATCTTCTGAAGACATATGAGATATTTGGCCTGTGTTTCTCAGAGCTATACAATAAAAACTCTTCCCTGTAGTCTAGAATCGGATTCTCAACATTACAGTCACCTACCTGTTTGTGTGTGTGTGTGTGTGTGTCTTTCCTTTTGGTGTGCATACTAAGGATCATGTGGATCTAGCACCTTTGGCTATTCTTCCTTATGCTCTCTACATTGGTAATGTCTGAATCTAATGGTGACTCCATGTATCTTTACTGGCCAAATCAGTCAGGCATTGCTTTTAACCTTGGCCTTGCTGTCTTGGGTGATTGACACCTCCACAACCACTTTCTCTGACACTGAACTAAATAATTCAATGCTATAATACCTAATATTTCTGCAATAGAGAAATGATTCACTATTTTCTGTTGATATAAGCCTTGGATCTCTAGTTAGGGTTGAGGCAATAAGAAACATACCATGTGTCTCCTTATTGCCCATCAGGACATTGTGTTCTCTCTCAAGTGACAGTACTTAAGTCAGCACCTAGTGAGGTGATTTCCATTTTAAAATAATAAGATTTTTAATTAGTGAAAATATCTTCAAGGACATGACAGTACATGGGATGTTGATTATTGGTTTCCAGAGTGGTTACCAGCTATTGCTCTTGCTGAATCTTGTAAAGCTGAGCCCTAAGGTTAGAGCATCAGATTTTATCTCCTACAAGTAATCTTACCAAACAATGTTTTTATTCTAGTGATAATAATAATAATAGATAGGACTTATTGAGGACTTATCTTGTGCCAGGCAGATTAAGAGATACACATGCATTCTCTCCTTTAATCCTTTCAAGAAGTTACCAGTTTTGTTCCCACTTTAAATATGAGGAAACTGAGGTTTTAATGAGGCTACATGACTTGTCTAAATGTACACATCTAGTTAGTATTTGATAGTAGTGGCCTTATCAATGCAAAAACTCTGGTCCCTGTGAGTTTTATTTTTTTTAATAATTTGGGGAGAAAATTTCCCATAAAGGATAAAACCTTCCCAATTGCTGGGTAAACCTTCCCAGTTGTTGGCTGAGAGCCCTATGATAAAAGATCAGCAAGAGAAAAGCAGAAGTTTAACATGTATACCTAATGTATACATGGCAGACACTGAGGGAAAAATTAGTGACTCAAAGAGATGGTTTATAACTCTGGTTTAAATACCATCTTCAACTAAAGGGAAAAGAAAAGTTGGGGTGTAGGCTGCAGGGGACAGCAGTAGAATGATTTGGGGAAGACTGCCAGGAAAAGCATGGGAAACAAGGGTGATAATTTGTTACACAAAGAGAAGTCAGTGCCTTCTCCATTGATTTGTTTTTCTCATGATTTAGTAATGTTTTCTTCCTTGTACAGAGGAGGAGACACCCTTAAAAAATGGAGATTTCCTTACCAAATATAAATTTTTCTTACAAAACGGTAAATTCTACTCTATTTTCAGAACTTCTCCTGTTTCTACTGTTCCAGAAAACAACACAAAAGCAATCATTATGCCAACCACATATTTTGCTGGGGCAAATTCTGTTACCCATCTATAAAACTTAATACTTTGATAATCTGATTATATGAATCAGTATCTATGATAGTTGACTTAATATTCCAACCTTGAGAGTTGTGCTTCATTTGCAATTTAATAAAATCATTTATTCAAGTCTGGTAGTGGGAGAATAAACCTTGGACTGTGATGAATTTAGAAAGAGTGATGCCTCTTGGTCAAGACCTGTCTGGGAAACTAGGTGACATTCCCTGGCAGCATTCCAGTCTCTCTGTTGTTTGGGCATCTTTTCAGGGTAACTTCTACAAGTAGTTGTCATCAGCATTTATGATCATCATGCACTGCAACATCCTTAGTTGGGACAGAAAGATTATTATACCTACCGTATCATTCTTTTTCTTTTTTTTTGGCCATGCCATCTGGCTTGTGAATTCCTTAACCAGGGATTGAACCTGGGACCTGACAGTGAAAGTGCCAAATCCTAACCACTGGACAATCAGTGAATTCCCTATTGTATTATTCTTTGCAAGAAAGTGCAACAAAAATTTTAGAATTAGTGCTATAATGAAGCCTGAAACCAAACAAGTTTTCTAATACCTTCAATTATTGAGGAAGAGAAACAACCTTATTTGACTTAAATGAGGATTTATTGAAATATCTCTTGAACATAGTGAAGTTGGAGGGACATATGTGCCATACAGCAGGGAATCCTGGAAGCTTCTGTCCTTTATTTTGCTCAGGTGCTAAGTCATGTCCGACTCTTTGCGACTCCATGGACTGTAGCCAGCCAGACTCCTCTGTCCATGGAATTCTCCAGGCAAGAATACTGGAGTGAGTTGCCATTTCCTTCTCCAGGGGATCTTCCTGACCCAGGGATCAAACCCATGTCTCCTGCGACTCCTGTATTGCAGGCAGATTCTTTACTGTCTTAGCCACCAGGGAAGCCCCTGTCCTTTATTGGTTGCCCCCAAAGATTTCTGTTGTTCATCATCTTCCACACAATCCAGTGCAAAGGACAACTGCAGGCTCATATCTGCTCTCTGAACAGGGCTCAGAAAGGGATTTTTGGCCCAACCTTGCATTTTGCTCTTCTCAGAACCGTTCAAGACATTAGAGTGTGTCTGATAAATTCTCAGGCACTCAGATCCATTGCTTTGAAGTTGAAACTCTAATTTTGATGTAAACTTCAGACAAGTTGAATTAGCACATTTATTTCCTATCAAGTTTTGCCCTTCACTTGTTCACCCTGCCCAGACAAGCAGAAATTATTTACAAAAGATAATAACCTGGCAGGGCCAACTCACTTGCTATCTTGGGTCCCTGAGGTGTCAGTGATACATTGTGCTAATCTTCTCAGGGTTCATTGCCCTTTATATGAAGCTCTTGGAAAGGATTGCTTATCCTACTGTTATGTATCTCCAAAGCCCTCTTGCAGTGTGGCAAGAAAACAGAATTTGATAACAGGGATGTACATTCTAATCTCTGCTATATCATTAACAGAGGTGTACCTTACAGAAGTCCTTCACCCCTTAAATCCTCAGTTTCCTTATCTGTTAATTGGGGATAACAATAGTTTGTATTTCTTTTTATTAAGTGATTATCATAGTGCTTTGCAAGCAGTACATAGTTAAAAATTGTTAGATATTAGTACTGTAAATAACACCTTTCCCAGCCAACACACCTCAGGATGCAGCATACATTCTATATAAGTAACAGTGGCTCAGTTAGTGGCAGTGATTCTCAATAAAGGGGAATGAGACAAAGTCTCAGAGGCAATTTGAAAAAGCCCCTAGGAGATTCTCAAATGTTCCTCAAAGGAAATGTGCTGCGACAGAGGAAAAATCATTACTCCAGTGGTAAAATTTCAAGAATTTTGACAGTAAGTAACATTTGGGGACAGCTAGGGAATTGCAAGTCACCCTGGAGATCAGGGATATGTCATTGTTTCTCAAAATGTCGCCTATGGGTCACTTTCATCAAACTTGCCTAAGGAACTGGTAAAAAGAAATGCAGATTCCTAAGACCCTCCTCACCCCAAATCTACTGTTGTAACAGAATTTCTACAAGGTACGACCCAGGGTTATATATTTTCTAAAAAGCTTCCCAGCTAGATTCTGTTGTACTAAGGTCTGAGGATGAGGTTCAGCTTTTATCATCTAGAACCTTGGGGGAAGTGATTTACTCTCTGATTGTAACCAGTATAAGCAAGAATAGGGATATACTTTGCAGAACTCTTTAATATAGACTGGAGGGGACAGAGGAATTCCTGGAGAAATAATATTCTGTTCACTTGTATCCAGGGGACCCCCAACCTCATGTGGATAATCCTCTTCTCAGTTTCAAGCTCAATCTGACCCTTCATTCCACCAAAGACTGTACCTGGTTTGTCTCCTTCCAAAAAAAAAAAAAAAATCCTCAGAGAATGTTCACTCATCTCTACCCTCTGCTTACCATTTCTCCTGCTGTTCGGTGTTTTTGGCTACTCAGGCCACCCCACTCCATCCACCCCTGCTGTCCTGAAAGTATTTTGATCTTCCCTTGATAGGCACAGGTTAGGCAGAATACAGATCCACCACTATCTGTAGGATACCCCTGAGGCTTTATGTGCTCTTGTGTTCTTCCTTCTCCTTTTTCCATCATTGTCACCAAGACAACATCCCTGGTTGTTGCCACTCTGGGTTTCTCTCCAAGAGGTGAGATTCCATTTTTCCTACCAAAAAAGCAGCCACAAGAAAAATAACCAATAATAAAATGATCCAGTAGAGACCCCAAACTCTTCCATAGCATGTACCTGGTTCCTTGCAATTCTCCCTCTACTTCTCTCAGAAAGGTGAGAAATCACAGTCCCTGAAGTTGTTCCATCCTTTACCATAGATTTTGGAGATTATCTTCTTGGGAAGGTGTTGGGGTTGGGAGGGTGTTTGGGTTAGGACAAGTATCCTAATCATTGACATAGATAACACCCCTACTCTTTTGATTCATGGTCACTGACAACTTAGGGCAGTAATTCTAAAGATACTGTAACTATCACTACCTATGATTGTTGTTGTTGCTGCTGATACTACTACTGTTAGCACCGCTACTGCTACCACCACCTGTACTATGACTGGTTAACATTTATTGACTTCTTACATTGTGCCAGATGCTATTCCAAGTGCTTTACCAATGGTGTAGCATTTAATCCTAACAAGAACAATGTGAGTTAGGTTTTATGAGATTATCACCAGTGTTTTTAAAATAAAGTAACTGAAGTATAAAGGAATTACCTGTCAGACTCATACAGCCAGTAAGTAGTTACACTGGGTTTAGAATCCAAACAATGTGCCCATATTTCTACACTCAGTCCAATTTTCCAGCAAGAAGAAAATCTTTTTTTGCCCTCTAAATTGTTCTCACCCATGTATATAGCCTTTCAGGGAATATTCACAGTGCCTGATACCTTGTGTCCATAGCCTCCCTCAAGTAGTAAGCAGTTTGACATCATTGATTTCATTGTTTTATGAAATTCTTAGCTATACTTTTTCTTGGTAAGGAAAACAGCCTAGGTAATCTTTTTTTTAACTAACATCTTTATATTTTGAAGACCAAGACTTGGAGAGATTAATGAAGCCTTTAGTATTCTATTGTCAGATTAGAGGTTTGCAGAGAATGGGAGATACAACAAGGTCTTACTGCAGGAAGTAAGTTCCCAGTCCCAGGAGTGTTTTCTGTCTAGTCGCTCAGCAGACACCAACACATACAATACAAGTTTCTGTTGCAATAGCAATTAATTTCCTGACATCTATCTTGAGCTGTTAACTCTGTTTATCATGTAAAGATAAAAAGTTATGACCTTTGAAGATGCAATTTATAAGACCTTGATCTTATGCCCCTAATAGCCCTGACACACTGCTTTGTACTGAGTATTGTTTTGTGTAGCCAAACTGTGATTTATGTTGTGTCCAAGTCAACTAATCATGATAAAAATTATTGGGGAGAACATATAAAAAGTTGAGCACCCCAGCTGAAAATTCAAATCAACGTATATTTTCAAAACAAAATGAAAACAATGGAAACAGCCAGGTTTGGAAATCTTGAAATGTCTTGTAAAAGCTGTACTTTGTAGGAGACAAAATTGAATTTAACTGATAGAAGTAACTTCCTGATATGAAGCTGCATGCTTCAAATTAATAGGATTTACCTTCAAGTATTATTTGACTGGGTGGTACTGGTAGAAAGACACATAAAAAATACATGAATTGAAAAGTCATAAATATCACAGGTCTTATATTATGAATATGAGAACATGATTAGGAAGACCACAGAATTGCCTCTTGACTTTGGCCTTGAATGCAATTTAATGTTTTCATGACATGCTGATGCATATAGAAATGGAAAGCTATTTTGAAAGTCAATAGGCAGAGGATAGAGCTGAAAAACGAAGAAGAGGTTTTTTTTCCCTGGTTTTTTTTTTTTCACTTATGATGTGTATGATTGAAGATATTTATACTTCAGAGTCTAGTGGAATCGGTAAAAAGCCTATGTATCAATCTAACTGAAGAGCTATATATTAAGGATACCAGGTTCTAAACTGCAGCAGTTGAATTTATACAAAATCTTCAGAAACACTCAACTGGCAAAGAGAGTACACTGCTTGATTGATAATCACAGAACTTAAATAGAATCTCTGGAAACCAAAGGCTAGATCTGCCATGATAATGAAGAGACAGCTGAGAAATGTAATGATGATTATGATTAAGTGGTATAATTAAGAATGAATACAGCCCTGTTGAATGGGAGACATGGAGAAATGATTTGACATTCTATTGATAGTGTTAGAATTATTGTATGAATTAACTGTAGATTATTATATTGGGTTGAATAGTGTTCCCCCCCCTCCAAATTCACGTTTACTTTGAAACTGTGAATGTGACCTTTTTGTAGGTAGGGTCTTTCCAGATGTAATCAAGTTAAGATGAAGTCCTACTGGAATTGGGTAGCCCCTAATCCAATGACAGGTACTCTTATAAATTTGGACACATACACAAAGGTAAGATGGCCATGTGATTGTGGAGGCAGAGATTTGAACAATGCTGCCATAAGCCAAGGATTGCCACCGATTGCCAGCAACCACCGGAAGGTAGAAGAGGCAAGGAAGTATTCTCCCCTAGAGACTTTGGAGGGAACATGACCATACTGACACTTTTATTTTGTACTTCTAGTCTCTCGAATTATGAGTGAGTAAATTTGCTTTTATGCCACCCAGTTTGCAGTACTTTGTTATGGCAGCCCTTGTGGTGGTAGTGGTTTAGTCACTCAGTCATGTCCAACTCTTGCGACCCCATGGACTGTAGCCCACCAGGCTTGCTCTTATGTTCCTTGAATTCTAGATACAATGATGATACACATTAAAGCGCTAGATTAATTTAGCTTTATAAAATGGAGTTACTGCAAGGAAAAAATCTTTTAAAATTAACTCTATGGCTGATTCATGTCAACGTATGACAAAACCCACTGAAATGTTGTGAAGTAATTAGCCTCCAACTAATAAAATAAAATTTAAAAAAAATAATAAAATAAATAAAAATAAAAATAAATAAAATAAAACAAAATTTTGATGCCATTAATGATGAACAGAAGACAGAGCAAAGAAATGAGTGCTTCCTGGGATTCTGCATGAAGTGGGTGATGAGACCATACAGGAAAGAGATCAGACCAATATAAAGATTCTGGGAGGCTAATGTTCCAACTTATCTTAGGTCTTCAACAAATGTTAGGAATACAGATAAGGATTTTTAGAGCTGAAATGACCAACCAACCATCCCAGTTTTCCCAGAACCGAGGTGTTTCCCTAGGACATGACACTTTTAGTGTTAAGCCTGGAACAGTCCTGAGTGAACCAGGATAAATTGATCACCCTTTTAAAGCTACACGCGGAACAATAAAGTGGTCAAGAAAGAGATGTTTTGCTGCCTGAGGTGCATTAGGTGATGTTTTATAAATGCCAAAAGAAATCACAATTATTCAACTTCTACTCGACATCTATGTTCACTGTCAATGAGAATTATTTTCACGTGGAAATGGAGAGAACAAAAATGGTTGTGAGGAATTTGAACTTGATGAAAGAGAGCACATCAGTTCAGTTCAGTCGCTTAGTCATGTCAGACTCTTTGCGACCCCATGAATCGCAGCACTCCAGGCCTCCCTGTCCATCACCAACTCCCGGAGTTTATTCAGATTCATGCCCATCGAGTCGGTGATGCCATCCAACCATCTCATCCTCTGTCGCCACCTTCTCCTCCTGCCCCCAATCCCTCCCAGCATCAGGGTCTTTTCCAATGAGTCAACTCTTACTTCTACCAAATTAGTTCATACTTCATTCAACATCCAATGGGCCAAACACCATTTTAAGTCCTGAGGCTACCTGGTGAAGGACTCTTCTCACTGTCTACTTGGCACCCTGTGACCAACAATAGTGGGAGAGACTGAAACCTGTTCTTGACATGGTTTGCTTCTCTGCAGTGCTCTCATCCTCCCAGGATTCCTGATTCGTGCGCCTCTCGAAGTACCCAGTTATTTACTGCCTCTACCTTTCCAAATGGTGGCACTAGAGGTAAAGAATCTGCCTGCGAGTGCAGGAGACATAAGAGGTGCCGGTTTGATCCCTGGGTTGGGAAGAGCCCCTGGAGGGCATGGTAACCCATGCCAGTATTCTTGCCTGGAGAATCTCATGGACAGAGGAGCCTGGTGGGCTACAGTCCATGGGGCTGCAAAGAGTCAGACATGACTGAAGTGACTTAGCATGTACCCTTCCAAATACAACAGCAACTGGATTTCGTGCCTGGTCAGAGCTACCAACTGCACTGCAGTCCCTGAATCTGAGCTCCTCCCTTGCTTTGAAAACTGCTCAAAATATCATCTACTTGGCAGTCCAGGGGTTAAGACTCTGCACTCCAACTGCAGGGGGCACAGGTCTGATCCCTGGTCAAAGAACTAAGACCCCTGCATGCCTCCCAGCGACAGGATACTTTTGTATACAGGAAAGTTGCTAAGAGGTTTTCAGGTGCTTGCATCTCTCTCACACACACAAGAGTGTATGAAGGGATGGATATGTTAATTAGATTCACTGCAGTAATCATTTCTCTGTGTATATGATATACACATATCATACACATATCACAAACAGCATGCTGTATACCTTGACCAATTTTTATTTTTAGAAAACTCACTTCTTCCAAAAACTTTTTCTTGATTCATTCCACTCTAATCACTTATTATTTTATGTTTCTGAGTTCTTATGTACTTCATAAGTATAGTAGTTAGAACTGCTATGATTAAAATTGTAATTTTGAGTTTGTTCCACAATCTATGTAATGTCTACCAGTTCCAGGATCCTATATCGATAGGAATCAAGGTGTGGGTTGCCAAAAGATAGGATGATTATCTGCTTACTTGTATTTTACCTCCCAAGAGAAGGGGCAGGATGTATGTATAACCTCTGTCAGAGTGCAGCATAGATTGGGGCCCGGTATTCTGTCCAGTGTACTACGTTGTTGATGGCTGACTAATTTTTAGGACTCATCTTCTGAACCAGTTAGAATTTGCTTTCCCTGACTGCTTTGCTATTGGAGAAGGAGAAGGAAATGGCAACCCACTCCAGTGTTCTTGCCTTGAGAATCCCAGGGACAGGGGAGCCTGGTGGGCTGCCGTCTATGGGGTCACACAGAGTCAGACACAACTGAAGTGACTAGGCAGCAGCAGACTGCTTTGCTACACAGGACAAACTAAGGAACCCCTCACATGATGTGAATCCCAGCTTCCAGACTCAAGTAAATGACATCTCCAGGGCACTGGCAGATACTGCATTCCTTAATGATTCTGAAGGCTAGCATCTATCTGTTTCTACTTTTTATTAACATTGGTTTTTTTACAAACATATTTCATAGGACTGAATGTTTCAGTATCCCCCTCATTCCAAACTGGGTGATGGAAAATTAGAAATACACTAAAAGCATCTCAATTTTTAAGAGACAAGAGTGAGCCTAACATTGTTCCTGAGACAAATTCTAGAATCATTTATTAAAAGCATAATTTGTGAGCTACTAGATGAACTGATCATGAGAGTTCAATTTGAGCTTACCGAGAACAAGTCATACCAGCATAATCTAACGCCCTTCAATATCAGGGGAATTTACTAAACAAGTGAATCTGAAATTCATCCATGAGATTAGATTTGATATTTAGATATGGAATGAGATATATGTGGGAAAAAATAGAGAAATGTGTCTAGTTGTTAGTATAATTCGGGGGATTGTTAGCTACTTGAATGGCTACACCCAAAGAGAATGATTAATAGACTGCTATTCTGAGGAGAGGTTTCCAGTGAGTCTGTTCTAGCCTGATCTTTCCAACAGTTTATTAAAGACTTTCATGTTGTATCAAAGGCATATTTATAAAATCTGTGTCTGTCAAATAATTCAGAAGGATACTAAATGCATTAAATGGCAGAATCAAGATATGTGATCTGAATATATCAGAGTGATGGATAAATGTAATAAGATCCAACTTAACATAGATAAATACAAGTTATATATTGAAACACAGAAAACCAACTGTGTGTGTATCCACTAGGGGAAATACAGCAGCCTCCATGAATAACAAACTTAAATGCTTTTGCTGATTGGTATCAGTCAGTACTGCTAAGAAAGCCAATGCAGTCCCAAGCTACAATAGAACTGCAGCATCTGGATGGAGTGAGATGATAGGTCCATATCTCATAGTTCTTTGTGTTTAACAGACCACCTCAGGAGAACTGTGTTAAATTCTGAACTCTACCTTTTCAGTGAATCTTTCCTTTTCATTCTATACCTTAAGATAACAGTTTTAATTCACCTGGAAATCATTGATTCCCAAATTTGCTATCTTCAGCCAGAACCTTTCTCTGGTTCTCACATCTACATTTGTTTATTTCCAACTGCTTACCAGACATCTCTAGTTGGATGTATTCTTGGCATCTCAAATTCAAGACCCCATTGTTTCAGTGGTAAATGGGATTATTTCTTAATTTCTCTTTCTAATCTTTTATTGTTAGTGTACAGGAATATAAGAGGTTTCTGTGTATTTGTATCCTGTCGTTGTTTAATTACTGAGTCATGTCTAATCCATGGACTACAGCCTGCCAGGCTCCTCAGTCCATGGGATTTCCCAGGTAAGAATACTGGAGTGGGTTGCCATTTCCTTCTCCAGGAGATCTTCCTGACCCAGGGATCAAACCCACATCTCCTGCATTGCAGGTGGATTCTTTACCACTTAGCAACCTGGGGAACTCATTTGTATCCTACAACTTAACTAAATTCCTTGGTTAACACTAGTAGTTTTCTGGTGGCATCCTTAGGATTTTCTGTGTAAGAGTATCATGTCATGTGCAAACAGTGACAGTTTTACTACTTTTCCTGATCCAACTGCTACTTTTGTCACTACATGTTTACATCCTTTCAATCATTAATTCTTGAGCCAGGCTTCTGTGACTTGGGGAAGGCCTGTAAGACTATAGTTTTATATAAAGAGGCAAGCGAAGGACATGGGGGTGGGGTGCTTGTCCCCAGAAGGCCCCATAGGGTTCTGCTCAGTTACATTGAGTTCTTTATATATTCTAGATACAGTCCCTTATCAGATATATGATTTGAAAATATTTTGCTCTATTATGTCTTTTTGTCTTCTTGATATTGTCCTTTGAAGCACAAAAGGACATTTTAATGTTGATGAAGCCCAATTTATCTATTTTTTCCTTTGATGCTAATGATTTTGGTGTCATATATTAAAAATCCTTGCCAAGTTCAAGGTCATCACATTTTACCCCTGTTTTCTTCTAATCATTTTATAGTTTTGCCTCTTACATTTATGCCATTGATCCATAGTGTATTAATTTTCATATAGTGTGAAGTAAGGGTATAGTTTCCTTATTTTGCATGTGGCTATCTGGTTGTCCTAGCACCATTTGTTAAAATGACTATTGGATGGTCTTGCCACTCTTGTTGGAATTAAGTTGACCAGAGATGCATGGGTTTATTCCTGAACTCTCAACTCTATTCCATTGATCTATATATCCTTTTTCCATACCACGCTTTATTATATTTGTTTTCATTAAGTTTCAGAATTGTAAAGTGTGTTTTTCATACTGTGTTTTTCCAAGATCGTTGGGCTATTCTGGGTCCCTTGAAATTTCATATGAATTTCAAAGTCAGCTTGCAATTTCTATAAGATATAAACTGAGATTCTGGTGGGACTTGCTTTGAATCAGCAGATTAATTCTGTGAGTATTGCCATCTTAACAATGCTAAGTCTTCCAGTCATGGAACATTTTCTTAGTTATTGAGTTGTTCTCTAATTTCTTTCAGCAATGCTCCATAGTCTTCAGAGTATATCTATTTCACTTCTTTTGTTGAATTTATTCCTAAGGATTTGATTCTTTTTGATGCCATTATAAATGGAAGTGTTTTCTTAATTTCATTTTTAGACTGTTCATTAAAAGTGCATAGAAATACAATTGATTTGTGTATATTGATCTTGTATCTTGCAACTCTTTTGATTGTTTAGTAGTTCTAATAGGCTTTTACCAGGTGGCACAGTGGTAAAGAAGTCACCTGACAATGCAGGAGACACAGGAGATGAAGAGACGCACATTTGATCTCTGAGTCAGGAAGATACTCTGGAATAGGAAATAGCAACCCACTCCAGTATTCTTACCTGGAAAATTCTATGGACAGAGGAGCCTGGCAGGCTACAGTCCATGGGGTCACAAAGACTTGTACATGACAGACTGACTGAACCCACACACACACAGGTAAGTTCTAATAGTTTTAAAGTAGATTTCTTAGAATTTTCTGTATGCAAGATTGTGTCATCTGCAAATAGAAATAGACTTCTTCCTTCCCAATTTGGATGCTTTTGCCTTTTCTAGCTTAACTGTCCTGGCTAAAATCACCAGTACCTTATTAAACAGAAGTGGGAAGAACATATGTTCTTGTTCCTGATTTTAGGAGGAAACCATATAGTTTTTCACTATTAAGCATAAAATTTGCTTTGTGGTTTTTTAAATGTCCTTTATCAGGTTGAGGAAGCACCACTCCATTTCTTGGTTTGTTTTCATGATGTAATGGATTAGATTTTTGTCAAATGCTTTTTCTGCATCTGTTAAAATGATCCTGTGATTTTTACTTTTAATTCTGTTGATTTGATACATTAATTGATTTTCATATGTTGAACCAGTTTAACATTACTGAAATACATCCCACTTAGTCATGGTATAAAATTCTTTTTATATGTTGCTGGACTTGGTTTACTGGGCTTCCCTGATAGCTCAGTTGGTAAAGAATCCACTTGCAATGCAGGAGACCCCAGTTCAATTCCTGGGTTGGGAAGATCCACTGAAGAAAGGATAGGCTACCCACCCCAGTATTCTTGGGCTTCCCTTGTGGCTCAGCTGGTAAAGAACCTGCCTGCAATGTGGGAAACCTGGGTTTGATCCCTGGGTTGGGACGATCCCCTGGAGAAGGAAATGGCAACTCACTCTAGTATTTTGCCTGGAGAATTCCATGGACAGAGGAGCCAGAAGATTACAGTCCATAGATAAAGAGTCGGAACGACTGAGTGATTAAACAGCAACAACAACAATGTATGAAACAATGGATAGAAGTCAGAAATACCTCCAGGTTTCTAATATAGGTGATTGTGTGGATAGCGCTAGTTCAATCTAAGTGAAGAACATGGAGGAGGATTTTGTTTTGGACAAGTTGAGGTTGAAGTGCTTGAGGATCACACACAGATGTGCGAATCCCAAGGGAGAGGTCCAGGATGGAGATATATGTTTGGAAATCAACAGTAAAGATGGCAAAACTAAATGACATCACTAAAAATAGAGAATAAGAAAAGCAGTTTACAGAGAACAGAACCCTGGAGAACAACACTGAAGGGGAAGAGGTGGGACCAGAAGGAGTCCATGAAAGGTGAAAGGAATAGTGAGAGCAGAGTGCACTTTAAATAGGAACCTAGTTTTTCAAGAAGTAAATGATGAACTCATTGTCTGATGTAGCAGAGTTCCTATAGAATAAGTATGCCAAAATATAGACTGACTTTAGCAATTTATGCTCCCTGTCTCCTTGTTGAAATGGAAAATTCCTATGTAACTTTCAAGACTGCTCAGGTGTCACATGCTAAGCCATCTGTGAATCTTCCCCTGTCACCCATTCTCCCTTTTCCTTTCCAGCTAGATTTAGATATTCCTCTTCCATGTTCTTAAAAATACTGTTCAAAATTTTATTATTGCACTTGTCACAGAGCTTTTTAAATGTTTGTCATTAGACTAAGAATATCCTGAGAGGTGGGGAATTTTACACTGTTCTTTATAGTGTCATTTCATTTAGCACAGTGTCTGGTACATAGAAGGTAGAAAAATCAATATGTGGAAGTGCATAAGATGAAACAATTTTTTTATAAAAGATAATTGAAGGAACTGAAAATATTTATCAAAGAGAAAGAAGACTCTCAAGAGTGGTCTACTGTCTTCAGATATTTGAAATGTTGACATAAATATAGAGGAGGGATTTAAATTGTTTTCAGTGACCACTAGGACTAGGATGAATGGGGGGGAATGTCAAGAAAGAAGTATTTGCTTAATTTGAGAAATGGTTTACTGAATGATCAATGCAGGCATCAAATGAGTTGTCTTTTAGATGGTGACAGTTTCCTACAACTGAAAGCATCCAGTTATAAGATGGATGACTGCTTGTGAAAGATATCGTAGACTGCATTCACACATCAAATGTGTGGCTGAATTTGATGATCTTAAAAATATTTTTATCCATCACAGAGTTTTTTTACAATCATGCTTTAAAATCCCATATATTGTCAGCCAGGCACAGGTTTCAAAATGAGCAAACCATAGCCTTGGGATCCCGGTCGGAGAAAAACAAAAATATAATCAGTGGTGTCAGATTTAGCAAATAAAAATATAGGAGACCCAGTTTAATTTGAATTTCAGACAAAAAAAGAAAAATGTTTTAGTATATGTTTATACCATTTGTGATATACATACTTACACTAAAAAAATGAGTCACTGTTTATCTGAAATTTATACTTTGCTGATTATCTTAAGTTTTATCTGGTAACAATATCAGTGATGTCATGTACAAAATATTCAACTGCTATCATTGATGGTAATTTAGCAAGTGGCTTTTTAATATTGTGTCACAGGAAATGTCATAATTCTCAAGTATTGCTATGTAAGGAAAAGCTTCCATTTTCAGCTCATATACTAAAGGAAAGTGACTATAAAAGGGGTTTATAATTACTCACTATAAAAGGGGTTTATAATTATTTAGTCTCACCACCACTACAGTGGCAGAAGAACATTCAGCATGTAGAAACTAAACACAGAACTGTACCATCATATAGCCATAGACATCTCTTTTTGGGCATATGTAGAAGCAAAGCTTCCCTTCGAAATAAGTAGATGAAAAACTCATAACTAAATATCTGTAGTTTGAATAAGTATATACACAAAAGCAAGAGTTGGTAATAAAAGCTTTGAAGTAAGAAATGGATGGCCCAGTGCATACCACTTGGCATGAGACAACTCATATACAAAGGGCTAATCTCTCCAATATAAAGAAAACTGCCCAATGAATAAGAAAAAACAAACAGGCACATAGACAAAGGATATGAACAGATTGTTTGCGTGAAAAAATAAGTGCATGTAGTACTTATTTACATTGACTTTAATCATATTTACTCACAAGAGACCTGTTAATTAGATATTGAGATGGCATTATCACCTTTTGGATTGAAATAAATCTAAAAGCTAGTGAGGCTATGGCATGGGGAAATATCCAGTCTCACATATTGCTGTTGGGAGTGCAAAATGCACAATCTGTATGGAGTCAAATTTGGTGATGTCACAATATTCAAATGCATTCACTTCTAAGAAATTAGTCTACAGATTGACTCTCACAATGTGCAAAGTGAAATACATATTAGTAAGTGTATCTGCTTACTAATTGCAGCATTGTTTATAATATCAAAAGCAAGGTAAATATCTACCATCAGGGACAGACTAGATTATGGTATATCCACATATATACTAAATTACAGTATATCCATACAATGGACTGTTATGTACATGTAAAAACAAATGAATGGTGAAGCTCTCTATTTACAATAAAGATTTCCAAGATAATACAATTAAATGAGGAAGAAAAATGAGGTGCAGAAAATTATGTTCAGTGTGCTGCCATCTTAATAAAAACAGAGCAATAAGAATCATTATTACTGCCTAAAAAACCACCAGACAGCTACACAGGAAACTAGAAGGAGCATTTCCTTGTTTTGAAGTGGGGTTGGAAATTGGGTAGAGATGAAAAACGGTATGAGAGGGAGACTTTTCATTTTATACCCTTTTATACTTAATTGTTACATCATGTGAGTGATTATTTTTTAAAATGTTGAAGAATTCTGTGATCATTATCTATGGTTGAGCAATACATTTTTTGGTAAGAAATTCTTCTTACCACAACCCTGTAGAACTACCCACCTGAAAAGAAGGACATTATATTGGGCTAGATTATTACAGTGTCAAGGGCGTTTGTCAACATTGAGAAGAACTCACTCTTTTAATCTAACATGTCATCTTAATATCCCAAATATTAATGTATTAATGTAAAGCCTCAAGTTATTTCTCTATAGACATGTTTGTGAATCTGTGGACTTGTTCTAATTCCTCTACTCTGGGATATTATCATTTCTCTTTCTATGAATCCCTGTTCACCTGATTACATTGCCTTTATTTTTCATTTAAAATGTTCTTTTATTTGTTCTGCTTCACCTCACCTTGCCTCTTCATGCTCCATCTTTCTGCCCTTTCATCTGCACATACCATCTCTATTAGTGTATCACTTTCAGTATGAGTGTATGTGCATACACTTGCAAGCATGTGCATCTACATGTGATTGTGCATTCTTATTTCCTGGTTCTCCTGTGAATCTGTGTTGTCAGCTTACTCAGACTTCCGTCTTCTCTTTTATTTCCCCAAACCCCTTCCAGCTGAAAAATGTCAATAAACTAACAGATTACTTTTAGAATTTCCTACATATGTGAAGTGATAGCCTCGTGGCTTGGGAAAAGAGTATGTGCTGTTGAAAAGAGGACTATTTTGTCTTTCTTATGCTCTGTGGAACTAGGGTAGAAGTGGATAGATGTTCGTAATAAGAATCTTGACTCTACTGGGATTGGCTCAGGAAGTGGGACAGACTTGATTTTACAGGTGGGGCCATCAGGTAGATAATTAAGAGACACTAAACGGGCTGAAATATGTGCTGGAGGCTCGACTGATGTTAGTTCTTCCATAGGCTTTTGCCTGAACTAAGGATCATGTTCTTAAATTAGGGAGAATTTTAGCTGTGGAATTTCTGGGATCAGACTGTGGACAGGGAACATATTTTTTGAGGACAGAGAAAGAGCAGGATATTTTTTAAGTCATTTCATATTTGCCAAGTTGGTGCCTCTGTAAAAGGTCAGCTTTATTGACCTTACCTTTCTTATATCTGCTGACTCAAGAAAATAGGAAGCCCCAGTGGTGGCTATTGGCCTGTTACTTATTGGCATGACTCAAGATTATTAGAGGCGATTTTAAAGAGGTAGTGAGAGGAGGAAGTTGAGATCTTCTTCAAGGGCATATGTAAGTGTCCAGTGAAGGCTGATGGAGCTGAGAGTATTGGGTACAGGGTAAAGGCATGGCATACCTGGTCGCAGCACAGACTAAATACGTTTTCAGTGTTTCAATCAGGTGGAGGGAATCCAATCAATCAAAACCTGAGTAGGAAGTGTAGAAAATAGGTAGGTGGGTGGTGGTCATCCTCTGGGAAATCTGAGGTGGGTAAGGAGAAACTATAGCTGACTAGGGGAAAGTAGACCATTAGCTACCTTCTTCCTCATAACTCCTCATGCAGTCACATGTTGGATGTGAATTTCAGGGAGAGCTCTTGACCCTTAAGGGGGTCAGAACAGCCAGATAGTTCAGCGATTAAGGATATAATAATGGGTAACATTTAGCATGTCCTTGTTATGTTGAGACCTGGTTAAGTGCATTAAATGTATCATTTAATCTCCCCCAAGGCTCCTCTGTGACATGTATGATTATTATACTAATTTTATAAGTTTGAAAATTTAAGTTCTGAGAAATTGAGTTATTTGTACAAAGTCTCATAGCATTTCAATGCTAGTTAGGATAGGAACCATGAAATCTGATTCTAGATCCTAAGCTCTTAAACTTTAAGTGAAAGTCACTCAGTCGTGCCTGACTCTTTGTGACGCCATGGACTATATACAGTCCATGGAATTCTCCAGGCCATAATACTGGAGTGGGTAGCCTTTCCCTTCTCCAGGGGATCTTCCCAACCCAGGGATTGAACCTAGGTCTCCCACACTGCAGGCAGATTCTTTACCAGTTGAGCCACAAGGGAAGCCCAAGAATACTGGAGTGGGTAGCCTATCTCTTCTCCAGCGGATCTTCCCGACCTAGGAATTGAACTGGGGTCTCCTGCATTGCAGGCAGATTCTTTACCAACTGATCCATCAGGGAAGCCCTGATCCTTAAACTTTAAGGACCAACGTAAAAACTGTGGACTCAGTCTGGGATGGCAGTGGCACGGGAAACCGGCAATTCAGGGGCCAGCCAGATACCTCCGTGTCTTTAGGCACAAAATTGGGTCTATCTGTCAGCCATGTTAAACTGCCAAACAGTTTAGGGGCCTGTAACTCATGACTGGGATCTAGCCCAGGGTTGGTAGCTGACTTTTAAGCCCCCTAACTGTAGTGCTTGAGATTACAGATAAATTGCCTATCACACAGAGGAGCTGGGCCTAATAAAAGCACCCATAACATTCAGCTTTGAGGAACCAGGAGGAAGCAGAGGCCACACTATGGGGGTAAAAAGCCCTGCTTCCCAGCTAAGGCAAGTCCTTTTCACATGGGACAGAGGCCGGAAGTGGTATCAAGCATAGGGGAGGGAAGGGATTTGCAGTATTCTCTTTTCTCTGGCAGTCCTGTTTTGTTTTTTCTAAAGGTTTTTTTTGTGTTTTTTTTTTTTCTTTTTTTTGATGTGGGTCATTTTTAAGTCTTCATTGAATTTGTTACAATATTGCTTCTGTATTACATTTTGGTTTTTTGGCTGTGAGGCCTGTGGGATCTTTGCTCCCCGACCAGGGATCAAACTCACAACCTCTATACTGGAAGGCAAAGTCTTAACCACTGGATTGCCTGGGAAGTTCCAGTCCTCTTGTTCTGTATTTGTCATTCAATTACATAATCTTCCTTGGGATCTAGACATTCCTACTTGAGGATGACTAAATCTTTCAGGTCATCATGTTGTTGTTAAGTCACTAAATTGTGTCTGACTCTTTGCAACTCCATGGACTGCAGCATTCCAGGCTTCCCTGTCCTTCACCATCTCCTGGAATTTGCTCAAACTCATGTCCAATGAATCGGTGATGCCATCTAACCATCTCATCCTCTGTCACCCCCGTATTCCTCCTGCCTTCTATCTTTCACAGCATCAGGGTCTTTTCCATTGAGTCAGTTCTTCACATCAGGTGGCCAAAGTATTGGAGTTTCAACTTCAACATCAGTCCTTCCAATGAATATTCAGGGTTGATTTCCTTTAGGATTGACTAGTTTGATCTCCTTGCTGTCCAGGGGACTCTCAAGAGTCTTCTCCAGCACCACATTTGGAAAGTATCAATTCTTTGGCACTCAGTCTTCTTCATGGTCCAACTCTCACATTTGTATGTGCGTGCATGTGCTAAGTTGCTTGTGTCTGACTCTATGTGATCCTATGGACCGTAGACTGCCAGGCTCCTCTGTCCATGAGATTCTCCATTCAAGAGTACTGGAGTGCGTTGTCATGCCCTCCTCCAGCACATTCATACATGACTACTGGAAAAACCATAGCCTTGACTATATGGACCTTTTTAAGCAAATTAATGTCTCTGATTTTTAATACACTGTCTAGGTTTGTCAGGCTCCCCTGATGGCTCAGATGGTAAAAGCACCTGCCTGCAATGTGGAAGACCTGGGTTTGAACCCTGGGTCTGGAAGATCCTCTGGAGAAGGAAATGGCAACCCACTCCAGTACCCTTGCCTGGAAAATCCCATGGACAGAGGAACCTGGTATGCTACAATCCACGGGGTCCCAAAGAGTTGGACACGACTGAGCGACTTCACTCACTCTCACTCACTAGGTTTGTCATAGCTTTTCTTTCAAGGAGCAAGTGTCATCATGGTACCCTTCAATAAACAACTGAAATTTGTTCAACTGGATGCTTCATGATCTAAACAACTAAACATTCATTTTAAAAGTGAGTATTACTCAGAAGCTACCAGGGAAATACAAACCCCTCTATTTGAGTAAAAGCCCTCCTCTACAGCAGACTTATGGCCATCTAGCTTTCATCAAAGTCTTCCTTGGTGGCTCGGTGGTAAAGAATCTGCCTGCCATGCAGGAGACTTGGGTTTGATCCCTGGGTCAGGAAGATCCCCTGGAGAAGGGAATGGCACCCCACTCCAGTATTCTTACCTGGAAAATCCCATGGACAGAGGAGCCTGGGAGGATACAGTACATGGGGTCATGAAAGAGTTGGACATGATTTAGCAACTGAACAATAACAGTAGCTTTCACCAAACAGGAGTAGATGCTGAAGGGGGACAGTGACTTTCTCTTATTGTGTATCACTAATGGCTAAAGACATTTAAGGAAGGGATTTAGAATGTGATATTAGCACATTGATTGGTGTCAATCTAACTTTGAACCCTCTGGGCTACCTCCTTAAGCATTAACACCTCTTTGTAGATACTGTTTGGATTTTCCAACAGTGATAAAGAAGCAGGAGGCAGGAGTCTGCACATTTGCTTTTCCTTTGTTTGGATGAGCAGTGAATATAAAAATAAAAATTAATATATGATCTCAGTCATCATGCACCTTTTTACATTGAGTGCTATAGTGCAAACACAAGCTGACAGCACAGTTCCAAAACCCAGAGGAGTTCTGTGTTGTCACTTGTTCAGTTCGGTTCGGTCACTCAGTCGTGTCTGACTCTTTGTGACCCCATGAACCGCAGCACGCCAGGCCTCCCTGTCCATCACCAACTCCCGGAGTTTACTCAAACTCATGTTCATTGAGTCGGTGATGCCATCCAATCATCTCATCCTCTGTCGTCCCCTTCTCCTCCCACCTTCAATCTTTCCCAGCATCAGGGTCTTTTCAGATGAGTCAGCTCTTCACATCAGGTAGCCAAAGTGTTGGAGTTTCAGCTTCAACATCTGTCCTTCCAATGAACACTCAGTACTGATTTCCTTTTGGATGGACTGGTTGGATCTCCTTGCAATCCAAGGGACTCGTAAGAGTCTTCTCCAACACCACAGTTCAAAAGCATCAATTCTTTTGCGCTCAGCTTTCTTTATGGTCCAACTCTCACATCCATACATGACTACTGGAAAAACCATAGCTTTGACTAGATGGACTTTTGTTGGCAAAGTAATGTCTCTGCTTTTTAATATGCTGTCCAGGTTGGTCATAACTTTTCTTCCAACAAGCAAGTGTCTTTTAATTTCATGACTGCAATCACCATCTGCAGTGATTTTGGAGCCCAAAAATGTAAAGTCTATCACTGTTCCCATTGTTTCCCCATCTCTTTGCCAGGAAGTGATAGGACCAGATGCCATGATCTTAGTTTTCTGAATGTTGAGTTTTAAGCCAACTTTTTCACTCTCCTCTTTTACTTTCATCAAGGGGCTCTTTAGTTCTTCACTTTCTGCCATAAGGGTGGTGTCATCTGGAGTGTTGAGTGGTAGCTGTGCAGTGCTGGTTCGGTCATGAAGAGATACCCCATGTCTAAGGTCAGGAGCAGGGGCTGTGCTTCCCTGGACCAGCCGTGAGGAGATACCCCATGTCCAAGGGCAAAGGAGAAGCCCCAGCAAGATGGTAGGAGGGGAAAATTCATGTTTAGAATCAAATCCCTTTCCCACCAGAGACACTCAGAGGGCTCAAACAAACCTTGTGTGCACCAGGACCCAGGGATCCCACAGAGACTGAGACAGAACTGTGTTTGAGTGTCTCCTGTGGAGGTACATGTCAGCAGTGGCCTGCCACAGGGTCAGGGGCTCTGGGTGCAGCAGACCTGGGTATGGCCTAAGCTCTCTTGGAGGAGGTCACCATTAACCCCACCATAGAGCTGCCAGAACTTACATAGGACTGGGAAACAGGCTCCTGGAGGGCACAAACAGAACCTTGTATGCCAGGACCCAGGAGAAAGGAGCAGTGACCCCACAAGAGACTGACCCTGACTTGCAGGGTTGGGGGCACTGAGTATAACAGTGCATGCATGGGGTCTTTTGAAAGAGGTCACCATTATCTTCATTGCCTCCACCATAGTTTGGCCCCAGGTAAATAGTAGGGACCCAGTTTCCCCCCTCAGTCAGTCTCTCCCATCAGGAAGCTTCCATAAGCCTCTTGTCCTTCTCCATCAGAGGGCAGACAGACTGAAAACCACAATCACAGAAAACTAACCATTGTGTACAATGACCTAAAATTGCAGCAGACATAAATCTGAAGGAATTTGTCAATTGTTTTACAAAACAAGACGAAACACACTGCTTTATTAAAACACAGAAGCTACAGATAAAGTTACTCCTGAAATAATCTGTTCCTTAAGGGTAAATCCCTGGTCAGATCCCAGTTGTTCATCTCCCAGAATGTAATCTTGGAGTCCCTGTTTGGAATGCAGGTTTGAGTGAGAGGAGCCACCACTATTATCAAAGATATTGATTGACTAAGCCACCAAAACTTCAAGACAAGTCCCTATGCTTTTCCCTTTGTTTACCATTCCTAAACCCTTCCCCCCTTCCAGAAATCCTAAAGGTATTCTTTGACCTTGGTCAAGGTACTTAAACTTTCATTTTGAAAAAGGTAATAATAGCTTACTAAGCTATGCTTTTGGCCATTCTTCATTCATTCATTCCTTATTCCCCCTTCTCTCTTCTAGAACTCCCACCGTGTGTATATTGTATGCTTGTAGTTGCCCCAGAGGTCTCTGAAGCTCATTTTCCTTCATTTTTTTTTTTTTTTTCTCTTTCTATTCTTCATATTGTATAATCTTTATCAATCTATTTTAAAATTCATGGATTCTTACGATTGCTCAAATTTGCTATTGAGTCCTTCTAGTAAATTTTTCACTCCAGTTATTATACTTTTCAACATGAGAATTTCTATTTGATTCTTTTTTAAATAATTTCTATCTCCTTATTAATGTTCTGTATTCAGTAAGACATTGTTTTCCTACTTTAGTTCTTTAGACATGATTTCCTTTACTACTTTGACCATATTTAAAAGAGCTGATTTAAAACCTTTGTCTGGTAAGTCCAGTGTCTGGGCTTCCTATCGCATGGTATTTATTGATTTTTTTTTTTTTCTTTCCTGTGTATGGGCAATACTTTCTTGTTTTTCTGCATGTCTCACAATTTTTTGTTGTTGAAAATTGGACATTTTTAAATAACATGAAAACTCTGGAAATTCTCTTTCTTCCCTGGGGTTTTTTATTGTTGCTGTTTGTCCTTTGTTTGTTTAGTGGTATTTCTCAACTAATCTTGTAAAGTCTGTATTCCCTGTCAAGTGTAGCCACAGAAGTCTCTTGTTTGGTTGGTTTAGTGATCAGCTAGCTAATAATTGGTTAACTTAAAATAAATTAACTTTAATATAAATAATCACTTGTGATTACTTTATTGAAAAACACAGCTCTTGGTTATTAATTATTTGGACAATACCTACATATATGAAAAGCTAAATAATTTATATAAAAAATAGTCCATGTAAATCCATGGCTGATTCATGTCAATGTATGGCAAAACCCACTACAATATTGTAATTAGCCTCCAACTAATAAAAATAATTGGGAAAAAAATACAAAAAAAAATAGTCAACTTAGTGTTATACCTCATGATTAAAAAAAATAGTTTTCAGCGTAAACTCATTTAAAAAAAGTCTTTCCCAAAGAAGTAAGACTTGATTTGGGCATTGAGGGAATTTTATGGTTTATGAGAAGGAGTAGAGATTTGAAATGGTCAGATATGATACAAGAAAAACTGATTAAAAGGTATGTTTTAGAGACTATGCTTAATGTCTTTAACAAAGAGTTCAAAAAGGTGACTGATCAGTGACAACCTTGAAAATTTAGGTTGACGACAGATGCTGGAGAGCCTCAAAATATTTTTATACTGAGATGTTTTATACAGAGTGGGCAGCCACTGAAATTTTGAAAATAGAGTTTATAGCATTTTTCTGTTTCTGGTTAAAGAAGTAAATACATTTATGTTGATTTCCTATTGGTTTTCAAGAGACAAAAACTGCTATTTTCTTCTATTTATAACACTTCAAGTTTAAAAACAGCGCATATATATTTTAGAACATTTGGAGGACACAGAAAAGTATGAAGCACAAAATAAAAATTGTATGTAATCCCAGACTAATGCAAGTTTTCCAACAAGATTAAAAGAGTGTTTACAGTAAATTAATCTGGTGATAATGTATAGAATAGACTGAAGGTGATGGGAGTTGTTGGGTCTCTTCCAAAACAGAGAGGTTAGTGAAATTTAGACCATCTTGGAGCATGTTTCTAAGAAATACAGAGCAATAATTACCACTCAGGACTCATGTATAGGTTAAAAAATACTATAAAGGGAGAAGGGTGTTCTTCCAAATAGGTCCCTCAAATCATAACTCTTACTAAAACATCTCCTCGATGTTGTGTGTTCAAAAACAGAAACAAAATCTTATATTTGGCAATATACCCAGATTAAAAATGCATATATATTTGACCTAATAAGTCCACTCCTAAGAATTTATCTTAAAGATATTACAGTTATCCAAAGGTCATAAGTACCAGATATTCACTGAATGTTTAACAGGAAAATTGGAAGTATTGTTAATAGCCATCAAAATAGGAGTTACCAAATACAATGGAATAATATAAAACTGTTAAAAAAAAAACAGTCTAGTGATATGGAAAGATTCAGCAGTATGATTAGCATGATCTGATTCATTCATTCAGTAAACACTGAGTCTGGCATTGTATCAGACACTGAAAATCCAACAGTGATAAACACATAGTCATTGTCCCATGTTACATTAAAAGAGGGGGCATTTTGAAAGTCACATGATAAGAAAGCACTGTTATGGCATCTTAGGCTCTATGAGATATGTTAAATAGATAAATAATCATACATTGTAATTTCTAATAAATACCAAAAACAAAAGTGACCTGAGAGAATGAACAACAGGAATAGGAATGGCTATTGTAGAAAAGGCAGGCATCTCTAAGGAGGTCAGATATTGCTGAGTCCTAAAGAATAGAAAAGGGCGGGCCATGAGAAATGTTCTAGAACATTTCTTATGACTTGCCTTGTTTTTAAAAAAATCATGGGCCCGTATTGTTTGTTAACCAATAGTTATTAAAAAAAAATATAACCCCATCATACTTGTTATCTTATATCCAGTACTATTCTAAGATGCAATAATGATGACACTTTGTCATGGATAAACCTAAAGGCCCATACAAATGTCAGACTGCTTGTGGGCTCAGAATGTGTTGCTCCCAGAGTTTCAGAGGAACTTGAAAAAGCTGCTGCTTATGGCTTTTTATATTAGATTTAGGATACCTAGCAGTGCAATCCATCAACAGCACGTGCTGTTTGAAGCTGAGAAGCGTCTTATTCTTACAATGCCTGGTATGTAGATGGGGTGGGGAGTGGATACCTTGAGGGGTATAATCAAACCTTTTTTTCTAAATGCCTCTTAACTCCCTGAGGAGACATATATGAATTTGGAAAATAAGTTTCACTGTTTTTATCTTCTGCTTTGTTTTTGTTTTCCCCAAAGGGCGAGATGCTGATCGGGGATTTGGAAGACAGCACTTCTTACTTTAAATTATTGTATCTCAGCACTGAAAGGAATCCCTGGGGATGATTTTGGCTGCATTCTCAGTCTGATTCAGTTTGCAATTGTTGCTAGATAGTTGCTGTCCACCCGACAGGGAGTTCGACTGATTTGCAAGGATATTAGGCATGGCTTGAAAACATTTCTAGTGAATTTGATTACTCAGTTTGGGAAGTAGTACTACAAACTCTGAACTATTTGGGTCAGGATATAGCATCCTACTGGGAAAATCAACAGTGGCATAAATGGTTCCATTGTTCTGAGTGACTTCAGGTTGCTAAGAGACTCAGTTCTGTGTTCCTGTCCTGCTGTTCTTTCCCAGTCTATTGATAGTCGTGTTACTGTAGCAGCTCAGTCCATTGCTAGAGTCAGATTATTTATCAGCAGAGGAGTGGAGAAGGGTGAGTAAAGAAAATAAAACCAGAAATAAAGGCAAGAAACTACGTGTCAAACCTATGGTTTGTCCAGTACTCATGTACAAATGTGAGAACTGGACCATAAAGATGACTGAGGGCCGAAGAATTGATGCTTTCAAATTGTGGTGCTGGAGAAGACTCTTGAGAGTTCCTTGGACAATAGGGAGATCAAACCAGTCAGTCCTAAAGGAGATCAACCCTGAATATTCATTGGAAGAACTGATATGGAAGCTAAAGCTCCAATATTTTGGCCACCTGATGCAAAGAATCGACTCATTTGAAAAGACCCCGATCCTGGGAAAGATTGAGGGTAGGAGGAGAAGGGGGCGAGAGGGGATCAGGTGGTTGGATGGCATCACTGACTCAATGGACATGAATTTGAGCAAACTCCAGGAGATAGTGGAGGACAGAGGAGTCCATGGGGTCACAAAGAGTCAGACACAACTTAGTGACTGAACAACAATGAAATTAGGTACACATATATTCATTCTTTTGTATCTGCAAGGTATTGCTTCCAGGACTCCTATGGATACCAAAATCCATAGATGCTCAAATCCTTTATATAAAAAGGTAGAGTACAGTTGGCCCTAGCTGCTGGTTCCACAATCCACAGAAAGTCGATGCCCCTGTTGGTTGATGTAGAACCCAGGGTGCAGGTGAATATTTTTGTGTACTAAAAAGGCCATTAACTAGAAATATCTTGGCTGTTTCTAGACATTTGAGACCTTTCCCTGTTCAGCCTTTACCCCACCTTAGAAATCATATGTGGAGATTAGGTTTTGAAATATCTTTTCCTTATTTAGTTACAAACAGTGACATGTTGGTAAAATGTTTAATAACTGGCTGGAAGGGGCAGAGTGATAGAGGCTGATTATACCACAGAAGTCAGCAAATGCTATAAATAATACAACCATTGCTGATTTCAAGCTACCAATATAACATCCCTGAACACAAACCCTGGAAGGGATGTGCACAACCAACTTTGGAGATCACTGTTGATTCTGCTAAAAACTGAGAAGTCACCCAGAAATTGCCACTGGTATTTTGTTCCAAATGTTGACGGAAATAATAAACAATCTATAATAGGAATAGAAAAATGTTTTATTTGAGCCAAACTGATGACTATAATACAGGAGACACAGATTCAAGAAGCAATTGAATTGTGTTCCATTAGACTACAAAATGGAGGTGGCTCATATAGGCAAAAACTGCCATGTTACATAAGTTGTTTGTCAAGAATTATAATTACAGCAGTATTCATTGGAAAAACTGATGCTAAAGCCCCAATACTTTGGCCACCTGACGTGAAGAGCCAATTCATTGGAAGAGACCCTGATGCTGGGAAAGACTGAGGGCAGGAGAAGGGGACAACAGAGGATGAGATGGTTGGATGGTATCATCAATTCAATGGACATGAGTTTGAACAAACTCTGGGAGATGGTGAAGGACAGGGAAGCCTGGTGTGCTGCAGTTCATAGGGTCGCAAAGAGCCAGACATGACTTAGCGACTGAACAACAACAAGAAGTAAGGATTAGTTGCGGTCCAGAATGGTAGCATAGTTACAAGGGGAGACCTTGAGACTACAGGTTTACAGCTGGCAGCTGCTAGCCACTATTATTTTGAGAATAATTGGTGTTCTTGAGTGTGATATAGTTCAGGAAATTCAAGTTCTCAGTGATACAGGAACATGTCTGAAACCACACCCACAGTGGCTGCTGCTGCTGCCAAGTCGCTTTAGTCGTGTCCGACTCTGTGCGACCCCATAGACAGCAGCCCACCAGGCTCCCCCATCCCTGGGATTCTCCAGGCAAGAACACTGGAGTGGTTTGCCATTTCCTTCTCCAATGCATCAAAGTGAAAAGTGAAAGTGAAGTCGCTCAGTCGTGTCCGACTCTTAGCGACCCCATGGACCGCAGCCTACCAGGCTCCTCCATCCATGGGATTTTCCAGGCAAGAGTACTGGAGTGGGGTGCCATTGCCTTCTCTGCCACAGTGGCTACCCAGCCCCATTTTGGATGCCAGAATGACAGTTGTTCCATTTTGAGTTTTTAAATGCATTCTTTCCTCTAATGGTTGAAGCAGACATACAATGCATATTTGATAGGCCATAAGATAGGCTGTTCTAGTTAGCATCAAGTATGTATAAGCTCTATATGTGGTTTTCTTCCATTGCAAATAATCCTACCTCAGGCTCTGCTTGTAGGAACCCCAACATAATAGAGCCTCCCACCCAAATATTTTTCGCCTTCATCATTTCAATAAATGACAAAACTGATGTTTACTGAGCTCTTATGATGAACCTAACTCTTAAGTGCTGTCTGTATTTCTATTATTTTTAATCTTTTTTTATTAATTTATTTTAGCCATAGCTTGCAGGATCTTAGTTCCTGACTAGGGATTGAACCCATGCCCCCTGCAGTGGAAGCACAGAGTCCTAACTGCTGGACCACCAGGGAAGTCCCTATATTTGTATTATTTCACATAATCCTCAGAGCAACTTATGGTAGGATTATCATCATTCTATAGATGAGAAAACTAAGGCTTGGCCAGGTCAACTAGTTTGTCTAGCATCACAGGTGGTAGAGCTGAGATTCAAGAGCACACAGTATTGTCTGGTCTCAATGCTCTTGTGTTTTACGAAGTGTTCAGGAGGCTTGGCTTTATGGGCCTGCATTTTCTGGGTTAGTGCTTCAATTCTTGCCTTGTCTTCATCACTTTGCAGGCACACAATCAGCCTGGTGGCCTGTAAGTTACCTCATTAGCCATCTAACTGAGCTTTCCAAGTTTTCTCTCCATACACAATATGTGAGTCCTGCCCACATGCCTTGACCTGCCTGGCTGTCCTGGTGCTCTCTCCATTAGAGAAGGCAAATACAATTAGACTTCTCATCACACAATTGCCATCTGCTCACAATGACTTTTTAGCTGTTTGGGATCCAAGGGCACTTTGAAAACCAGCATTCGGCTACCAGGGAGATGTATGAGCACCCTGATGCTCGGTACTAACGCCGTGATGTCTGCATATGCAAATTAGGAAGGCTGGAGTCTATGATGCCCTCATTAGGTGGCCATGAGAGGCATTTCCTGTTTTATTGTTCAGAAGAAAGATAACTGCAGATAGCAACTGCTTCTCTCTCTAGTTCCCTAACAACCCTTTTGTTTTTTCTTCCTCCTTTGCCCTCAGACCTATTTTAAGCTTATGAAAGACTCTTAATTTTCTGGCTAAGAGTTCAGCGTTTCACCAAGAACGGTCTTGTCGCTGGTGATTTATCAAAGGGTGGCTGGTTTGACCTTCAAGCATGAGTGAAAATCATTTAGCTTAAGAACATGTCAATAAGCAATACACCCAGGCCTTGTACATTTAATAGCATCTATCAAACATTTTCCCTTAAGAATTTGCTGACCTTCCTGTAAGAAGGTGTTCTCTGAAACACACAGGTTCTATTCATCACATTGATCAAGAAGATTGACATCTACTCGTTTCACTAGCTGATAAATTAGGTCTACAATTAGAAGCAGCGGCGAAGATTCTGTTTGTTGTTTTGTATTGTGTTGAGCTTAGTATCTCAAGTCATGTTTGAAATCACAGAATGTTATTTTTGCATACCTCCCTTTGGTATTACCAAGGAGAAGAGAAAAGGGTCTGGGATACCGTCTTGACATTATCTTTGTTTTTCAGTGTCAAAGATCAGTAAATAAATAGATAAATCAGTTCTGTAATATTGAACATTTAAAAATAAAATACAATTTAATGAGTAAGTCATTAAATTATTTTGTAGTTGTCATATGGAAAAATGTCGGAATTTTACAACTTGCAGTTTCTAATAAGATGGCTGATGAGAATAGTTTTTCTTAAAAATCTAGATTTTTATTCAGATTCATTTCAAACCTAGGGGGCAGAGATATTTTAACTCCTTCAAAAATGTACTCTCGTTTCTCTGGGGGAAAGCAAAGAGATTACAAATGCTGACATGAACATTTAAAATGGAAACTATAAAAGCTTCCTAAATACCTAATGAATGATTACATGTAATGATGAAATTCATTCAAATAAATTCTGGCATGTAAAATTAGAAGAAGTATCTTCCCCCCAAATAGAAACATGACATCAGCTGATATTTGGGATTTTTTTTTTAAAAGTTTATAAACTTTGAGATTCATAGTGCTGTCTGTAAGGTGTGTCAATAATTTCGACTAGAATGTGTGATGATGAAAAGTCACCTCCTTGATTTCTGAATCAAGACAAATAACATCAACAAAGTCTGTATTGACAGTACAAATATTACTTTATTGACTGAAATTCCCACATTTTAGGGAACAGGCATCATGAGACTTTTCAGTAGTATACTTTTTAAATAATCTTTTAAAAATATTCTAAAGCTGTACAGCTCTCCTATCCCTCTGTCACTGAGATGGAACTTGCAGATGTACCGAAAGACTGAACAGATGGTGTGCTGGAGGAGTTTGAATATTGAAGGGCCTTACAGAATAAAAAAGCTTTTTTATGAGTCCACTATGAATTTGTTGAAAGGGCAATTAATTTTCATTTATCTCAAATTCTATGTAAATATAGTGAATTTCTATTTAATGTCATCTTGCCAGAGGTCCTTCCAAAATGAGTTGGGAATACACAATGTTCATACTCAGATCAAAGCCTGAGCATTGAGTTAAAGATATACCAAATTCTCCATCCAAAACTAGTCTTTCAAATGTTTTCACCATCCCATTGGGTTACTTTTCATCTCTTTTTACAGTAGTTGGTCAAACTCCTTTATTTCACAACTGCATATAATGTTGTCTTTCTCAAAAATGTCTTAAAAAAAAACAGGCAAAATATTAGAAGGCCACTTTTTTCTTAGAAATGATGGGAGCCAATTAATATATTGCTATTATCATCAAAATCAGTCATTATGTCTGAAAGCATGCAACATTTTATGACGTTGACTCTACAGTCTGTAGTACAGATTCCCAAGATACATCAGAATCACCTGAGAGAGGCTTAGCCTGCAGATTCCTGGACCCCACTCTCACTGGATTCTTTTTCATTAGGGTTAGGGTTGAGCTCGGAAATTTTGATAAGCTACTTCATAAACAAGTTCCTACTGTATAGCACAGGGAACTGTATTCAATATCCTGTGATAAGCCATCATGGAAAAGAATATGAAAAATGTGTAACTGAATCACTTTGCTATACAGCAGAAATTAACACATTGTAAGTCAGCTATACTTCGATAAAATAAATTTTAAATATAAAAGCCACTACATTTTGAGAAACAGTAAGATGTTTATAAAACACCTAGCACTGCATTTTTCACCACACAACTATCCTACCTTTTGCTCACATTGATGCCTACTCAAACAGAGCAGTGGATAAAATTATCTCTAGATGACATGATTAAAAAGTCTTTGTACTTAATTAAAGATCATACTGCTTTAAAAAAAAAAAAACCCAGCTTAAATGTGGCCTCCTCTATGCAGTCTTTCATGAATCCTACCCTCAGGCCCAAAGCTGTGATCTGTTGTGCTGTGACCAACTGGGGCTTGGGGAGGAAGGAGAGAGGTGGTCTTAAGGGCAGAGGGGAGGGTTGGATAGTTGGATTGACAGCCTACATGGATCTGGAGTATTTTATTGTGAGATTCTGTATCCTAGATTGTACAGTGGTGTTGAGGCTGTTATAACTGTTGTAACCTGAGTCAACAAATAAGTCTCTGAGTTGACTGCAGCAGTGAGATCCAACCACAGAGTTTTCACATCTGGAGAGGAGCTTTAGCAGACATTTTATGGCAGTATATGAAGGAGATACAATGGCGAACTATTAGTTAATTGTTCATGTGCAATAAGGACAGGGCAGGTAGCACTTAGTGAGTAGGCTTTACAAAGAATACACCTAGGCAGAGACTAGGTCATCTCCTATTTTCCTAATAATATCTAGATTATATATTAGCAGCAAACTACTTCTCAGTGAAACATTTATTTTCAGTATATTTTTTGAAAAAATGAAAGCAAAACATTTAAAAATAGTGCATCCCTTTCACTGTTTGGTAATCTGTCATGCATGAAAGATCTATCTATAGTAGTCCATGTGACTGAGACCAACAGGTGATGACTGTATATTAGGAAGCCAGAGGTCAAAATCCTTGAGAAAAATCCTTAAGTCCTACAAGAGGGAAATAAATGGAAAGTTTCCTAGAATAGCAATAGCAACAACAAAATTTATTATTATCTAATACTTCATCTTTTCTAATAGAAGAAACCAGTCCAGACATTGGCTGTAAAGTCCATTTATATACACGGCAGGTTGAAAGTGAAAGTTGCTCAGTCGGTGACTGACTCTTTGCAACCCCAAGGACTATACAGTTCATGGAATTCTCCAGGCCAGAATAATGGAGTGGGTAGCCTTTCCCTTCTCCAGGGGATCCTCCCAACCTAGGGTTCAAACTCGGGTCTGCTACACTGCAGGCAGTTTCTTAACCATCAGCCACCAGGAAAGCTGAAAGTGAAAGTTGCTCAGTCGGTGACTGACTCTTTGCAACCCCAAGGACTATACAGTCCATGTAATTCTCCAGGCCAGAATAATGGAATGGGTAGCCTTTGCCTTCTCCAGGGGATCTTCCCAACCCAGGGATCAAACCCAGGTCTCTCACATTGCAGGCAGATTCCTTACCAGCTGAGCCACAGGGGAAAACCAAGAATACTGGAGAGTAGGTAGCCTATCCCTTCTCCAGCAGATCTTTCCAACCCAGGAATCGAACCAGGGTCTCCTGCATTGCAGGTGGATTCTTTACCAACTGAGCTGTCAGGGAAGCCCCAAACTGCAGATTAGGGGCTGTGTAATGCTCTTCTCAGAACAGTTGAAATGCCTAGGACCTCTTCACCGAAGTATGTTTGTAGTAAACTTCCAAGTATAAATGATATTATAACATTTAAGAATGACACACATCTTTTAACTAAAGTAGATGCATTTGAATGCCTTTCACTTTATTTAGCAGTGTTTGCCAAGAAGCCAAGAATTATGAGTTATCATCATCATCATCTATATGCGTAAGGATGTTGATGGCTATTATTTTCCTGGTATCATTATAACAACTTCCTTTGCTGTGTTACTAAGTTGTGGTGAAAGCTATTAAATGTCAACGTTGTTAGGGATTCTTAAATTTCTTCCGTTAGCTAAATTCTGTAGAGTGTAAAGTTTTGTTTAAAAAAGAAAAAAAAAAAAAAACATCAAATAACAAACCTCGGAACATTCAAAGTCTTGTCTAGAGAGAAATGGAAAACAGTAAATTACAAATGTGTTCTCAGTTCCAAATTGAATTCTGTACTCGTCTTTTGTACCTTGGTCTCATTTACCATTCTTGTAGGTTACAAGCGTTTTTCATATCAGTTTATTTTCTGTTTCCCTCTTTTAGACTGTTAAGGAATGAATACAGAGGCGAGCAAGCAGTCTAGCCCTAAGCTGCTCATTTGTATGTCTGTAATTTGATCCCTCAAGGCTGATGTTGTTCTCAACTGAACTGGATGGTTAGTCCTATTACTGTCCCCATATCCTTCCTTAGAATTGCTGGTTACGCTTAAAGCCTAGTGGCTCATCATTCTGGCTAGCTCCAGGAAGGAAACAATAAAGAACATAATTATGATGTATAAAAATGAGATGCATTTAGTTTCCTCTTCTATTTCCTCTTCTGTCTTTTTGGAGCTGCTTCTTTCTAACCCTATCCTCTGACCTCGTACCTATTCTGGTTTTCAGTCAGCGTCTTAATTACCAGCTAATTCCTCCCCATTCTATTTAATTCATACTTATGTGTATGCATATTATATCTCCTCTCCTAAGGTGATAAGGTCCTTGAAAGTGGGGATCAGAGCATATTTATTTTTGAACCCTCTCAAAAGTACACTGGGCAGAGTAGAAACTCAGTATTTATTAGGAGAGTGAATGGATTAGTGAATAAAAAATGTCAAGGACTGTGTCCTTACACAAGAACATTGATATTTTAATAAAGAACTTGTTCAGACTGGAATGCTCAGGCCCAAACGAACAAACTTTTTGGCTGTAGCCCTGTATGGGGCCTCTTAAGCATACTGTAGAGGCAGCATCTACGCATTAGGCTGCCTCTAGTAATCACTGTATAGATTAGCACAATCAATAGCTCAATTTCATAAATGGCTTCTTGCAGTGTTCCAAGGATTTACAATCTATGAAATCAAAGAAGCTTTGTCAAGTATTCGTGCTTAATGACTGAACACATCAATTTCAAAGCCATTTGACATTCCCAAATGGAGGCAAGATTTCTGTGATTTCAAAGAGAGCAATATTGGCGTTTCCCCAGTGGACAGTCTGAAGTCTTTAAATTTCTAAGAATTATACAATTATATTTAAGATAGTCAACTCGCTTGAATTTAAATGAACTCATGTTCTCAAGCCAAAGCATAAAGCATGTTTTCTCTATCCAAGATCCAGGTTAGGCATTTCCTCCCACTATTCCTCTTTAAAAATTGTCTTCACTGTGTAACACCTGCCTGCTTTGTAGTGATGAATGACTATTTCTGAGGGTTGATCATTCTGTGCACAAGCATATCAATCATCCTATATCTCATCATCAATTCATTGCTTATTATTTTCTAGATGCAGTGTTTGGGGGAAATGTTAGGCCAAACTCATTAGTATTTATCACTTCGTACAACTTGCTTGTCTGAATGAACAAGTGCAATTGAATAAATGGTTGTGAAGTATCTTAGTGTGGCCTGCAAAGCTTTTTGTTTTCCTGAAAGTGTCCTGTAGGCCAAACCTTATAAAAAGTTTTGTTTCCAAGAGATTTCCAGACATAAAGAGAACCTGTGTTCTCATGGTCATATGAGATCAAAGAAACTTTACCTTGGAAACATCGAAATAAGATAGACTTTCATATGGGCAGATCAAAGGAAATAAATTCAAAAGCTTGTATGCTTGGCACAGCAATAATTTAACCTAATGTTTCTTTTGGGTGGCTGGATTGAAGTGCTCATGGGTTAAGTGTTTTTCTAAAGACATAATTGTTATATTTAATACGTTCTCTCAAACTAACAACCACATGAAAAAGACTAGTGGGTTTCCTTTCCACTAACCTATGGAAACAGAAGTCACACGGATCATATTTTTATAAATAATGGGAGCTGAGGTCACAATTATTCATAGTTCCCTAATCTGTATGCTGTTAGGGAAAACAAATAAAAAATAACTGAATAAAAAAATGCCCAAATAAGATGCCTTAGGGAGTTAATCTATCTGTCAGGTATATCTTGTCACAAAGGAAATAGAAATCTATATTCACACACCAAGAAAACCTTGGTTTAGAATTTTGAATAGCTGGCTTGACAGGGAAATTATGCACCCAAATATTTTCACATAAAAGACTATTGGAAATCTGTTATAGATGTGGCTTGTCACACACGTTTCTGCTGTTTCTTCCATTCTGCCAACATTCATTTGAACTCATACTCAAATTCTGTGCCGGTAGTTTAATTTTCTTTCATTTATGTCCTTTCTTCTCAATTATCAGGTACCCTTTCTCAATCACATTGGCTGTTACATCACTGGCAAAGAGTTCTGTCTCACCCTTCCCAATGAGATCTCCTTATTTCCCTGTGAAAAATGAAAAGAGACATTCTGGCCTTCATTCCTGCTCAGCTATGAGAATCTTGTCCATATGAAGGAATCAGTCATCTTGTGAGCACTCGTTTGCTCGGTAACCAAAACAAAAAAGACTTTGGGGGCAAATTAGTGCTTTGGTGGGTGGCCCTGTCTGTACAATGCAAATGGTTGATTCAGTTGACTGGAACCGTGGAGACTGCCATCAGCTTGCTGGAAAAGGGTGGCTGGCCAACCCACATTTGGAGAAGGGTAGATTCTCTTAGGCCTCCTGCCCCCATATCAACCCTGTCAGGGTGTGCCTGGGAGCCAGACACATCTATCAGTTAGATTTAGCCACAAGCAGAACAGCCTTAATAGAAGCCTGAGCTGCAGGAAAATATCTGAACTGGTTTTCTTTGCCACACTGAAACAGAGGTCCTCCTGTTTGAAAGAAAATTCTCTCTTTTCCCTTCTATTTCCTCCCATCCCCTTACTTTGCCATGCCCTTCCTTCTCTGTCTCTCTTTCCTCCGTGCAATCTCTTACACAGGGGCACAGTGTCAGCAGAACTGGTCGTGGGACTTTCCTGCTGATCCAATGGTTAAGACTCACGCTTCCAATGCAAGGGGGCACAGATTCAATTCCTGGTCAGGGAGCAACACTGCCACAGGGTCTGGTTGTTGTTGGGTTTTGTTTTTTTTTTCAAGTATTCAGACAGAGTTTGCTGTTAAAGAGCTATGAAAATGAAAGTCGCTCAGTTGTGTCCAACTCTTTGCAACCACATGGACTATATAGTCCATGGAATTCTCCAGGCCAGAATACTGGAGTGGGTAGCCTTTCCCTTCTCCAGGGGATCTTCCCAACCCAGGGATCGAACCCAGGTCTCCCACATTGCAGGCAGATTCTTTACCAGCTGAGCCACAAAGAGCTATAGCATCCTTCTATTTTTGCTTCTTTAGTGAGAATTTAGACATTTTTTCAAGAGACATTATTAATACCTCTTTCATTTTTCTAATCTTTTTGTCAAAATGTAGTCTTCTAACTAATATTTGCTGACGGATGTAGCCAACAGTGATTACAGATCACAGTAAGAGGGTCTGAGCTGCATTTCTAAGAGCTTGCCTCAGCTCTGGATATTCAGGTCACTTTATGCCTATGAGTACACTACCGTATAACTATATTAAATCTGGCATAACCTCATTCTTTCTATCACAAAATATTTTGACAACAGTTTTCTCTGCCCTTTGGAAAAGGTTACATATATTCTCACTGGCCTTCATTTTGGTTCCATGTTGTTGAGCGTCTGTATGAAGATTACAAAATGCAGTCAACTATCTAGATTTTTCTAACCAAATAGATATGCAGTATCATAGATAGGGTCTGCCTTTCGCTATATAAAATTAAGGGGACTTTTGAGTTAGGCCTTCATGTCACTTGAGCTAAGTTACACTTTAGATTAAAAATGTTCAGATAATTTTAATACAGGTGTGAAACTTCTGGAATTATTTAAAAACCACCTCATATCTCTCCATTTTGCACATTTAGAGACAGCCTTTGCCAATATCATTGCCAGCTGCTAGATGCTTTACATATTTGGCTTTTTTCCCCTCTGCATTGAATTCAAGCTCTTTGATGTAAAATTTGTTTCCATTTGAGAACAGCAATTTCACTTTCTAAAAAAGGAATGTAATGCTTCATCAAAGTTAGAGAAGATGTTTAAAACTATCTGGATTATAAAAAAAAGCAAAAACTTTTTGAAGGAAAAAAGAAGATTTGGCATTATAGGTAACCCGCACAGAAATGTTAAATGAGTAGGTAAATCTGATCAATTCTGCTTTATTAGAGTAGTCAACAGAAATCTCTCCCCTCCAGCCATGCCTGCTATCTAATCTGAGTATACTTTTTCAGAAGCCCCCTACAGGGTATTCTGGCAGATCCAGTTGGGACTGTGCCTATCCACTGAAGGTCATCTCCTAGAAGACTTCAGAGATTTGGTACTGAATGCCACACATTTCTTCTTGATTCCCTCTGACATTTATTTAGGGGCATGTTGTTCCCCAAGACCCAAAAAGAAGCTCTTCACCTGACAAACTACTTTTCAGGTTCCAGTTATTTCCTTATTAAATGCCACCCAGGATGTCCCAAATCTGCCTTTGTCTATCCTCTCTATAATTGTATTGGCATTTCCTACCATTACCTAAAATGTTGATCATTAAGTATTAATCTGATAGTGTGTTTAGTGTTGTGGGTTGGATGTGAGACAAAGGTAGGAATTGTTTATAATGGAGTTGGCTTCTATAATAAATCTCTTTTGTTTAATGGTCATGATGGATTTGAATCTGGTTAGAAACAGAGGACTTGATCTGGAATTAATATATAATGTGTAGATTAAGAGTTTCTCTAGTATCTTAATTGCCTACATGGCACACCAGGCTTTGGAGATGGGGATGTGATTTTCTTGAGTAGAAATACAATGTCTGGGCAGATCTAATAACATTTAGTAGTTAAAAAAAAAAAAGGATTTGAAGAAAGTATAGGCCAAATCAGTATTAGTGGACTGATGGTAATGAGTTCACTAAAATAATAAAAAATAAAATTAAGCACCAAGTTAGGCAACAAAGAGGGATGGACATAAATGAAAGGAAATATATGTTTTGGTGGAGATAAATCTATTCATTCATTTAGTATGTTATCTTGACTATTGTGTGCCAGGTATTATCATTCATCTTAGAGCATAGTTATAAATAAGATAGAGCAGAAAACTTCCATACTCAGAGAAACTGCTGAAAGAGGTACACAGAACCTGGAGAAAGGCCTGGTAGAGTTTCCCTCAGAGCATAAATGACACTGAGTCAGAACTGATGGAGGAACAGATTAGGAAAAGGGACTGTGTGAAAACCTATTTGTACTTAAAACACAGGAACTTGTTCAGAATAGAAGCCAGATTTTCTAGAACTACAGGTAACAATGAAAGGCAGGGACTCTTAGGAATGAAGACAGAAGCAGACACTGAACACACAGGCTTGGCCTTAAAAGGCAAATAAAACAAATTGTCTCAAACAATTTAGGGCTCCACAAAGAGCCTGTAGACTTAAACGTGGCTCCAAAAAGGAAATTGTTCTATTTTCAAGAGCTGTTCCAACCTTCGCCTTGTGAGATGGTGTGTGCCTTCATTATCTTTAACACACACACACCCAATTTATTGATAAGACCAAGAAAGGATAAAAGTAAGCTACTTTGTAGTTTCATTTCACAAAGTGTGTTTTGTCAGAGAATTCAACACTCTACAGCAAAGACTATTAGATCTTAAATGAACTCTGACCAAAATGGTAGGTGAGGGCCGTCACCAGCCAGGAGAATGTTTGGAAAGGTCATGAATCAGAAGTATATGATAACAGCCCCCTTCCTTCAATCCTCCACTTACTATGCATGCACCAGGTACTATTGGAATAGTACTCACATTACCTCGTCTAATCCTCAGAACAATCATGAGGAAGGTTCTAGCCCCATTTTAGAGTGGTAGAAATTGAGGCAAAGAGAAGCTAGTAATACATACATTTCTAGGGTCATACACCTAATAGGTTGTACATTTTGGGTTGAAATCTAAGAATTCTGGCTCTAGAATCAGACTTCTGTCATATGAAATACACTGCTTTCATTGCCATGTAGCATTAATAAAAACAATTACCCAAGAAATGCTGCCACACTGTTTTGTAATGGATTCATCTTAGTTCCTTCTAACAAGATGGAAATGCAGATCTCTTAGAGTTAACTCAGAGTAGAGAATCAAAGATAACTTGGGACTTCTTTGGTGGTCTAGTGGTTAGCCAATGTAGGGGATGCAAGTTCAATTCCTGCTTGGGGAGCTACAATCCCACATGCCTCAGGGCCAAAAAAAAAAAAAGAAAAAAACCCAACACATAAAAATGAAGCAGTATTGTAACAAATTCAAATTCAATTAAAACTTTAAAATTGGTCCACATTAAAAAAAAAAATGATACTTGTTATAGTGGGATAATCTTACAAAAACATGTTAGTTTTTTTTCTCAAGCTTATGACAATTAAGGTACATTTATCCTCCTCCTGGCTATCTCTGGATATGTAGATATGTCCTTAGGTGGTATTTGCACACACTAGAGTTTAAACCACTCAGCATCAGGTCAATAAAAATTTAGCTCTGGTCCCCAAAAGCAGTCAATCTTTGGTCTAACAGTCAAATAAGACCTTTTTTTTTTGGTCTGATGAACAACTAAAGTTGAACTAGCTGTGCTTACAATAAAAACTTCTGGTGAGGGTGTTAAATGTTAACTTTAGACATGCTCTGAAGGGAGAGGTATTGAAATACCAAATTAGGAAAAAATGGACTTTTGCAGAATATTGAATCCTCTCTGGAGATGAGCTTTGTACAGGGGCTTTATGTAGTGTTCTCTGACCTTTTAGTCGAATAGCAGATTGAATTGGATTAAAATAATTAGCTTTCTCTTGTCAGAACAATTCCTCACGCTGCTGCTTTTCCATTCTTGTTTGTTCTATCATTTCCATGCCTAATATTCAACAAGTCATTTTCCTTTATTAAAAGGAAACAGCATTTTATTTTTGTTGAGTATGCTTTCATTCATTATTGGAATATGATTAAGTTGAATTTTCCTCACTTCCACAAAAATTAATGAAAACCAATTTCATGATCAATTTAGCATTAAATATGTTAGTCAAAGAAGTATGAGCACAGTAGTTCACAGTGAGTCTTTTGTGTGGTTAGAAGAGCAGCGTTCAATTTTTGTATGTTCACAAATGAATGAAGAGTAGGGAAATTCTGGCATCCAGGTAGTCAGGATTTCTGCATTTGTAGGAGAAAGTTGCAATGTTTTTCAAATTAAGGTCCTGGAACACCTGTACCAAAATCACCTGGCTTGACTGTTAAAGGTACAGGTTCCTTAGCCTCACCCCAGAACTGATGAATCAGAAATTCATAGGGCATAGCCTAGGACTTGTTTTTTTTTTTTTTTTTTTAATTAACAAATCCCAAGGGATTCATGAGGAGTGTGACTTTTGAGAACCACTGCCTTACAAGCGTATACTCATATCTGATCACATAGGCAGGTAGTTTGCCAAGCTGATCCTTCAACAGAAATCTAGAAGTTTCCAGCTGGAAGAGCCTTTTAGAGGTTAGCTGTGTTGTGCTTGCTTCGGCAGCACATATACTAGAAGTTACCTGTGTAATCCCCTCCCAAACTTGCCATTTTTACCACAGTATTGCTAGATTTAGCAAATAAAAATATAGGACTCCCAGTTAAATTGGAATTTCAGATAAACAGTAATTTTTTAAGCATAATTATGTCCTGTGCAATATCTGAAACATACTTATACTGAAAAGTTGTTTATTGAAAATTCCATTTTAACTAGAAGTTCTGTATTTTATCTGGTAAGTGATGATGAAGAAATTGAGTTCCAGAAAGATGAAATGACATTATATAATGCTATGCTATCCCTAGGATTTCTAAGACTTTGGTTTCTACTTTTGCTATAAATCATTGATTTCTGCTCTGTTGAAGGCTTTCTTTTTTCACAAGTAAATACTGTTGTAAAAATACATAAATACACTATCAACTAACTTTCAAATGCCTAGAGACCTGGGACTATTTATTTTAGAACAGAGAAATCACTATATATCAAAGTGTCTTCTTTTCATAAATCATCCAGTGCTACTTAGTTTGTCACAAGAAAAAAATGATAGAAATATGATTCTATACATTCATGATTCTATATATATTTCCCCTTCTTACTTAGAACTGAAGAACTTTGTCTATCTACCTACCACCTACCTACCTATCTCACAGAGAGTCATCAGCTAACCAAGAGAGCATTGGTGGAATTCTGAGACCTCAATTTCGCTAATTTACCAAATTAGGAAATTTTAGGACCTAGCCCTGGTGATTCAGACAGTAAAGAATCTGCCTGCAATGCAGGAGACCTGGGTTTGATCCCTTGGTTGAGAAGATCCCCTAGAGGAGGGCATGGCAACTCACTCCAGTATTCTTGCCTGGAGAATCCCCATGGACAAAGAAGCCTGGTAGGCTATAGTCCATGGGGTCACACAAACTCAGACATGACTGAGCGACTAAGAACACACGCAGGGCAGGGCAGTCTGAAAACAGGATCCTAAATTTTGGGTGGTTTGAGAATGGAAAGTTTGCCATCATGCTTTAACTAGTGCTGGGCTTCCCAGATGGTGCTAGTGGTAAAGGACCTGCCTGCCAATGCAGGAGACATGAGCTTGGGTTTGATCCCTGAATCAGGAAGATCCCCTGGAGGAAGACATGGAAACCTATTCCAGTATACTTGTCTGGAGAATGTCAGAATAGACAGAGGAATCCACAGGGTCCCCAAGAGTTAGACATGACTGAAGCAACTTAGCAACTATGCACATGCTTTAAAAAAAAAAAGTGTTTAGGGACAGCATCAATGAGTGGATGGGTCATGCCACCACATACCATTCCATCTTAAGAATAGAAGGACCTCGGAATTCCCTGTTGGTTCAGTGGTTAAGACTCTGTGTGCTTCCAACATATGGGGGTTGTGGGTTTGATCCCTGGTAGGGGAACCTATGACCCCATGGCCAAAGAATTAGAAAAGAAGGGTCTAGAAAACCTGTTAAAAGTGTTTTCTCCAAAGATGGAAGGTTTAAAGGTAATTGGTTCAATTTATTCAGGGGCTGTACTTTGGGTGCTAAAACTGAGAATTCATTTTTAAAACATTGATATATTTGATTTTTAAATGATTGGATTCCCAGAGCATCTGATCTAGTTTCATACATTTACCCAAACTGTTTCATCCTTCACAGAATTCAAATAGATTTGGAAAAGATCATCCATACATATAGATAAGGTTGTTCATTTAATCAGTTCAGTTCAGTTGCTCAGTCATGTCTGACTCTTTGTGACCCCATGGGCTGCAGCACACCAGGCCTCCCTGTCCATCACCAACCCCCAGAGCTTACTCAAACTCATTTCCATTGAGGTGGTGATGCCATCCAACCATCTCATCCTCTGTCCTCCCATTCTCCTCCCGCTTCAATCTTTCCCAGCATCGGGGTCTTGCCAAACAAGTCAGTTCTTTGCATCAGGTGGCCAAAGTATTGGACTTTCAGCTTCAGCATCAGTCTTTCCAATAATTATTCAAGACTGATTTCCTTTAGGATGGACTGGGTGGATCTCCTTGCAGTCCAAGGGACTTTCTCAAGAGTCTTCTCCAACACCACAGTTCAAAAGCACCAATTCTTTCGTACTCAGCTTTCTTTATGGTCCAACTCTCACATCCATACATGACTACTGGAAAAGCCATAGCTTTGACTAGATGGACTTTTGCTGACAAAGTAATGTCTCTGCTTTTTAATACACTGTCTAGGTTGGTCATAACTTTTCTTCCAAGGAGTAAGAATCTTTTAATTTCATGGCTGCAGTCACCATCTGCAGTGATTTTGGAGCCCAAAAAAATAGTCTGTCATTGTTTCCATTATTTCCCTATCTATTTGCCATGAAGTGATGGGACTGGATGCCTTGATCTTAGTTTTCTGAATGTTGAGTTTTAAGCCAACTCTTTCACTCTCCCCTTTCACTTTCAAGAGGCTCTTTAGTTTTTCTTCACTTTCTGCCATAAGGGTGGTGTTATCTGCGTATCTGAAGTTACTGATACAAGGACCAATTCTACTCTGCAACATGTTTCAGGTAGAAGTCAACTTCCAATACAAGATTCCACTTTGTCCATAAAACACTCCTTCCAGGGAGTGTTTAGTTCACACCTGGCTTCTTGTCAAAGCCTAATTCAGATCCATCCAAATGCTATGGAAGAGGTTAAGAAAAAGCTTATGTGAACAACACTTAATTTTATTACATATTTGCCGAACACATAACAGCCTTTTGTAGTAATAATCTTTTAGGCTTCTATTGAATTTAGTAGGTATCAAAGTGCCTTCACATCGATTATCATTTAATTCTTACAACAATCCTGTGAATATGCATATGAATTACTATCAGCTTCTAGGTTTGCACACTAAAAATCCAAGTCATGTTCAAAGTGATGAGCTAATTTGCTTGAGGTCACACAGGCACTGTGGACAAAAATCTATGTTCTTCAGCACCACTCCACAACCACCACTAGTTCTTATATATATATATACATATATATATATATATATATAATTTTATTTATTTAGTTTTGGCTGTGCTGGGTCTTCGTTGTGCAAGTTTTCCTTTAGCTGCGATGAGCAGGAACTACTCTCTGGTTGCAGTCTATGGGCTTCTCATTGCAGTGGCTTCTCTTGTTGTGGGGCACAGGCTCTCGAGCACTCGGGCTTCAGCAGTTGCTGCTCCTAGGCTCTAGAGCACAAGCTCAATAGTTTTGGCACAGGGCCTTAGTTGCTCTGTGGCATGTGGGATCTTCCTGGATCAGGGATCGAACCCCTGTCTCCTGCATTAGCAGGCAGATTCTTTACCACTGAGCCACCAGGGAAGCCCCCATCACTAATTCTTACTTCTCTTCCTCCTCTGTTTTCTTTTCATCCAACTGTCTCTCCTTCATCTGCCATCTTTTTTCCTCCTCCTCCTCTAACTTCTCATCCACCAGTAGGATTTGTTGAGCCTAATAGGTGCCAGGAATGATGCCTAGTGCTTTAAATCCATATTTTCACTTAATTTGTACAATGATGATTGGCCCCATTAAACAGATGTGAAAATTGAGTCTAGGAGAGTGAAATGTCATGGTTAGTATGTGATGAGCTACAACTAGAACATAGGTCTTCTAATAGTTAACTTTTCTCTGACCTAACTATCTGATCCACCAAAGCACACCGAGTATAACAATGCATGTCCTTGCACTGAAACCAGAAAAAGATGTGATATAGAAAAAGCTTGTGTCTGTTACTTGTATTTCCTCTGCTTTGACTCTTTGGATCTCTTCTAAAGTTGAATGTACCTAATGCTATCTGTTGTTGTTTAGTTGTTAAATCCTATCTGACTCTTTTTGTGACCCCATGGACTGTAGTCCACCACGCTCCTCAGTGCGTGGAATTCTCCAGGCAAGAATGCTGGAGTGGGTAGCCACCCTTCTCCAGGGGATCTTCCCAACCCAGGGATTGAGCCTGGATCACCTGCATTGCAGGCAGATCCTTTATTGTCTGAACCACCAGGGGAGCCCACCTAAGCTATAATGGTATATAAAAAACGGTTCAGGCAAGAACTGAAACATAAAGGCTTAAGGAAGCATCCTGGTACTTACTGAAACAGGGAGGCAGGTCAGTATCTCTGACTTGATACTAAACTTCAGAACTTTGGATCTATGAGAGTAGTTCTTAACTCATCCAGAAGGTAGGTTGTGCACTAGAACTGCAAACCAGGTTGAACCTGCAGGCAAAAGTGAAGTGGTTTTCGCTGAAGATCTTAACAGGAGAGACAATAAGCCAGGCTTGTCATTGTAGCACGTGGATGAAGTGCTGCTTTCATGCTTTGAGAGGTGAGAAAATGCTAACCTGCTATAAACTCAAAATTTACAGTTGTCTTCATTCCCCAATGCCTGGCAGACATGCCTACAGAGTTTTAATAGCCTGTTATAGCTGTCTTTAGTTTGCTTTGGATGAACTCTGGATGCCAAACCTCCATATAAATAATCAGTATTTCCTGCATATTCTTAATTATCCTCAGGTTGTGCTTTTTGGTACCTTACAATTTTCTATTTTAAATTAAGCTTGTTAAAACAGCAAACCACTTCCCCACAGACACTTTCTTATTGGGTTGTAGAGGGTAATTATCATACAAGTTGCAGTGTAGGGTTGAAAGCATGTGTAATATTATTATTAATGGATGGCTGGGAAAAATATTGATCATCTCAATGTAAGTAAGGATTTCAGCAGACCTTGAGGAATTTTTCATTCTAAGCAAGGAGAATATGAAAGACAGCTAGTTTATTTTTGTGGGACATGATCAATATTTGAGCTTCTTGAATGTAAATTATATTCCATACATAGCATATTGTTGCATTTTCATAAGTGCTGTTTTAACCTAGTGGTTGAAAGACTCATTCTGAAGATCATTCTTGCCATCTTTTTTTGTTTTAGGGAAAATATATATGATGCATAGGATGACCACAAGAAGTAGTCGCCCAGTATGAACAGTATTTCTCCTGGGAGCATTTGTTGAAAGCAACTAGAAGCAATTGTTGAACACTGTGGCTGCCTGAGGGGGTGGATGAACATTTCATGCAAAGATGGGCACAATAAAGGACAGAAATGGTATGGACCTAACAGAAGCAGAAGCTATTAAGAGGTGGCAAGAATACACAGAACTATGCAAAAATGATCTTCACAACCCAGACAATCATGATGGTATGATCACTCACCTAGAACCAGACATCCTGGAATGTGAAGTCAAGTGGGCCTTAGGAAGCATCACTATGAACAAAACTAGTGGAGGTGACTGAATTCCAGTTGAGCTATTTCAAGTCCTAAAATATGATGCTGTGAAAGTGCTGCACTCAATATGCCAGCAAATTTGGAAAACGCAGCAGTGGCCACAGGACTGGAAAAGGTCAGTTTTCATTCCAATCCCAAGGAAAGGCAATGCCAAAGAATGCTCAAACTACCACACAATTGCACTCATCTCACACGCTAGCATAGTAATGCTCAAAATTCTCCAAGCCAGGTTTCAACAGTATGTGAACTGTGAACTTCCAGATGTTCAAGCTGGTTTTAGAAAAGGCAGAGGAACCAGAGATCAAATTGCCAACATCCGTTGGATCATTGAAAAAGCAAGAGAGTTCCAGAAAAACATCTATTGACTATGCCAAAGCCTTTGACTGTGTGGTCACAACAAACTGGAAAATTCTTCAAGAGATAGGAATACCAGACCACCTGACCAGCCTCTTGAGAAATCTGTATGCAGGTCAAGAAGCAACAGTTAGAACCAGGCATGGAACAATAGACTAGTTCCAAATAGGAAAAGCAGTACATCAAGGCTGTATATTGTCACCCTGCTTATTTAAATTATATGCAGAGTACATCATGAGAAATGCTAGACTGGATGAAGCACAAGCTGGAATCAAGATTGCCAAGAGAAATATCAAAAACCTCAGATATGCAGATGACACCACCCTTACAGCAGAAAGTGAAAAACTAAAGAGCCTCTTGATGAAAGTGAAAGAGGAGAGTGAAAAAATTGGCTTAAAACTCAACATTCAGAAAACTAAGATCATGGCATCTGGTCCCATCACTTCATGGCAAATAGATGAGGAAACAGTGGCTGACTTTAATTTTGGGGGCTCCAAAATCACTGCAGCTGGTGACTGCAGCCATGAAATTAAGAGACGCTTACTCCTTGGAAGAAAAGTTATGACCAACCTAGACAGCACATTAGAAAGCAGAGATGTTACTTTGCCAACAAAGGTCCATCTAGTCAAAGCTATGTTTTTTCCAGTAGTCTGCATGGATGTGAGAGTTGGACTATAAAGAAAGCTGAGTGCTAAAGAACTGATGCTTTTGATCTGTGGTGTTGGAGAAGACTCTTGAGAGTCCCTTGCACTTCAAGGAGATCCAACCAGCCCATCCTAAAGGAAATCAGTCCTAAATATTCATTGGAGGGACTGATGCTGAAGGTGAAAGTCCAATACTTTGGCAACCTGATGTGAAGAACTGACTCGTCTGGAAAGACCCTGATGCTGGGAAAAACTCAAGGGGGAGAGAAGGGGAGGAGAGAGGATGAGATTGTTGGATGGCATCACCAACTTGATGGACATGAGTTTGAGTAAGCTCTGGGAGTTGGTGATGGACAGGGAGGCCTGGCATGCTGCAGTCCATCGGGTCACAAAGAGTTGGACATGACTGAGTGACTGAACTGAGGGGGTGGATAGTGGTGTACACAAGAGACTAACAAAAATTAATAGAATCTGTTGCTGGGCCTAGAAGAAGAAATAGTAAAGGGAGTCCTTTAGGTTGAAATGAAGAGATATAGACAATAACTTAAACCTTCACTAATAAGTGAAGAATACCCCAAAAGGCAACATAATGGAAAATATACTAGACTGTATAAGTGTATTTTTATGCTTTCAACTGATTTAAAAAACAACCACACAAAGCAATAGCAAAAATCGTTGCTGATAGGTATACAATGTTCAATATCATTACTTATTAGGCAAGTACAAATCAAAATGATACAAGACTCACTGAGATGGGTATAATAAAAAAACATAATTGTTGGCAAGAATATAGAAGAATGAAACCCATATACATTGATGTTGAGAGTGTAAAAAGCGTGGCCTCTTAAACAATTAGGAAGTTCCTTAAAATTTAAATATAGTTAACACACAACCCAGTAATTTCACTCCTAAATCTATACCCAAGAGAATCTAAAACATAAATCCACACAAAAATTTGTACATGAATGTTTATAGTAGCATTATTCATAATAGCCAAAAAGTAGAAAAAACTCAAAATCAGTTGATGAATGGATGAACACAATGTGGTATAGCAACACAACTGAATATTATTGTCATAAAAAGGAATGAAGTCCTGATTTGTACTATAAACCGAGCAAACATTATGCAAAGTGGGTCAATCTAGACACGAAAGGCAGCATATTGTGATTATTGCATTTATAAGAAATGTCCAAAGTAGAACATCTGTAGAGAAGGAAAGTAGATTAGTAGTTTCCTAGGGCTGGATGGGAAAGGGATGATAGGATTGATGGATGAAGGATAAAAGGTACAGAGTTTCATGTGGGGGTAATGAAAATATTCTGGAATTAAATAGTGGCGATAGTTGTATATTTTGTGAATAGACCAAACACCACTGAATTCTATAGTTAAAGAGGTTAATTTTATAGTATGTGAATTATATCACAATAAGAAATTATATTAAAAAAGAAACCAATGTGTGACAAAAGATTAAAGAAAATATACCAAAATATTAATAGCAAAAAAAAGTTCAAGAAAATGAGTACTATTGGTAGTACTCAGCAACCCAGTTATAAAATGGAGATAAAATATATGAGCAGGAAAAGGTCATTAACAGGAAGATTTTTTTTTAATTATTTACTTTAATTGGAAGATAATTACTTTTCAATATTGTGATAGTTTTTGCCATATATCATCATGAATCAGCCACAGGTATACATGTGTCCCCCCATCCTGAAGCCCCTCCACACCCCATCCCTCTGGGCTGTCTCCAAGCACCAGCTTTAGGTGCCCTGCTTTATCCATCAAACTTGCATTGGTCATCTATTTTACATATAGTAGGTAATATACGTGTTTCAATGCTATTCTCTCAAATCATCTCACTCTTGCCTTCTCCCACATAGTCCAAAAGATTGTTCTTTACATCTGTGTTTCCTTTGCTATCCTGCCTGTAGGATCGTTGTTACTCTTTCTAATTTCCATATATATGTGTTAAAAAACAGGATTTATCCTTCTCTTTCTGACTTAGTTCACTCTGTATAATAGGCTCAAGTTTCATCCACCTCATTAGAATTGACTCAAATGCACTCCTTTTTACAGCTGAGTAATATTCCATTGTGTATATGTACCACGACTAGAGGAAGTTATTTTGTACTCCTTTCTGCCTTTTAATCTTTGAGTGTGCCAAGAGAAAAAATCTGTTCCAGTAGGCCTCATATGGCCTATGATTTTTTTTTTTAATTATTTTAATTGGAGGCTAATTGCTTTACAATATTGTAGCGGTTTTTGCCATACATTCGCATGAATCAGCCATGATTTTTTTACATGGTTCAATCAAAGATTTTTCTTTTGTAAATAAAAAGAGAAGAGACTACTTTCAGAGTTATGATATTGACGATGGAGGACGATTAACGTGTAAACACTTTGACAGTCATCCATGAATTAGTTCTCTAATCTGTATGTTTGTGTATGTTACTTCAATAAAAAATAGTTGAGAAAAATCTGTTTAAGGAAAAAAGTGTTATCATGTCACACCCCTCTGGTACTTAAAATCCTCAAATGATTACCACTGCACTAAGGAGAAATTCAATAGACCCTGACCTTCAAGGTACCATCTGATCCAACAGCCTGCTTTTCTAATCTCATCTAGCACCCTTTCTCTTGCCTTTATATCTTCCTTTCATTACCAGACTCCTACCTTTCTTGAATCTGTACCCTTATGGTTTCTCTGCCTGAACAGTCCCTCCCTCAGTCACATGGCCAGCTCCCCTCCATAAGTGATTTTTCTCAGACTTCACTCTCTACTATATCACTTCATTTTTTTTGAGTTTTTATCGAAATAGAATTGAGATACATCACTGTATAAATTTAAGGTGTATAGCATAATGATTTGATTTGCATATATCATGAAATGATTACCACAGTAAGTTTAGTGAACATTCACCATTTCATGAGTATAACAGTAAAGAAATAGAGAAAAATATATATATTTTTCCTTGTGATGATAACTCTTATGATTTACACTTAACAGCTTTCAGTGACAACATACAGCAATGTTAATTACATTTATCATGTTATACATTACATCCCTAGTACTTATTTATAACTGGGAGTTTGTACCTTTGACTGCCTTCATCCAGTTCCTCTCCAATGTCTTGCCTCTGGTAGTCACAAGCCTGATCTCTTTTTCTATGAGTGTATATATTTATTTATGGTTGCATTGGTTGGGCCTTAGTGCACACAGGATCTTTGTTGCAGTGCACAGGCATACCTCTAGTTGGGCTTGTGGGTTTAGTTGCCCTGTGGCATGTGAAATCTTAACTTCTCCCAATCAGGGTTCAAACCCACATCCATTGCACTGGAAGACAAATTCTTAACCACTGGACCACCAGCGAAGTCCCTATGAGTTTTTCTATTTGTTTTTGAGGTATAACTGACCTAAAACACTGTGTTAGTTTCCAGGTATACAACGTAATAATTCAATATTTTTGTACATTTCAAAATGATCATTATGGTGAATCTAGTTACCGTCTATCATCATACAAAGACTTATGCCTACTGGCTGGTGGCCCCAGCATTAATAAGCTAGAGGGAGGATTCCAAAATGTCACTTGCCAGGACTGGTGTCCTTGTAGTAGGATTTGTTGTTGTTGTTCAGTCACTAAGTCATGTCTGACTCTTTGCAACCCCATGGACTGCAGCACGCCAGGCTTCCCTGTCTCTTGTAGTAGGATGAGCGCCCCCAAATGACTGCTGTCAGCATCTGTGTCCCCAAGGTGAGTCCCACTTGCCTCTTGTTGCTCTTGGAGGCTCTACAAGATTAGCAAGTGGGTCTGACCCAGACTCTTTTCAAATTGCTTCTTCTCTGGGTCTCGAAAAATGTGATGGCCCTCCGGCTCTCCTAGAAGTAAGCCCCACTGGTCTTCAGAGCCAAGTGTTCTAGTGTTCATCTTCCCAGTATAGGACCCCCAGGATGGGAAGCCCTATGTGGAGCTCAGACTCTGGCTCCATGGTAAGAAAATTTTCAATTGTAATTATCTTCCACTCTGTGGTTATCTCCATGGGATTGTGGGTTTTGACTATGCGACATCTTCACTCCTCCTACATGTCCCCTTTTGGTTCCTTTTTTATATTTTTAGCTGTAGAGGGCCTTTTCTGCTAGTCTCCAGGTAATTGTCACTGATAGTTGCTCTGTAAATAACAACAGTTGTGATTCTGGTGTGCCCATGGGAGGTGAGCTCCGGGTCTTTCTGCTTTGCCATGTTGGCCACTCCTCCTACATTATCCTATGTTTTGGGTTTTATCCCATAGTTTTCTGTTAAGTTGGTTTAGTTGGTGACCAAGGCAGAGGACACCTCAGGAACAGGAGGCAGTTCTCACTCTTTAGGAGCAGGTTGACCTCTCATGATAAAATCCAACCTGGTGAAATCTGAGAGACATGCAGATTTCCTCAGTATTTCAGCTGCCATCCACACTGCTGCCATTTGCAGTACCTTGTGACTGGGAACTCCTTGTGACAGGATTTACTCTGAAGTGAGGAAAAGTAGCTTAAACAAAAAAAAAAAAGAGGATTGAGAATTTAAATCAGTCTCTGATACATGAAAGTAACATAGCTGTGACAGTTCTCAAACTTTATTTGCTTTTTAATAACCTTGACAGTTTTGAGGATTACTGAAAGTAGTAAAAAGTCCCTCAATCAGGATTTTTCTGATGTTTTCCTCATGATTAGACTGGAGTTATAGGTTTTAGAGAGATAGTACCCTTCTCATCTGGAGAAGGCAATGGCACCCCACTCCAGTACTCTTGCCTGGAGAATCCCAGGGACAGAGGAGCCTAGTAGACTGCCGTCTATGGGGTCGCGCAGAGTCGGACACGACTGAAGTGACTTAGTAGCAGCAGCAGTTCCCTTCTCATCACATCACATCAAGGGTTCATGCTCTCCACATGGCTCGTCACTGATGATGTTAACCTCGACCACCTGGCTGAGGTAGTGTTTGTCAGGCTTCTCCACTGTACAGTTACTGTGTCACCCGCTTTCCATACTCTACACTTTGGAAGGATACCACTATGCACAACCTCCACTGTGAGAGCAGAATATCTGGATAAACTTCCACAAGGAAATTTGTCTATTCACCCCATTTATTTTCTAGTCATTTATATCAGTATAAACTCATGGCTATATATTTTGTACTTTGAGCTGTAACTTAATGTTATTTTATCTTGTTACTCGAACTGTTCCAGCTTTGGTCATTAACAGTTCTTCCTGTTGGCTCCTGTGTCCTTTTCACATACTCCCATTATTCTGATTCTTGGAGCATTTCCTTAATTTGTTACACTAAAAGATGCTCCAGCCATCTGTTGTATGTTACTTGCCACAATCTTTGAATCAGCCTTTCTCCAGGGAGTCTTGGTTCCTCTTATAGGAAAACAGTAAAACCAAGATCTGATTGTTGGGTATGCTCACCGCCACTGTGATTGTCATTGCTTCTAGGCCCTTTTAGCTGATAGAGCAATGAAACATGTATGTGAATATCAATCTGTGTATACATGACTATAATGATTTCTATACACATCTATCAGTATGTAACTAAACATAAGTCGAAACTGATGTTTCCTCCTGATCCTTTACCCCATGACCATTCACGCCTGCTCCCATTGCTGGTAACCTCCCACCATTTGCCATCTGTTTACTTAATGACTCAATTCTAGTATACATGTATAGTGGTCTCAAAATTGTTAACCTGTATTTCCATGGGAAATAATTTTATCAACTAGAGTACAGTGTTTACATACCATTCCCTTTGCCTTTAAGTTTACCATCTCCACTCATTTCCCAAATTACTTTTGTCAGCATCTCTTGTGCCCTCTTCCTTCAGTGAGGTTGTTGCATGCATTCCTAATAGAATTACATTCTTCTGTCACAGTCTGCATTCCTTCCTAAATTACTTAGTTTGAATTTATAGACATTAAGGTTCACTCTGCTGTGAAGTTCTGTGGGTTTTGACAAATGCATAGTGTCATGTATCTACAGATATAGCAGCTTGGCACTTGATCATATTAACACACAAGAGGCCAGGACATAGAGTATGTAGAGGAGATTTTTTTTAAAACTGATGCTTTCAGTGAACACAGAACTTTAAAACACCCCGAAGAATTTATTTTCTTGTTATTTCAAATCTTTATTTCTCACAAGATATTTTTCTCCTGAGGGAAGGTAAATTAGTTCATCTTTTTATAAAATGGTGCCTTATGAGACTGTAAACACTTTTTTATCCCAAGTGTGTATTCTTTCTACTTTAATATCCCTAAGTAGTGCATGGCTCTATGGAACATACCAATCTACTCGGCAATATCTTATCAAGCCAGGTTTTCTTTGTTTGCTTTGGATTTGTTTTCATTTTCCTTTTTCTGCAGCAACAGAAATACAGCGCAGCAGACTCAGAAAGGAACTGCAAGAGAGCCTAATAGCAGCAGCTATTTAATGGATAAATCAGTATTTTCCAAAACCAATCAGGCTCTTGTTAGTTTCCTTTTCCTTCCTGTATTAGTGCCTGCCTGCCTGATTCTAGTACAGCAGAGTATCTCTAAATTATGTATGAGAAAAATTAAGAGCCAATTTGTGCTCAGCCAAAAAACATAATGACAAATATGCTGACACAGGGATATTGCTGATACAGTGCATCAAACACAGTTGTATATGATCCCTGGAAACTTGGTGAAATACACCTACTCGTGCCCCACCATTTGCTTGCTAAATCTGAAACCTGGGAATTCCTGGCTCTGGTAATCTGGGTTTTGACAATTTCTCCAGGTTATGCCCAATTTTCAGAACCACTGAGTTAGTGGTAACTATTACAGAGCAATGCTACTTCTCTTTCAATAGGACACAGTCTCTATTTCCTTTTATTTCACATTTTATCTTTTCCTAAATTTTCAGTGGAAGGATTTGTCACTGAAACATTTGATTACCTTGTTATCTATTTATAAGTGGATAAAAGCTTTTGTTAAAATACTATAAGCAGGGACTAAATTTATCCCTTTGGAATGGGAGAAACTGTAGGAGAGGGATGTATGCATGTGGTCTCAAGAGCAGGTCACTGAAGGACGAAATACCAAAGATTACTCTTCTTTCTATGATTTCCATTCCTTTGTTGGCCATCATGGTTTAATAGCAAATATATTTGGCCTAATGTGATTTTTTGTCTCCTCATAGAACATAAAGATGAGTTGAGGGTTGTGGGGTAACCCTTGCACACCAGGTATAGAGATAAGCTATGAGAGCCAGTCCTTCAAGAAAGAAAAATGAAAACATCCAACAAAAGCAAAAATGAAAGGCCATTAGGCCACAAGAATAGAGAAAAAAACAAACAGGATGAATAGTTTTCAGATGACATTTCAATTCATGTTTCCACTACCTCATTAAGGCCCCAGCTGTATGTCTGCCCTTGGGGTCTAGGAGAAAGGGGCATCTTTATAATAAAATCTCCCCATTGCTTATGCTAGTGTGAGTTTCCATTGCATACCAATGGACCCCCCTGACTCCAGGACTTAAATTCTTCTTTTTACATCGAAATCTATCTCACATCTTCTCACACTGCTATGGCTCTTGCTTATTTTGAATATGCCATAACAACAGCTGGAAAATGTCTTGGAGTAACTGTGACTACTACATTGCAATAAAAAATCAGGAAGCAATTTCTTACAACTGTGACATTATATGTATATCAAAGCTAATAAAGGAGAAATGCATTTTCTCCCGTAAATATTAATACATTTAGAAATGATACCCTTTTTTATAACTTGAAAAGTCCTCAGAAAATAAGAGAATCTTTCACAACTGAACTGACAATGCTACTGATCATTCAGAATCCCTAATTAAACTCATTTCTTCTGATCAAATTTCTCTATCTAAAAGATAAAATGAAATTTGTGGTTGTTTCATGAGAAATACTCCTCATTAGAGTTTTGTGTCAATGTTCCATGAGATGAAAAAGTATATAATCATGGTCATAGTTAGCCTTACGTTGTTATAATTCCATTTAGGAAACTGAATTGTAAAATTAAAGATGTAGAAAACAATGCTCCAAATAACTCAGTAAAGAGTAAGAAATAAGTTGCGGTGAAAACAGCAGAGGCCACCCTATGTTAGTTTGCTTCTTCCAACCCTAGGCTGAAATGAACCCTGAGTCCCTTTCTTTAGCTAACATCCTTGTAAACACAGTTCCCCTCCCGCCCCTCAGCATGAAAGCCTGCCATTTGTCTTCATCAGTGTTAAGTCAAGGCAATAGTTAAGAGTGTAACAAGTGAATCCCACAGAGTAAGTAATCTTGGGCTACAGGTAGATACATTTCCATATCAGTTTAGTTACTTTACCTAAATTCTTTTGGATACAGCTTACCTCTGGCCATCTCTTCAGGACTTTACATCTTAATGCCATCCTCCTTTACCCCTAGGCCAGGTAGCTCTCACTCAACATCTCTAGATACTAAACAATTCAGGTTCGTTCTATCAGATCATGGAGGCACAATCTGAATTTTCAGTAGATTGTGGGAAATGGTCATCTCCATCACCATTATTTTAGGGCCTCCGTTAGCTCATATTTCACTAATGTGTTAACTAGAAAAAATACCTCTTTGGCAAATGAATGCTATTGGGTGGATCATGGGCTGGATTCCAGCCTCTTTTCTCCCTTGGCTGGGCACAGTCCTGCCTGGTGTATCTTGCTCAGAAGCTTGCACCAGGCAGGCAGTGATGCGTGTGTAAAGATGGAATATAAGGAACACCTAAATTTAACTAAGTGACAGGACAAGCCTTCAGAATTTAGGATAATTCCTCCATTCCTCTGGTTTTTATAACCCAGAAGTCTCTCATGGTGAAAGAGAGAGTCAGATGTTCCTTGATGTGAATACACACTGGTGCTTCCTCTGTTACCTGGCAGCTTTTTATACCTTGGTTAAGTTCTTTAATTAAAGCTTCCTCACTTGTAAAACAGGAATACTATTTACTTAGTCGGCTGTGAAGGTTAACAAAATTTTGTATGCAAAGCACACTTGGCTTTGTAGGATATCAAGACATCCTACTTTATTTCACGGTATTTCTCCTTTAACCTACTTTCTCCACTTATTTGGATAGCTGTTTTCCTCTGGAAAGAAGAGAGCCTAAAACTCTGTGTTCAATTCTTTTCTCCTCTGTCAGATATTATCACAATAATTGTTAACATTTATTAACTCCTTACTGTATTTAGGGACTGTTCCAAACCTGTTCATGTATTGTCTCATTTAATGCTTACACCAGCTTTATGAGGGAGGGACATTTAATGGTCACTTGTTTACATTTGATGAAATGAATCTGAAAGAGGGTATATCATTTAACCCAAATTATACAAAAACTATTGGCCCAGTGGGATTGGAATTTAGCCTCTTCTAGATACCCCTCATCTAAGGTAAGGAGCAGCGGCTGCGCTTTGCTGAAGCAGCCGTGAAGAGATATCCCACGTCCAAGGTAAGAGAAACCCAAGTAAGATGGTAGGTGTTGCAAGAGGGCATCAGAGGGCAGACACACTAAAACCATAATCACAGAAAACTAGCCAACTTGATCACAGAACCACAGTCTTGTCTAACTCAGTGAAAGTAAGCCATGCCGTGTGGGGCCACCCAAGATGGTCGGGTCATGGTGGAGAGGTCTGACAGAATGTGGTCTGCTGGAGAAGGAAAATGGCAAACCACTTCAGTATTCTTGCCTTGAGAACCCCATGAACAGTATGAAAAGGCAAAAGGATAGGATACTGAAAGAGGAACTCCCCAGGTTGGTAGGTGCCCAATATACTACTGGAGATCAGGGGAGAAATAACTCCAGAAAGAATGAAGGGATGGAGTCAAAGCAAAAACACCACCCAGTTGTGGATGGGACTGGTGATAGAAGCAAGGTCCAATGCTGTAAAGAGCAATATTGCAAAGCAATCTGGAATGTTAGGCCCATGAATCAAGGCAAATTGGAAGTGGTCAAACAGGAGATGGCAAGAGTGAATGTCGACATTCTAGGAATCAGTGAACTCAAATGGACAGGAATGGGTGAATTTAACTCAGATGACCATTATATCTACTACTGTGGGCAGGAATCCCTTAGAAGAAATGGAGTAGTCATCATGGTCAACAAGAGAGTCCAAAATGCAGTACTTAAATGCAATCTCAAAAATGACAGAATGATCTCTGTTCGTTTCCAAGGCAAACCATTCAATATTACGGTAATTCAAGCCTATGCCCCACCCAGTAATGCTGAAGAAGCTGAAGTTGAAAGGTTCTATGAAGACCTACAAGACCTTTTAGAACTAACAACCAAAAAAGATGTCCTTTTCATTGTAGGGGACTGTAATGCAAAAGTAGGAAGTCAAGAAACACCTGGAGTAACAGGCAAATTTGGCCTTGGAGTACGGCATGAAGCAGGGCAAAGGCTAATAGAGTTATACGAGGAGGACGCACTGGTCATAGCAAACACCCTCTTCTAAGAACACAAGAGAAGACTCTACACATGGACATCACCAGATGGTCAACACCTAAATCAGATTGACTATATTCTTTGCAGCCAAAGATGGAGAAATCTATACAGTCAGCAAAAACAAGACCGGGACCTGACTGTGGCTCAGATCATGAACTCCTTATTGCCAAACTCAGACTTAAACTGAAGAAAGTAGGGAAAACCACTAGACCATTCAGGTATGACCTAAATCAAATCCCTTATGACTATACAGTGGAAGTGAGAAATAGATTTAGGGAACTAGATCTGATAGAGAGCCTGATGAACTATGGACGGAGGTTCGTGACATTGTACAGGAGACAGGGATCAAGACCATGCCTATGGAAAAGAAATGCAAAAAGGCAAAATGGTTGTCTGAGGAGGCCTTACAAATAGCTGTGAAATGAAGGGAAGCTAAAAGCAAAGGAGAAAAGGAAAGATATTCCCATTTGAATGCAGAGTTCCAAAGAAGAGTCAAGAGAGATAAGAAAGCCTCCCTCAGCGATCGATGCAAAGAAATAGAGAAAAACAGCAGAATGAGAAAAACTAGAGATCTCTTCAAGAAAACTAGAGATACCAAGGGAACATTTCATGCAAAGCTGGGCTCGATGAAGGACAGAAATGGTATGGACCTAACAGAAGCAGAAGATATTAAGAAGAGGTGGCAAAAACACACAGAAGAACTGTACAAAAAAGATTTTCACGACCCAGATAATCACAATGGTGTGATCACTCACCTAGAGCCAGACGTCCTGGAATGTGAAGTCAAGTGGGCCTTAGAAAGCATCACTACAAACAAAGCTAGTGGATGTGATGGAATTCCAGTTGAGCTATTTCAAATCCTGAAAGCTGATGCTGTGAAAGTGCTGTACTCAATATGCCAGCAAATTTGGAAAACTCAGCAGTGGCCACAGGACTGGAAGAGGTTCATTTTCATTCCAATCCCAAAGAATGCTCAAACTACCGCACAATTGCACTCATCTCACACGCTAGTAAGGTAATGCTCAAAATTCTCCAAGTCAGGCTTCAGCAATACATGAACCGTGAACTTCCAGATGTTCAAGTTGGTTTTAGAAAAGGCAGAGGATCCAGAGATCAAATTGCCAATATCTGCTGGATCATTGAAAAAGCAAGAGAGATCCAGAAAAACATCTATTTCTGCTTTATTGACTACGCCAAAGCCTTCGACTGTGTGGATCACAATAAACTGTGGAAAATTCTGAAGGAGATGGGAATACCAGGCCACCTGACCTGCCTCTTGAGAAACCTGTATGCAGGTCTGGAAGCAACAGTTAGAACTGGACATGGGACAACAGACTGGTTCCAAATAGGAAAAGGAATACGTCAAGGCTGTATATCGTCACCCTGCTTATTTAACTTATATGCACAGTACATCATGAGAAATGCTGGGCTGGAGGAAGCACAAGCTGGAATCAAGATTGCCAGGAGAAATATCAGTAACCTCAGGTATGCAGATGACACCACCCTTATGGCAGAAAGTGAAGAGGAACTAAAAAGCCTCTTGATGAAAGTGGAAGAGGAGAGTGAAAAAGTTGGCTTAAAGCTTAACATTCAGAAAACTCGGATCATTGTATCTGGTCCCTTCAACTCATAGGAAATAGATGGGGAAACAGTGGAAACAGTGACTGACTTCATTTTTGGGGGCCCCCAAATCACTGCAGATGGTGATTGCAGCCATGAAGTTAAAAGACGCTTACTCCTTGGAAGGAAAGTTATGACCAACCTAGATAGTACATTAAAAAGCAGAGACATTACTTTGCCAACAAAGGTCCGTCTGGTCAAGCCTATGGTTTTTCCAGTGGTCATGTATGGATGTGAGAGTTGGACTGTAAAGAAAGCTGAGCGCCAAAAATTTGATGCTTTGAACTATGGTGTTGGAGAAGACTCTTGAGAGTCCCTTGGACTTCAAGGAGATTCAACCAGTCCATTCTGAAGGAGATAAGTCCTGGGTGTTGATTGGAAGGACTGATGTGGAAGCTGAAACTGTAATACTTTGGCCACCTCATGTGAAGAGTTGACTCATTGGAAAAGACCCTGATGCTGGGAGGGGTTCGGGGCAGGAGGAGAAGGGGACGACAGAGGATGAGATGGCTGGATGGCATCACCGACTCGATGGGCATGAGTTTGAGTAAACTCCGGGAGTTGGTGATGGTCAGGGAGGCCTGGTATGCTGTGATTCATGGGGTCGCAGTGTCGGACACAACTGAACAACTGAACTGAACTGAGAGTTCTCACTAAAAAACAAACAAACAAACAAACAAAAGCATCTTTTAATTAGGAGAGGTGATAAGCCAGCCAAATCTAATTTCTCCCATCTCTGCCCTGTTCTGTGTTCTGATAGTGGCCTCTGTGGACTCCATCAACCAGGGGTCCTTGCCCTCTGGTTTGCAGTTGGGTCTGGCCCATGTGGGGAAGTGTCAGGAAATCAGAGGAAGAGACCAGTCGGGATATTTGTTCTTACCACCCATCACTTGCCTTGGCACAGTTCAGATGGTGGCCATGTTGTTCCATGGACCCTGTTCCTGTTGGGCCGCCTCCTTTGATGGCTGCTGTTCTCACCAAGCTCTGGTAACATCAGTTTCTCCCCCTGCCTCTTCCTGCTATTGTTGTCATAGGATTGAGTCCTCATTCTTAACTACTCTAATTGTAATATCTCCTGTGGAATCTCTGATTCACTACATGTTAATGATGTTTCTCCTCATTAATATTTACACCTAGCATCTAATATTTTGGAGCTTTGTGACCAAAGAGAATATAACACTCCGACAAGGAAGGCAGTCCGGGAATTGAACATGGGTTCTTAGGAGAGTTGGTACACTGTTGTGGTTGAGATGGTGGCTTCTAGATTCTGATTGCCCAAGTTTGAATCTTCGTGCTGTATGATTTTGGGCAAGTGGCTTAAGCTCTATGGCCCTCCATGCTTCTTTCTTTATGTGTTAAATGGGAATAAAAAAATCTACTTAGCTTTTTGGGGTGAACATTAAATACTGTAATCAGTTCAGTCGCTCAGTGAAGTCCACTTCTTTGTGACTCCATGGACTGCAGCACAGCAGGCTTCTCTGCCCATCACAAACTCCCGGAGCTTGCTCAAACTCATGTGCATCAAGTTGGCGATGCCATCCAACCATCTCATCCTCTGTCGTCCCCTTCTTCTCCTGCCTTCAACCTTTCCCAGTATCAGGGTCTTTTCCAATGAGTCAGCTCTTTGCATCAGGTGGCCAAGGTATTGGAGCTTCAGCATCAGTACTTCAAATGAATATTCAGGACTGATTTCCTTTAGGATGGACTGGTTGGATCTCCTTGCAGTCCAAGGGACTCTCAAGAGTCTTCTCCAACACCACAGTTCATCATTTCTTTATGGTGCAACTTTCACATCCATACATGACTACTGAAAAATAACATAGCTTTGACTAGATGGAGCTTTTGTCACTAAAGTAATGTCTCTGCTTCTTAATATGCTGTCTAGGTTGGTCATAGCTTTTCTTCCAAGGAGCAAGGATCTTTTATTTTCATGGCTGCACTCACCATCTGCAGTGATTTTGGAGCCCAAGAAAAGAAAGTCTGTCACTGTTTCCATTGTTTTGCCATCACTTTGCCATGAAGTGATGGGATAGGATGCCACGATCTTAGTTTTCTGAATGCTGAGTTTTAAGCCAGCTTTTTCACTTTCCTCTTTCACCTTCATCAAGAGACTCTTTAGTTCCTCTTCACTGTCTGCCATAAGGGTGGTGTCATCTGCACATCTGAGATTATTGATATTTCTTCCAGCAATCTTGATTCCAGACTGCACTGTATCCACCCCAGAATTTCACATTATGTACTGTGCATATAAGTTAAATAAGCAGGGTGACAATATACAGCCTTGATGTACTCCTTTCCCAATTTGGAATCAGTCTATTGTTCCATGTCTGGTTCTAACTGTTGCTTCTTGACCTGCATACAGATTTCTAAGGAGGCAAGTCAGGTGGTCTGGTATTCCCATCTCAAGAATGTTCCAAGTTAGTTGTGATCTACACAGTCAAAGGTTATGGCATAATCAATAAAGCAGAAGTAGATATTTTTCTGGAATTCTCTTGTTTTTTCGATGATCCAATGGATGTTGGCAATTTGATCTCTGGTTCCTCTGCCTTTTCTAAATCCAGCTTGAACATCTGGAAGTTCTCAGTTCACATACTGTTGAAACCTGGCTTGGAGAATTTTGAGCATTACTTTGCTAGCGTGTGAGATGAGTGCAACTGTGTGGTAGTTTGAGCATTCTTTGGCATTGCCTTTCTTTGGAACTAGAATGAAAACTGACCTTTTCCAGTCCTCTGGCCACTGCTGGATTTTCCAAATTTGCTGGCATATTGAGTCCTGCATTTTCATAGCATCATCTTTTAGGACTTGAAAGAGCTCAGCTGGAATTTCATCACCTCCACTAGCTTTGTTCTTAGTGGTGCTTCCTAAGGGCCACTTGACTTCACATTCCAGGATGTCTGGCTCTAGGTGAGTGATCACACCATCGCAGTTATCTGGGTCAGTAAGATCCCATTTGTATAGTTCTTCCACGTATTCTTGCCACCTCTTCTTAATATCTTCTGCTTCTATTAGGTCCACATTGTTTCTTTCCTTTATTGTGCCCGTCTTTGCATGAAATGTTTCTTGGTATCTATAATTTTCTTGAAGCCATCTCTAGTCTTTCCCATTCTATTGTTTCCCTGTATCTCTCTGCATCAATCACTTAAGAAGGCTTTCTTATCTCTCCTTGCTATTCTTTGGAACTCAGCATTCAGATATATCTTTCCTTTTCTCCTTTGCCTTTAGTTTCTCTTCTTTTCTCATCTATTTGTAAGGCCTCCTCAGACAACCATTTTGCTACCTCTTCTTAATATCTTCTACTTATTGTAATAAATACATGTTTAAAAAAAACACTTTGCTACCTGACAAACAGAAAGAATTCAACAAAATTTGACATATTAGTCTGCATATTTTCATTTATGACCTAGTCACCATATTTCTAGTTACAGTGTATCCACTAAACTATGCCACACCTTAGTAGTAGTAGCGTTAGTTGCTCAGTTGTGTCCAACTATCTGTGATCCCATTGACTGTGTAGCCTGCCAGTCTCCTCCGTCCATGGGATTCTCCAGGCAAGAATCCTGGAATGGACTGCCATTCCCTTCTCCAGAGGATCTTCCCGACCCAGGGAGTATACCCAGGTCTCCTGTGTTGCAGGCAGATGCCATACCTTAAGAACTGTTATAGGAAAACAGAATTTAACAGAATAATTAATATGAATCCACTTTATTGAATTCTCTTTTCTTTGCAAAAAAAAACCCCACCTCTGAATAAATAGGGAGCTTCCTCCTCTCATATATTTAAATGGAATGATTACGAAACTTAACCTAAATATATTTTTTTTTCAGAAAAACAAAATGGACTAAATATTCGATTGGTCAAAAAGTTCATTTGAGTTCTTCTGTTACAGCTTATGGAAAAATTCAAGGGAACTTTTTGGCCAACCCAAATACTTTTTATTGTTGCATAACAAGTTACCCCCCAAATTAGTGGTTTAAAACAGCAAGCATTTATTATCTCACAGTTTCTGTGGGTCAAGAATGTGGTGGCATCTCTGCTTGAAGATCTCTAACACAACTCAAAAAGGGGAGGACTTCTTTTCAAGCTCAGTCACATGGCATTTTGCAGACGGGAAAAGATTCACTTCCCAGCTTACCTGCTTGGTGTTCAGCTAAGTTCCTCCCTGGCTATGGCTAGTGATATCAGTCCCTTACTACTTGAATTACTGAGAAGATGATAGTTGACTTCTGTCTGAGCAATGGCAGAGAAAGAATATGAATGAGATAGCGTGAGAAATGGCAAGTAAAATGGAAGCCAGAGTATTTTTATAAACTGACCTCGAGAAATGACTTTCTATTACATTATTTTTGCTATATTCTGTTTGAGGCAAGTTACCAGTTCCATTCCACACTGGAGGAAGGATTATACTAGGGCATTTGTCTCAGAATGGTTAAATACATATGTATTTAATAATTTAATTTAATTTAAAATATGTGTTTAATACATATGGGACCATTTTAGGGACTCCCTACCTGAACTGAAATGGAAGAAAGAAAGAGATACCTATTCATCCATTTTGTCAAACCTGAATTATTAATGTTAGTTAATGATCAGTTTGTGAGATGTTATCGATTTAGACATCTCTTGTTAAATTTCTCTTCTCCCTGCTTAAGTATACTTTTCATTTATACTCTCATATTCTTTTAAAATCATTATCCTTTCAATATTTAGTATAACTTCCCCTGGATACCCAACTGCTCATCCTCTTCTATTAGCTTACCATCTATGTTTCCCACCAAAAATGTTCAGGAAAGAGAGACATTACATTAAATCAAGACCATTATTATTTCCGTTGCCCCAGATGTGATGCATATGGCTCAGGAACCGAGTCCTTTCTTTGAACTGGATTTAATTAAAAGACCGTGAAATCAGTATTAAGATGGGGTCAAGTTTTAACAATACTATGAGACTGTAGGTTAGAACAGGGGAAATCACTTCTAGAAATGACTTTGTAGATGTTAGCTGAGTAGCTTACCTGATACTTGAAGCGTTACTAGGATGCTATTTTACTGCCTGCTCATATGCATTGAAACAATTGTCAAAATGTGTCAGAAACATTTATAGTTTCTCTCAGTTTTGCACACTAACAGTAGTAAAGTTGAAAGCTGACAGAGTTTGAACACTACTATGCATTTCTATGAGTTTAAGAATCTATCTATGATTTTTCCTCACCTTTCCACATGCCATTCCATTATGGAAATTAGGAAGATTTAATGGCCTTATAAGACACTATATCTAATATATTTCTACTTCAGTGTTCAAATAAAGCTCTTGTCACTGGCAGCTGGGATTATCAAGAACATTCTAGATCCTCATATATGTATTTAACTAACCTGACTTTGTGTCTTAATCTGGCTCCACTGACAAAAAGTAAACCCAGGGACTCACCCCTATCTTACTATGTACCAAACACACTAAAATTATTAATTACTGACTCTGCAGCCTTTGATTCTGGCAGTAACAAAAATACAATGTGGAAGCTACTTTCTATAAAATAAATATATACCCATTATGTTTTAATGTATTGTATAGGCAACAAAGGAAAAAATAAGTGTAGTCCCATTTTTCAGCCCGCTGTTTTTTCAAAACGCCTCATATTACCACATGTATATATTTTCAGGTTGGTTCTATGCATCCACAAACAGCTATATCTAATCATCTGACTAGCAAACTAACCCATTGAGTCTCATATGTTGTTTATGTGGCCACCTGGCATGAAAACCTGCATTTTGTGTTGTAAATTATTTGCTTAATAATGTATCTTCAGGAGCTTTCCCATGGCGGTATCTATAGATATAATACTACAACCCACTTTACTAGCTATGTGGTATTCTATATAACAGCTGTATAGCAGAATTGAACTATGACTAATTTAACCAATCAGTTGCCAACTTTTCCCTACTAAAACAATGCTACTGAAAACTCTGTTTTGCCTGCTTTTGAGGTTTTTATATGACAGATTACTTGGGAATCAAATGATACATGCATTATACATTTTTATAAAGATTGACAAATTGTTAGTGAGCTACAGGAGAAGACATATTACAGATAACAATATCAAGAAAACAACACAGAGAAAGACAAGAATTCCAACAATGAGATAGAAACCAGGAAAAAGAACCAAGCAGAAATTGTGGTGCTGAAGAATACAATAGAAATAAAGAATGAAAAATTCAATGGAGAACTTCAACAGCAGACTCGATCAATCAGAAAAAAAGAATTATTGAATTTCAAGACAAGGCACCTGAGCTAGAGGAGGACAGTGACCCATGAGGCTCATGACAGAGAACAAGGAGACCATGTCTATAAGCCAGAAGAGTGTGCCAGAGGCAGTGTTGCTTCAGTTTCAGCCTCCTTCTGGTTCCTAGGAAACTGGCCATCAATCAGTTCAGTAGCAGCAGCAAAAGTAGAGGCTCTAGCGCATCTTCCTCCTCCACTTTCGCCTGAGCTGGGAGTGTCTAGGTCACCCAGTGACTGGAAAGGGGGTCAGCTGCCCAAGAATGGGAATCCTCTTCACCAGGATATGGAGACTATTCAGTCACCAGGAGCACACTGTTGTCATTGTTGGGGTGGATAATGAAAGGAAAAGTGCCATCCTTTACCAATTTCCTGTGAATGAAGTAATGTAGAAGAGGTACTGATACATGCTTCCTAATGTGGAATACTAGTGGCCACCAATCTCTTCCTTCTTCCTGGAACACTTTCTATACTAACACAGAGTTTGTAATAGTTGTGAACAGTTGCTGTTCAGTCACTAAGTTGTGTCCAACTCTTTGTGACCCCAGGAACTGAAGCACGCCAGGCTCCTCTGTCCTTCATTAGCTTCAAGAGTTTGCTCAAATTCATGTCCATTGAATGGGTGATCCCATCCAATCATCTCCTCCTCTGCCACTCTCTTCTCATTTTGCCTTCAATCTTTCCCAGCATTAGGTCTTTTCCAATGAGTCAGCTCTTTGCATCAGATGGTTAAAATATTGGAGCTTCAGCATCAGTCCTTCCAATGAATATTTAGGGTTGATTTCCTTCAGGATAGACTGGTTTGATCTCCTTGCTGTCCAAGGGACTCTCAAGAGTCTTCTCCAGCACCATAATTCAAAAGCATCCATTCTTTGGCGCTCAGCCTCCTTTATGGTCCAACTCTCACATCTATACAACTACTGGAAAAACTATAACTTTGACTATATGGACCTTGTTAGCAAAAGTGATGTCTCTGCTTTTGTCTCTTGGCTTTTTGATGTCTCTGCTTTTGTCTTTGCTTTGTCAGCCAAGTGATGTCTCTATTGTGGACAGTACAGACCAAGGATTTCTATAATTAGAGAACTCTATAAAATGTTAGCCCATAAGGTCTTAAGGAAGGCTGGATTGCTGACTTACTAGTAAACAAGATGCTGAATAATGCATGACTGTAGCAGAAATCTCTCAGTTTGGGGAACTGACTTTCATTAGCGATCACCAGTGACCTAGCCAGATATGCTGTGCTCTTACTGGGTAGAGACTATGTTAAGGATTTGAATGATTTCACAATTTAAGATTAGATGACCTCTACTGATCTCTTCTCATAGACTTTGTATAAACCAAGTGTTGGATTTTACCTGAAAGCTGTAAAATCTAGTGGTTTAGATAGATAGATAAACATGAACTAAATTTTCTTCTTCTAGAAAAAGTTTAAGACCACTTATTTCAAAACAAACATGAAGTCTTACCTTCCAATCTGCTTTCTCATTAGCTTCTTTCGACAAAAGGTCTTAAAGCTGCGCTTGACATTTTTCTCATCACAGGTCCTTTTAGGACATTGTGTAGCCTATTAGGTAGAAAGAGAGGAAGACATTTGTCACTATAAGAGCTTTATTATCAGTATTGCCCTCCCTAGTTGAATGTTATTCCCTTCTTGTTACATTTAGTCAAAAGACAAATCAACACAGACATTTAGTTTCTAATATTTTAAAATATAACTTACAAAAAGTATTTTGCATAAAGTTGTTTGCGTATTGTGTATATACCTCAGATTCAAATTAATGGCTTTATGTTCTAAAGAAAGGCAAATTACACAAAACTTAATATTCTTTGTTTACGACCATGAGTATGGGTATTGGTTTTAAGTGCTATTTGGTACTTTTCCACTATGTTCCCTGTATTTTACTAACTAACCTCCTAAACCACTGAGCTGCTCTTAAATAATTATAAAGGAGGAAAGCCTTGACATTGTGTACCTATTGTATGATAGATCAAATCACATACATGGAAATACGTAATGCAACTGGGTGGAATATCAAGTTTGTGACTTAGTGTTACTAATGGGCAGAATTGCACATTGGGCAATTATCAGATTGTTACCTTTATTGAACCTTATGTCATCTAAATTTCTAAATAGGCTGATTAATGGATTAACAGTTTATCATTAATCATATTTAAAATTATCAAGTGTTTTCCCAGCGTTAATTAAAAATGGTGGTGTGAAACATGTCTACCAGGAGAAGTATCACCCTATAAATATTATCAAATAATTCAGCCAGAGTCTTCTTAGGTATTAAATTATATGTCCAGCATTTAAAGGGAATTTGAGATTAAAACATTTTCTAACTGCCTAATTTGAAAATGTCTTATTTCTTAGGAGTTGGAATAGTTTAACAATTGTAAAACTTTTTAATGCTTTTAAGATGTTTATTTAAACATTGATCAAGATAATATATTTATTTTCACTAAGAAGTAACTTGGCCCAAAATGCCTTTCATGTTTTCATAGGGTATTTTCTTTCAATATCTGAAAGTCGAAGGCATTTCTCTTGTAACTATAAGCAAACTTAACCTAAATGTGTTAAACCATATTCTTGAGTATTCCATGTATCTTTCATGCTCTGAGAATCTGAAAGCTAACTGAAACTGGCCTATTTTAGAATATTCAAGAAAAAAAATAATAACCAATACTACCCTTTTAGATTTCATGATGATTTTGATGAAGAATAATAGTACATGCTATAACCACTGACAGAACTTTGAAAGTTTCCTTCTATGAAAATATAAACTACCTCTATCTAAATCCAGGGCAACCATGGGACATCAGTGTTTAACACTGAAGGTTTTGTATTTTATATTTATACTATAATTGTAAAAATGCAAGCATAACATTAAATACTTGTCAACATGGTTTTACAAACATAAATCCTAAATTACTTAGCTTTGAAGACAAATCATTTGAAATTATACCATTAGATAAACAGAAAGGAAAAATAGTGAAAAGAGTAAAAAAAAAAACCTTATACGACTTATGGGACACTATCAAAATGAAAAAAAAAAAAAACACATGAATTATGAAAGTCTCAACAAGAGAAGAGAAAAAAAGACAAAACTTGTTTAATGAAATAATGAACGAAAACTTTCCAAAACTTGGAAGGGGAATGAATATCAAGTACAATGAAGCTCTAAGGACTAAAAAGAGAGTCAATCCAAAGAAGATTATACCCAGACGTACTGTAATAACATTGTCAAAATTCAAAGATGAGAGAACTATGAAACCAGTAAAATGGGATTGCACCTAACTAAAGCCTTTTGCTCAGCAAAGGAAACAAAAATCAACAGAGTGAAAAGACAATCTACAGAATAGGAGAAAATAATTTGTATGCCATGTATCAGATAAGGGATTAATATCCCAAACATATAAAGAACTTACACAACTCAGTAGGAAAAACCCAAATAACCCAATATGAAAAAAAATGAGCAAATGACCTGAATATACATTTCTCCAAAGAAGACTTACAAATGACCCAACGGGTATACGAAAAGGTGCTCAACATCACTGACTTTCAGGGAAATGCAAATCAAAACCACAGCACGATATCACGTCACATCTGTTACAATATCTTTTATCAAAGGTCAAAAGATAACAAGTGTTGGCAAGGATATGAAAAAAAGAGTACCTTTATACTTTTGCTGTTAGAGATGTAGATTAGTATAGTCATTATGGAAAACAATGGAGATTCCTCAAAAAATTAAAAATAGAACTATAGAATGATCCAACAATTCTACTTTTAGGTATATATTCAAAGGAAATGAAATCAGGATGACAAAGAGAGGTCTGCGCTCTGCTCATTACCATATTCATTGCAGCATTAGTCACAGTAGCCAGGATATGGAAACATCCTAAGTGTCCACTGATGGATAAATAAAATATGAGGTATACATGAGATCTCACTGAAATGTGGAATCTAAAAAAGTAAAACTCATAGAAACAGAATAGAATACTAACTGCCTGGGTTTGGGTGAAGTAATAAGTGGGGAGAATCTGGTTAAGGAGTACGAAGTTTCAATTATACAAGGTAAGATCTAGAGATCTAGTATACAGCAATGTTGTGTGATAATTTCACAAAGTATACCTATATTAAAAATATCAGCCCATACACTTTAAATATATTCAGCTTTTATTTGTTAATTATACCTTAATAAAGGGGGAAAAAAGAGATGCAGGCGTATACAGTGGTTAGGAGCACCAGCAAAATTACAATTAGTGTCAGGCAGAACATTGCTCAAATGCTAGCTCCTCTACTAAATAGCTCTGTAAATTTGTGCAAGTTAATAAATCTCTGTAAGCACTGCTTTCCTCTGCTCATATCATGGCAGTAGTAATAATACCTATCGTATAGGGATTCTTAAAATATTTAGCACAGTGGCTGGTCCACATTAAGTATTTATTACTTTTATTACAGAGCCTTAATTGAATGACAAATGAAATGAACTGCTTGAGCCTTAATCATGGTCTGGTGTGAGTCTAGGCTATTGATCTAAGCTGGTAAACTCAATGTCCTCTGAACTTTACCCCAGTCATGTACTTTACTAAATTGGACATCTCTTGTATATATATTTTATATCTATATTCTGATTGTTGCCCCAGGCTCATATTGTCTTGTCCATGATTTAAGGTCATTTCCATTTTCAAAGAAGAGTAACTTAACAAAATATGTGGATTTTTTAAAAATTTTGCTGTTCTGTTTTATTATGACTCATTGATATAAATGTGATAATACATGTTTAATAACTGGCTATCTAGAAAAGTGCATGCATGTATGTGCACGAGCATAGATTTTACTGACAGTATGTGCAGCAAACAATTTACAAATAATAAAATAGCCTATACTCCTTATTATAAATTCCATATAATCAATTGATTCTCACTGAATGCTTTCATTGCTTTTGATGAACTTGTGTATTCATAGCCAACCTGTGGTTGTAATTAACAAATGAATGTAGTTGTGGCATGAATCTTGACTGATATTCTTTCCATAAGCAAATAAGATGAAAGTGAAAAAATGAAGTGTCAAAACATAGCATGTTCTTCAGTGATGTGAGTGAATTTTCAGCTGTTATCTGTTGAATACTGGAATAGTAGTTCCTCAATTTTTTGTACTGTTTTTCTACTGTTTTGTACTATTCAGAGTCATGGTCTTAGACATAATTTTAAAGTTTAATCAGCTTTAAGATATTCTCTATCATGTATTCACTAGATAGTCAATAACAACAACAAACTTTAGCAAATTGAGCCATTATTCCTACCTAGTATTTACAAATTTCTGTGGTGTAAATATTTAGGAATTCCACGGCCAGGTTCAAATGACCCACGTGAAGTTACTGAATATAGAGTAGAGATGTGTAATAGTAATAAACATTACAGATAATATTCCCAACACACAGTTACAATCAATATAAACAATCTCATGTATAGATAATAGTACAAAATAGTTAAGTGATGCATTTTGAGTTTTTATTTCTTTGGTTCTGATGAAGTTTGCCTAAAAATAAGTGATCTCAAGAGCCATCTCAAGCACAAGACTGTTAGAAATATTGTAATGCGTGCTGTGTGTGCTAAGTCACTTCAGTCGTGACTCTTTGCGACCCTATGGACTGTAGCCCACCAGGCTCCTGTGTCCCTGGGATTCTCCAGCAAGAATACTGGAGTGGGTTGCCATGCCCTCCTCCAGGGGATTAAACCCGGGTCTCCTATGTCTCCTGCACTGGCAGGCAGGTTCTTTACTACTAGTGCCACCTGGGAAGCCATTTGCCCTCCTTTTTTTCTTTTTTGGTTTTAGCTGCCCTGTGCAGCTTGCAGGATCTTAGTTCCCTGACCAGGTATTGAACCCAGCAGTGAAACAACAAGAGTTCTAAATACTGAACTGCCAGGGAATTCCTGTGCCTGTGATTTTTAAAAAAGCCTTCCATAACTCCTCTTCTCCCTTGGGCCACTTCCACCTATATCTCTGTTTTGTATTTTTACCAGCCAAAAATTTTTTAAAGTGACTATTATCCACTGTCCCCAGTTCTTTATCTGCCACCAACCCACTGTGATAATTTAGCTTTCTTTTTTTTTTTTTAAGCTTTCTGCCCCATTCCTCTATAAAAATAGATCTGGCTGAGGTTACCAGTGTCTCTAATTTAAATAAACTTTACTATTCTCATTTTACTTGACCTCTTAGGAGCAATGTCTACTACTGACAAGCCACTCAATCCTTCCTGAAATAGTCTTTCCCCTTAGGTTCTATAATATTCATTTTACTTTTCTGCTTCTCTGCCCATTCCTTCTCTTCTACTTTGCAAATACATCTTTCTCTAACCAGTTGTTATATGTTGTAATCAAGATTGTTCCTAAACCCAACTGGCTTCTAAATCTATAATCCTTCCCGTGATTTTAGTTACCACATAGAGTCAGATGAGTGTACACACACACACACACACACACACAAACATCCCCCATATAAAGTGCAAAATTTATTTTCTATATGTATATCACCACCACAATCAAAATAGTGAAGGTATCCTTTACTCCTAAAAGTATCCTGGTGTCCGTTTATAATCTTTTTCCTAGCCAACCCAACCACTGTTCCCCAAGCAAACACTAATCTGCTTCCTGCTACTGTAGGTTAATTTGCATTTTATCAAGATTTATATATATATATACACATTGGATTCTACAGTATATACTCTATTTTCTGGTCTTTTTTCACTAGTGTAATTATTTGAAGATTCATCTTTGCTGTAGGCTGTATTAATAATTTATTTTTCTTGCTGAGTAGCATTCTCTTATACGGATACACTAAAATTTGTTCATTCATTCACTTATATCAATAAGATATTGGTTTGTTTCCAGTTTGAGTTTACAGATAGAGCTGCTATGAACATTTATGTACAAGTCTTTGTGTGGATATATGCTTTGATTTCTGTTTCTTGGGTAAATACCTACAAATGCAAAGGCTGATTTGTATGGCAAGTTTACTTTTAATATTATAATAAATTGCTGTTTTCAAAGTCATTCTGTAATTTTGCATTACCACCAGCTGTATATCTGATTTCTACCTCTTTACCAGTGCTTGGTATTTTCAGTCTTTTTAATTTTAGCATTTCTAGTGGGTATGAAGCAGTATCTTACTATGGTTTTAATAGACATCTTACGGCTATTGATCATGAGCCTAATTTAATTTAATGCATTTAAATGCTGAGTTTCTTTTGTTACATTTTCAAATATGTTGCCCATTTTTAATTCAGTGGTTTCTATTCTAACAAGTTGCAAACGTGTTTTTAGATATTTTAGATAGACGTTTTTGGTTAGATAATTGCTTTATAAATATTTTCTCCAAGTCTAGGTGGTTTTCATATTTGTATCACTGCCTTGTTAAGACTATAAATTATGTTAAGATATACTGTAAAGTATATCTTAAGAAGGCAGTGTATCTTTTATTAATTTTTTGTCCTCTGTAAGATTATATTAGTTAAATCCAAGGTTATTAAGAAAATCTCTTTTCTTCTAAAAGCTGTATAATGTTCATTTCTCTATTTGGTTTGTGATACATTTCTGTTAATTTTTATATATGGTGTGGTTCACACTGAAGTTCATTTTTTCTTTTTTTTTGCATTGTCTATCTAATATTTCTAGAACCATTTTATCAAAGCATCATGTTTTCACAAGAAATTACCTTGGAAAATTTGTCAAAAACCAACTGACTATCAGCAGTCCCCATTATTGCATCAGCTCCACCACAGATCATCAGGCATTAGATCCTGGAGGTGGGGGACTCCTGCTATATAGGAGTGAGTCTCTATATAGAATCTTTTTTTCCACTGACAATGTGTCTATACATCCATAAACACTACATGTCTTCCCTAACTATTGTATCTTTAAATTTTCAGCTTTATTGACATACAATTTGATAGATAACACTATATAAGTTTAAGGTATACAATGCATTGATTTGATACACTTATATTGTAAAATCATTATTGTAGTATTAGCTAATACCTCTATCATATCACATAATTACCATTTCTTTTCTGTAGTGAAAACATATAAGATCTAGAATAAGTCATGAAGTGAGGTAATAAGTCTTTCAGCTTTTTTTCCCCCAAATTGTGTATAAATTAATATGTGAGTGAAGGAGTACACTATAGCAATTATCAAGATAATTCTGATGATCCTCAGTATTTCATTGCTGGCACTATCCATTGTTTATTGTCGTTAATGGTTTTGTTTTTCCACTTTATTTAAATCAAAAAATGCTACATGGAAGTCTCCTTCTTGGGGTCCTCAATTTTAATTGTACTAAGCCAATATTAATCAAGTTTAGCCAGGGCATTTATCTGCCAAGAATATTCTGACAAATTCACGGCTTGGAAGGGCTATCATAAATTCCTGAAATTCCAGGCCACTATATGATAGTTTATTAATTTGATGAGATAAAAGTGACTACTACTAATGAACGTGCTGTACCATTCTCTTCTCAATATGGAAGAAACTTAACATTATGTCTCTACAAGCCTAGAAGCAACTGGCTATAATTTGAAGAATTCAATCAAGTAACGGGATTTTTCTTTTTTAATGATGTCAAATGACCAGTTTGACTTTCACTGAATTGACTGGTTGGTTGACACTTTGAGAAGCATTAACTTGTCATCATCATCATTACTATGAAATAGTATTTATTAAGCATCCACAGTTGCAAGCGATATAAAGTTAGCCAAATAATCATAGACTCTGCCCTTTAGGAGTTTATGATCTGAAAACTCAACACATCCAGATGAGCTGGAAGCCATTTAGCAGAATACTGCTATAGGACTTGGAGAGATGCTACTAAGTGGTTGTAAAAGGTCAATTTTCTTCACAAAGTGCCATGGACTAGAAAGGAAAGTAGTGCTCATGTTAGGTGGGTGTAAGTGATCTTCTCACTTGAGATGGTCTTATTTGGGTCGAATTGCAACTAGAGACATCCTCTCCCTTTCAAAGACTGAAGCGGCACTTGAGAGAGAAAATGACATGTCTGAGCTTATCAAAAGCAAATGAGTCCTCTGGGAATATGGAAGTGAGTAACAATGGTGGGGGATGCAGTGGGAAAATGGTATTTTTGGCATCAGAATAACAAAGCTCTATTCCAGCTTTGTCCCTCATGGGTGGCCACTGGGTAATTTATTTACCTTTTCTGCATCATAGTTTAGTTATTCACCTGTAAAATGATAAAGCTGTAATCATGTTTATGCCTTCATGATATTTGAAAATTGTGCAGAGATCCTGCAATGAAAAGTGAACCCAAAATGAATTTATACAATAACAGTCACAATAATGAATGTTTATTTCTAACTAGGCTGAGAGGTCTATACTTTGGAACAAAATTAACTATTTGAATGAAGTGCAGTCTTAATTTTGAGTATTTATGGGTTGCAACAGTTTTTAACTCTTAAAAATTACTCTTTTAAAATTCAGTTATAGTATTTTGTTACATGGTTCAGTTAGAGCTCATTTTTTGCTGTTACAAATGAAATGCCTAATCAATAGTTCATCTCTTAGAATTCCCCCCCCCCTTTTTTTTGAGGAATCACAGAATGTGAGATTAGGAAAGCCCATTAGAAATGAAGTGATCCTACTGTTTATATGACAACATAAGAAAACTTTGAGAGTGAACTACTTGCCCAAAGGTGAACAATAAGCTAACAGGAAAGCCAGTATTAGAATCCAGGTTTCCTAGCTCTTTATTTCAGTACTTTTGCTAAGTATTCCTGTCTCATAATCTTTCATTTCTAGAAATACTGTGCCACAATGGACAACCACTTTATAAACTCAGAAGGAACAGTTCTGTTCAGTTCAGTCACTCCGACTCTTTGCGAGCCCATGGACTGCAGCAAAGATGGCTTCCCTGTCCACCACCAACTCCCAGAGCTTACTCAAACTTATGTGCATCAAGTCAGTGATACAATCCAACCATCTCATCCTCTGTCATCCCCTTCTTCTCCAGCCTTCAATCTTTCCCAGCATCAGGGTCTTTTCTAGTGAGTCAGTTTTGAACATCAGGTAGCCAAACTATTGTAGTTTCAGCTTCAGCATCAGTCCTTCCAATGAGTATTCAGGACCGATTTCCTTTAGGATAGACTGGTGGGATCTCCTAGTAGTCCAAGAGATTCTCAAGAGTCTTCTCCAACACCACAGTTCAAAAGCACCAATTCTTCAGTGTTCAGCTTTCTTTATGGTCCAACTCTCATATCTATACATGACTAAATGGAAAAACGATAGCTTTGACTAGACGGGACTTTGTTGGCAAAGTAATGTCTCTGCTTTTTAATATATTGTCTAGGTTGGTCATAGCTTTCCTTCCAAGGAGCAAGGGTCTTTTTATTTCATGGCTGCACTCACCATCTGCAGTGATTTTGGAGCCCAAGAAAAGAAAGTCTGTCACTGTTTCCATTGTTTCCCCATCTCTTTGCCATGAAGTGATGGGACCAGATACCATGATCTTAGTTTCCTGAATGTTGAGTTTTAAGCCAACTTTTTTACTCTCCTCTTTCACTTTCACCAAGAGGCTCCTTAATTCTTCTTTATTTTCTGCCATAAGGATGGTGTCATCTGCACATCTGAGATTATTGATATTTCTCCCAGCAATCTTGATTCCAGCTTGTGCTTCATCAAGCCCAGCATTTCGCATGATGTACTCTGCATATAACTTAAATAAGCAGGTTGACAATATACAGCCTTGACATACTCCTTTCCCAATTTGGAACTGATCTGTTCTATGTCTGGTTCTAACTGTTGTTCTTGACCTGCATACAGATTTCTCAGGAGTCAGGTCAGGTGGTCTGGTATTCCCATCTCTTGAAGAATTTTCCACAATTTGTTGTGATCCACACATTCAAAGGCTTTGGCATAGTCATTAGAGCAGAAGTAGATGTTTTTCTGGAACTCTCTTGCTTTTTCGATGATCCAGCAGATGTTGGCAACTTAATCTCTGGTTCCTCTGCCTTTTCTAAATCCAACTTGAACATCTGGAAGTTCTCAGTTCACATATTGTTGAAGCCTGGCTTGGAGAATTTGGAGCATTACTTTGCTAGCGTGTGAGATGAGTGCAACTGTGTGGTAATCTGAACATTCTTTGGCATTGCCTTTCTTTGGTATTGAAATGAAAACTGACCTTTTCCAGTCCTGTGGCCACTGCTGAGTTTTCCAAATTTGCTGGCATATTGAGTGCAGCACTTTCACAGCATCATCTTTTAGGATTTCAAATAGCTCAACTGGAATTCCATCACCTCCACTAGCTTTGTTCGTAGTGATGCTTTCTAAGGCCCCCTTGACTTTGCATTCCAGGATGTTTGGCTCTAGGTGAGTGATCATACCATCGTGGGTATTTGGGTCATGAAGATCTTTATTGTATAGTTCTTCTGTGTATTCTTCAAACAGCTGGTATTTATTTATGGGTGGGCACTGTGTGCCAGGTTTAAGGCTAAAGGTCGGACACATGCTACTTCATATAGTCCTCACACAATCCTGGACTTCCCTGGTGACTTAGTGGTAAAGAATCCACCTGTAATGCAGGAAACCGGGGTTCCATCCCTGGGTTGGGAAGATCCTCTGGAGAAGGAAGTGGCAACCCACTCCAGTATTCTTACCTGGGAAATCCCATGGACAAAGGAGCCTGGTAGGCTACAGTCCATGGGGTTGCAAAGAGTTGGACAGGACATAGCGCATGAGCATGCACGCAAGGCACACAATCCTGAGGAGACATTAACAACTATTCAACAGATGAGGAAATAGGATAAGAAAATTTAAGTGACTTACTGAAATTCACACTACTATAAGTAGTTGAGTGAAGGTTCATTCTCCAGTCTATTTGACACAAAAGTCCATCTTTCCACTACATGGTACACTCTCTCTAGGAAAAGTCCCATTTTCATGTTGAAAATTCTTCAGGGCCCAACTAGATGAGTAAGCAGCACTAATTGGACATGACATTGGGAAATTCATCTTAAATTCTACTCTCTTCCCATGTTCTTCCACATCTCAGTGATCATGTCCATTGTTAGATATCTACCTCTACTCAAACTGTTCTTAGCATTCTTTTTGGCTCTGGCTTCCTCAGACAATATTCAAAATATCTTTTCTCACGCTTATTTCACATTTACCTCATTTCACGTTAGATTCCTTTTCTCATGGTTTTTCCCCATTTAAACTCCTGACTGACTAATTAACTTCAGTATTTCTTTGGGAGGCAAATAATATTTTTACATTATGTAGAAGTGATAGAGGCTTACTGTACTTTTCTTCCCCTTCCAAACATTATTCCATTTGCCCAATGACATAAAACAACTGATGCAACACATTTTCCACATCTGTCAGGTAAGAACTCAGATCTCCTTGTCTAGTTTCAGTATCCGAAACTATAACTGAAAAAACCACAAGCTGAATCAATTTAGGAACAGACAGTCTGATCTATTTATCTGGTCTTCACAGGGAGAATTATGGGTACAGTTTGCAATGCCTATTATTGAAACTCCTGGCAATGTTTACATTAAATAAGATAATGAGTATAAAAGCCTTGGCACATATATAAATGCTTAACAAGAATTACTTATCATATATTGCCTTGGATGTTACAGAAAGATGTAGAAACAAAAAAGCATCTGATCAAACTTAGAGTAAGGAGAGGTGTATTTAGGTTTTAGAGTTCTGTTCTGAGGCAAGCTCTATTTAGAGATTAACTCTGTGTGTGTGGTGGGGAAAGAGACTAGCTAATTAAGTGGATACAGTATAGAAGTTCTAGGTTATTATATAAGTCAAAGTGATCTCAAGTTTTCCTTTATACTTGGGATAAGTCAGTAAAAAGTATTCTTACGTAATGATATATAACTAAATCCTGAGGCTCTTAATTGTCAAAGATCAAATGTTTTCCTCCAGGCAGATATATGTGGGGAAAAAAAAAATCATTGTTTGTCTCCAATGAAACATATTTAAATGTAATGATGAAACCTGCACATTTGCATGACCTGATTATTCATAATAGGAGAGAATACTGTATATTTTAATATATAATTAAATCCAGCAAATAACACAGCAAATAAAAAAAGACTGCTCATTCTCATTCTGATGAAAAATAATTCTAAAAATATCCAAGATTGAATCTACCTTGAGATATGTAACTAAGGCCTTTATTTGGCTTAAAAATCATTGATCTGATTTGAAGCTCTGAAACAGGTATGCTAATATGGACTGTGTTTCTGGCAAGGGCAGTGTTTGTTTTGCCTGAACAGACTGCTGTACCATGACTGCCTATTATAGAAAAAAGTAGGCATATCTGTAGGGCAAAACATCATTTTATTTCAATTGTAGGGTTGCATATTAACTTGGGAGTAGGAAGCTATCTTCTCCTGTCACCTACTTTTAAGTCAAATATGTAGAGTAATTTTTCACCATTTATAAATCTACCACTTATAATTCTTTTTTGAAAGCTGCTGCCATGTTATCTCATATTTAGTTGGAGTGAGTATATAACTTGTTCAAACACTTTAGGGAATTTCACTGTATATAAATCTCAAAATTTAATGAAATTAGACTTTAGATAAAATGTTAGATCACTTTTTGTAAATTTTTTATACATTAGCCCAAAGATAACTAGCAATATTAGAGGTCACTGAGAAAATTTGGCATTATATATAACCATTTTTATATAGTGGTTTTGACAAATAGGTATGTCACACTCCTATAAAAAGGCTAAATATATATTCCTAAACACGGTGATCAGACAAAATTTGGCGTTGTATGTAACCATTTTTATATAGTGGCTTTGACAAATATGTATTTCCCACACCTACAGAAATGCTAAATATATATTCCTAAACATGGTGATCCAACAAAACAGTGGTTTGGGAGAACTGCTGATTAAATTTTCAGAGTTACGTTGTTCAATAATTCAAATTAGTGGTGTACTTTGAAAATCTTTTGAGAATAAAATTGCAGATAAACTATCTTTAGTTAATCAGATCCTTGAGCATGATTTTTTTTTCCCGTGAGCATGATTTTGAGACATATTTGATGATATGTTAATCTATATAAAAATGACGAGCTAGTAACATGAGACAGGGTCTGAAGAATCCATGTAATTCAACATATGTTCTTGATCACAACTTTGCCTCAGTCGGTCTAACCAATAACCATTTACTGAAGTACTCTGGTTTGGGAAACGGCATTATATGATATAAGGCACAGTGGGGTCTATGAATGTGTCTCTGTAAATGTGTCCCTGTTGTAGGATGACGGAGGAATTGATATTATTATCAGTATAAAAAAACTAAACACTATCACTTCTATAAGAAAATGTCTCTTATTCAGCATCTCCTTTTTCCCTTCTTCCAGTATCATGCTGCTTTTAACACAACAAATAGAGAAGAAAGAGACAGACTGGCCAGTCATGGTTAAAAAGCTTTCTATTGATGCTAATAAGTTAATGAACAGACAAAAGGGCTTTCTTGGCCTTCCCCTTCATACAAGGCACACAAAAAAGACATTATAAAAAGACAATGAAAAATAACCCATGATTCCAATCACTTTTTTTTCTCCTGACTGGTCTTTTTGTCTCAAAGAACTGTGTCAAATCAGGCCTCATTTTTCCCACAATGTGCCTACTGTGTGGTGTTCACATTATGTAGCCAAAAAAAACGGTGCAGTTTAGAAACAAATTTGAGTTCCACCACTGTGTGATCCTAGGCAAGTTGCTTAAACTTTTTCTGATACTTACTTTACAAATGGAAAAGAAAATGGCAACTGTGAGAACCTAATGATCTCTACAGAATTAGTTTACCATGTGTGAAATTCTAGTGCATATGAATTTCTACTTACCGCTTCCTCAGCCATAAGGAGTTTGTTTCAAGTATTTATCAGAATTTCAAATTATACCTGATGAGGATAATTATAGGAGGGGGAGCTATGGGCTACACATGGACATGAACAAATGAAAGAGTAAGCATAGAGGGATTTTGTACTGAAAGTTTAAGAAAAATAAAGGAAATAAGGAAAATTAAACCAGCCTTAGGATTCTCTTCCTTTGTTAGACATGAGAAAGCTAAGTAGTGGCAGTGTCAAGGAGAAGGATTAGCTCTTTCATAAACTCCACTGGTCCCTCTTGCATACTGTTACCCTCAAATAAGAACACTTTTTTTTTTTTTTCACGTCAGACAGGTAACGTGCCGGTGTCGTAACAAGGTTTGGAGGGAGGCACATATCACGCAGCAGCGTGAACACCCAATCATCATGCTCATGAACTACAAAAGGATCAAGAGCACTTATTAAACCAAACCAATGTGGTGGCTATGTACATCCACAATCAAGATGAATCTCCTATATAACTCTTACAACTAGATAAACACAGGCAAAACAATGAAATTGGACCCCTATCTTGCACAAGTCACAATAATTAGCTCAAAATGGATCAAAGACTCAAACCTAAGAGTCAGTGATAACCAAACACTTTGAAGAAGTTTCTTGCCATTTGTTTTGGCAGTGATTTTTTGGATATAACACCAAAAGAACAAATAGCAAAAGCAAAAATCAACAAATAGAACTACATCATGCTTAAAAGCTTCCACACAGCAAAAGAAACAACAGAATGAAAAGATATCATAAAGAATGGGGGATACAGAACAGAATTTTGGAATCTGTGGGAGAAGACGAGGGTGGGATGTTTCGAGAGAACAGCATCAAAACATGTATATTATCTAGGGTGAAACAGATCATCAGCCCAGGTTGGATGCATGAGACAAGTGCTCGGGCCTGGTGCACTGGGAAGACCCAGAGGAATCGGGTGGAGAGGGAGGTGGGAGGGGGGATCGGGATGGGGAACACATGTAAATCCATGGCTGATTCATGTTAATGTATGACAAAAACCACTACAATATTGTAAAGTAATTAGCCTCCAACTAATAAAAATAAAGGGGAAAAAAAAAAAAGAATGGGGGAATTTTTTCAAACCATATACCAAACAAGGGGTTAATACCCAAAATATATAACCAGCTCATACAGCTCAATATAAAAAACAAACACCAAACTAGCAACCCAATTAAAAATTGGGCAGAAGACCTAAATGGCCATTTGGATGACTTCTTTGGAAAAATGTCTACAGGTACATGAAAAGATGATCAACATCACTTATTATCAGGAAAGTGCAAATTAAAACCACAGTGAGATACCAGTTCTAAAAGGTGTAAAGTGATATATCATCAAGAAGACAGGATTCTGGTTCAAGAGAGTGACACAGGAAGATCCTGAAATCACCTCCCACTACACACCAAATGTACCGCTACATATGGAAAAATTTCCTCTGAAAAGAGCCTTAAACTAACTGAATGACTCCTAAACAGTGGGCAAACAGGAAAAAATGCCATAATATAAAATTGGGTAAGAGATGCAGAGCCACAAGCTTGCCATTAACCCCTCCCACAATTGGGAGGGATCTCAAAACCCAGATCTCCTCCTTAAGGAGTGAATGCTTTGAACCCCACATCAGGCACTCCATTGCTTAAGACCTTCACCTGGAAGATGAGCCCCCAAAATATTTAGCTTTGAAAACCAACAGGGTTTGTGTTCATAAGATCCACAAGGCTATGGTGAACTGAGAAACAGCTCTTGAAAGGCTCCTGTGCTTAATTAAGACTCACCACCTCAGGGCCCAGTGCAGAAGCAACCAATCAGTGATCCTAACCAGATTCACACCAAGGTACATTATAACTAAAATGTTAAAAGAATCTTAAAAGCACAAGAGAAACACAGCATGTTATACACAAGGTAGCCCACATAAAATTATAAGCGTATTTTTCAACAAAAACTTTTCAGGCCAGAAGGGAATGGCATGATATAGTCAAAGTACTGAAAGAATAAAAATAACTTCCAATCAAGAATATGCTACCTGGCAAAGTGATCATTCAGAGAAAAGAGTTTTCTAGATAAACAAAAGCTAAAGGATTTCATCACCAAGAAACCAACCTTATAGTGTTAAAGGGACTTCTTTAAGCCGAAAAGAAAGAGCCCTACCTAAGAATAAGAAAACATACAAAGGTATATATCTCACTGGTAAAGGCAAATATACATAGTAATGGTAGTGGATTAATCACTTGTAAAGCTGGTATGAAGATTAAAAGAAGTATAAATTTATATAATTACAATAGTTAAAGGGATACACAAGATAAAAAGATAAAATATAATGTCAAAAACAAAACGGGATAGAGTGTAAGGGAGAGTAAAATATAAAATGTTAGAATACATTCAAACTTAAGTTTTTATCAACTTAAAATACAGTTATAAATATAAGCAATTATATGTAAGCAAAATACTAACCACAAAACAAAAACCTAGATACACAAAAGATAAAGGAATCTAAGCATACCAATACATAAAACCATTACATCACAATAGAAGAGAGCAAGTTCAGAAGAAAGGAAGAGAAGAACCACAAAGCAGCCAGAAAAAAATTAACAAAATCCCAATGATAGCACATCTATGTCAATGACTTGCAATGGGTCTCTAATCCAAAGAGAGAGTTGCTGAATGGATCAAAAAACGTTTATAAAAACAAAACGAAAAAGAAAACACAACAAGCCAAAATCGTTGGGACACAGCAAAAGCAATTTTAAGACAGAAGTTTATAGTGATACAAGATTGCCCCAGGAAACAAGAAAAATCACAAATAACCTAACTTTACACATAAAGGAACAAAAAACAAAACTCAAAGTTAAAAGGAGAAAAGAAATCATAAAGATGAGAGAAGAAATAAAATAGAGACTAGAAAAAAATCAATGAAACTAAAAGCTGGTTCCTTGAAAAGATAAAATTGCTAAACTTCTAGCTAGACTGGACCAAGAAAAAGAGAGAAGGCCCAAATATTTGCAATCAGAAGTGAAAAAGAAGTTACAACTAACACCACAGAAATACAAAGTATCATAACAGCCTGCTACAAACAACTACATAACAAAAAAAATGGACAACTGAGAAGAAACGGACAGATTCCTAGAAATGTAAAATCTCCAAAGATTGAACCAGGAAGAAAAGTAAACTCCCAACCAATGAAACTCCAGGGCCAAATGGCTTCAAAGGTATTTTCCAGCAAACATTTAGGAAAAAGTTAACACCTATTCCGCTCAAATTATTCCAAAGAATTGCAGAAGAAGGAACTCTACCCAACACATGCTATGAAGCCAGTATCACCTGATGCCAAAGAAAGACAAATATATCACAAAAAAAAAAAAAAAAACCCAGAAAATTGCAGGCCAATATCACTAACAAACATAGATGCAAAAGTCCTTAACAAGATACTAACAAGCCAAATTCAACAATACATTAAAAGGATCATATACCATCAAGTGGAATTTATCCCAGAGATGCAAGGATTTTTCAGTAGACACAAATTAATCAGTGTGAAACACCACATTAAAAATTAAAGAATAAAAACTGTATAACTCAGTGAACAATACAAAGAAATAGAGGAAAACAATACAATAGGAAAGACTAGAGATCTCTTCAAGAAAATTAGAGACACCAAGGGAATATTTCATGCAAAGATGGGCACAATAAAGGACAGAAATGGTATGGACCTAACAGAAGCACAAGATTTTGAGAAGAGGTGGCAACAATACACAGAAGAATTACACAAAAAAGAACTTCATGACCCAGATAACCACGATGGTTATCTGGTGTGATCACTCACCTAGAGTCAGATATCCTAGAATGTGAAGTCAAGTGGGCCTTAGGAAACATCACTACAAACAAAGTTAGTGAAGGTGACAGAATTCCAGTTGAGCTATTTCAAATCCTAAAAAATGATGCTGTGAAAGTGCTGCACTCAATATGCCAGCAAATTTGGAAAATGCAGCAGTGGCCAAAGGACTGGAAAAGGTCAGTTTTCATTCCAATCCCAAAGAAAGGCAATGCCAAAGAATGTTCAAACTACCGCACAGTTGCACTCATCTCACACGCTAGTAAAGTAATGCTCAAAATTCTCCAAGCCAGGTTTCAACAGTATGTGAACTGAGAACTTCCAGATGTTCAAGTTGGATTTAGAAAAGGCAGAGGAACCAGAGATCAAGTTGCCAACATCCATTGGATCACTGAGAAAGCAAGAGAATTCCAGAAAAACATCTACTTCTACTTTATTGATTACACCAAAGCCTTTGACTGTGTAGATCACAACAAACTGTGGAAAATTCTTCAGGAGATGTGAATACCAGACCACCTGATCTGCCTCCTGAGAAATCTGTATGCAGGTCAAGAGCAACAGTTAGAACCAGATGGAACAACAGACTGGTTCCAAATTCGGAAAGGAGTGTGTCAAGGCTCTTTATTGTCACCCTGCTTATTTAAGTTATATGCAGAGTACATCATGCAAAATGCTGGGCTGGATGAAGCACAAGCTGGAATCAAGATTTTTGAGAGAAATATCAGTAACCTTAGATATGCAGATGACATCACCCTTATGGCAGACAGTGAAGAGGAACTCAAGAGCCTCATGGTGAAGGTGAAAGAGCAGAGTGAAAAAACTGGCTTAAAACTCAACATTCAAAAAACTAAAATCATGGCATCTGGTCCATCACTTCATGGCAAAGAGATGGGGAAACAATGGAAACAGTGACAGACTTTCTTTTCTTGGGCTCCAAAATCACTGCAGATGGTGACTGCAGCCATAAAATTAAAAGACACTTGCTTGCTCCTTGGAAGAAATCTATAAATCTAGATAGCATATTAAAAAGTAGAAACATTACTTTGCCAACAAAAGTCCATCTAGTCAAAGCTATGTTTTTCCAGTAGTCATTTATGGATGTGAAAGTTGGACTATAAAGAAAGCTGAGCCCTGAAGAATTGATGTCTTTGAACTGTGGTGTTCTAGAAGAAGCTTGAGAGTCCCTTGTACTACAAGGAGATCCAACCAGTCCATCCTAAAGGAAATCAGTCCTGAATATTCATTGGTAGGGCTGATGCTGAAGCTGAAACTCCAATACTTTGGTCACCTGATGCAAAGAACTGAGTCATTTGAAAAGACCCTGATGCTGGGAAAGATTGAAGGTGGGAGGAGAAGGGGACGACAGAGACACAAAGACAAGCAGCGTCAACTGTAGGTAGACAACAAGATACACACTATTCTACTCAAGTCAGTGGAAGTGACTGAAAGTGAACGTTCAATGCCATATCTGCAAGCCCAGAATGTCTGACAGTCAGCAGGCACACAAATAGATTAAATTTGTGGACTACAAAAGCACAAGAATGAAAGGAAGAATAAGAGGGCATGATATATTGAGGAGGAGTTTGAATAATTTAATGATCCTAATTTTGTCTTCAATACCATCTCATTTGACGTATTTCCAGGGGCAGGCAGCTAAATAAATGATAGAACGTTTGCAGTATATAACCCAGATACTAGACCTTTTAATCAAACAGCATATTCTGCTCCTATTCATGTACTTTATCCATTTTATTAGAGCCAGAGGCCTAATACATGCAGGAATGTCTTAATTATCCTAATGAGGCAAAGTATAAGCTAGAGAAATTCAATAAACCAAAAGTGGATGTGAGTTTTGAACTGCAGCTCTTTCAAATGCTAAGCCTTCCCCCCAAATTTTGGTATACAGTATCACTTGCTTAACAATAGATTTCTCCACTTTTGCTCTCTCTGAGATGGCCCAGTGGTACTTAACAAGAGGGAAACAGAACAAAGGTAAGTAAGGAGAAGGGAAGAGAGAAGAATCAGATCATCTGGGTGATCTACAAAATCAATCAAGGATATATGATTAGGGGAGGGATAATATAGGGGTTTGGGATTAACATATACCCCCATTCAACAAGGACCTACTGTATAGCACAGAGAACTCAATATTCTGTAATAACAGATTGGAAAAGAATCTGAATTAGAATGGATATATGTATATGAATCACTGAATCACTTTGCTGTACACCTGAAACCAATACAACATTGTAAATCAGCTATACTCCAATATAAACTAAAAATTAAATTAAAATAAAACAAAAACAAAACAGCAACAGACTCACAGACATAGCAAACTTTTGGCTACCAAAGGGGAAAGGGAAGAGGGAAGGATAAACTAGGAGTATGGGATTAGCAGATACAAACTACTATACATAAAATAGATAAGCAACAGGGTTCTACTGTAGAGCACAGGAAACTAGTCAATATCTTAATGGGATATAATTTGTAAAAAAATACATATTACTGTACTGTACACCTAAAACTAACAGTATTGTATAATGAATCAACTATACCTCAATATAAAACAAAGAATAAATGACTAATAAAAAGTTAGTTTGCATATACATTGTCCACAAAGAAGCCCAGAGATGAAATGGAGTTCTGTTTCCCATTTCACACAGAACATGCTGGGTTCATTTATTTAGGATGACTAGATGCTGAACTAGCAGCAGATGAGATTAGCTCACTATAGAACTGTACCCAAAAAGTTGAGATCATGGGCTTGATTCTTTATTCACCCACATAACCCATTTATTCACACACAAAGCTTTGAATGAGCATGTGAGTTCAGCAAAAAGGGTATGTGACCTAGAATTCCAAATCTTGGCTTCCAGGTGAAGCTCTGACACTCATTTTCAGTGACTTGACAATGGACAAACTTTCTAAGCCTTGTTCAATGGTGCAATTTGGGGACTGCACTGGACGACCTAAGACAAAGGCAGGGAACAAAAGAGGTAGAGAATGTGTCTTATATCCTTGGAGTACAAGACAGTACAATCTAACATAGAAGTTAGATTTTAAATAGTTTTCAGAAGCACAAAGTCCAGAAGAAGGAGTACTTCCTACAAAGGCAACCCTTCCATCTGTACTCTGGATTCTCATACTCTTCCACCTTCATCACCACATTCTATCATTCACTGCATTCTCCCATGTCTTCGCCATCTCCATCTCTGATCAAATTTTTTTTTCCTTTTGATTCACTCCTCCTGACCCCCTCCAAACAAAGCTCTTTTTTTTTTAAATCACAAAAAAGCTTTCAGTGAACTGGCTTCTGTCTCCCTGTCTTGTGATTGTGATTCCTTCTTTGCCACTTCTTTACCTCAGAATTGCTTGTAGGTTTTATCACACACAATGTCGTTTCTCAGCTCTTTTGCTTCATGCTAGCTATCTATTCTGCTTCATATGACCTTCACCTTCACTCCACTTGGCTAAATCCTACTTCTCAGATACAGTTCATATCTTGTCTCCCAAGTCACTTTCCTCGGCACCTCAAGATCAAATTAGGTCCTTCCTTTGTAACATATTATACCTCTAGCATTGCAAGTACCACATTGTGTTAATAATTTGTTTATATGTCTTCCTCACTCTCAAACCTTGGGTAAGCTTAAGAACTGGGACTTACCAGACCCATAATAAGGTGTGACACATAGCAAACACTTTAAGTAGGTGGATGAGGTTACATAAAGCCAGCAAAGCTTTATGGGAGAATAAGAAACTCTGTCACTGACGTATGCAGGTGAATGAATTCAAAATTATGCCTTTCCCTATGGAAGGAGCCAAAGTGTCCATCAATGGATAAATGGATAAAAGAAGTGGTAAACACACACACACACACACACACACACACACACACACACGAATATTACTCAGCCAAAAAAAGGAATGGTATTTTGCCCTTTGCAGCAAAATAGATGGACATATGGGGCATTATGCTAAGTGAAATAAAAGACAAATACTGTATGACATCACTCATGTGGAATCTAAAAAGTACAACAAATTAGTAAATATAACAAAAAAGAAAAAGTCTCACAAAGAACAAACTAGTGGTTACCAGTTAGGAGGGTTATGGAGGAGAGGCAAGGAGAGGTACAAACTCTTGGGTGTAAGATGGGTTCAACGTTGTATATTATACAACACAGGGAACAGAGCCAATATTATATAATAACTGCAAATGTAAAATAACCAATAAACACTGCATAAATTTTTTAATTTAAAAAATATGACTTTCTCTTGATTCACAATCAAAATAAGTTATACTAAAGAAATGAGCACTTTGATTGGGACATGGATTCATAAGTAGGTAATCTGAGGACATGAGGAATTTGGCATCTGAGAGAAAGTTTAGGCAAAATGCTACAGTAGAAGATACCGATTAGCACCAAGTGGAACAATAAAGGGCTGGTAACTCTGGATATGGTCTTCCCAGGTGGCTCGGTGGTAACAAATCTTCCTGCAATCAAGAGATGTAGGTTCAATTCCTGGGTTGGAAAGATCCCAGAGAGGCAAATGGCAACCCACTCCACTATTCTTGTCTGGGAAATCACATAGACACAGGTGCCTGTCAGGCTATAGTCTATGGGGTTGCAAAGAGTCCAACATGACTTGGTGACTAAACAACATATCCAAGGACCACTTTAGTCTTAGGCAGCACACAGTTCCATGGTATTAGAGCAAGCAGTCTGTAGTACAAAAGCAGACCTAGTTCCCCATAAGATGGGACAATGAAAAAACTCTAATCTATTCTCTTCCTACTATATTAATAGTATTACTAGCCTAGGTCTGGAAGTGTCAGTGCTGGTGTGAACTTCTAAAAAAGGACAGCAGGGCATTGATGACAGAGAGTGATCTGATTCTTCAATGAGAACTTTCCACTTACTCCAGTGCATTCTAAGGAGACGGTATGCTTCATCACAACTCATGATCACCACTGGGAAACTCCCAGGTACTTGAAAAAGGTCAATGGTATCATTATTGTATGTTGAGCATATTTTCTTTTCTTTTAGCATGACAAGAGGCAGGGAACAAATATATTGATGTGGCTATTAGTTTGCCAGATATTCATTCAGGTGAATGGCACAGCTGCTGTAGTAGCCCCAGGACATGCTTACCAGCCTAAAGTATAGTGTTATTAACAAATATATTAAAAATCACAATATGAACTATAGGCTTCTAATAAAAAACACTGCTGGTAATTCGACCCTTCACTTGCTCATCTGAATCTCTTGCCACCACTCCAGATTGTTACTAATATCATAGCTCATAGGTTCAGTTAGAACTTGTTCTTAGTGTGTTGTTTAGTCACTAATGTGAGTCTGACTCTTTGCGACCCCATGGACTGTAGCCCACCAGGCTCCTCTATCCATTGGATTTTCCAGGCAAGAATACTGGAGTGGGTTGCCATTACCTTTTCCAGGAAATCTTCTAGACCCAGGGACCAAACCCACGTCTCCTGCATTGGCATGCAGGTTCTTTACCACTGAGCCACTAGGAAAGCCCTGAACTTTTTACAGGCACGTTTTTATTTGGAAATGGCCAGAGCACCTCAAACTGACTCAATCATCAGTGTACACTTTCAAAGATGATTGGCAATAACAGGAATATTATTTGCCCAGTAACTCTGAATCTATGAGAGAATGCATTCATTAAAATGAATTTGTGAATTTCTGGATGAGTGATTATAGATGATAATAGTAAATATGTACCATTCATCAAGATTCACTATATCCCAGGAGTTTTATTTACATTATTTCATCAGTTCCTCACAACAGTGCTGGAAGGTATGATTATAACCTCCATGTCATATATGGAGGAACTAGGAATCACAATGATTAGGAGACATGTTCATGGCCATGTGGAGATAGTAAGAAGCACATGGCAGATCTAGGATTTGAAGCTATGTCAGTAGAATTGTAAAGCCTTTGCCTATAGCCATGATACTGTGCTTACTATAAATTTCTCTATCTTCCCAAATTTTCTAGAGTAGTTTTACAATATATAGTAATAACATTTAAATATCATTAAAACTGTGAAATGCTTAGGATTTCAATTTATTTCCAAAAAAAAGTTGTTGACCTTTTTTACAATATAAGGAACTATATATGACGCTGGGGAAACAAATTCCAGTTCCTATACTCCAGGAAATAGAACTGGTACAAGCTGTATGAACAGCCCTACCAAACACTGTGAAATGATTGACGTCCCAATAGGAAAAGTGCAAACTAGTGTCAGAAGAGCACGGAACAAGGAGAGGTTACTTCTGGGTTGTGGAAGGAATAAGAAATGGCTTCATAAAGGACATAGCCTATGAACAGAACTTTAAAAGATATTTAAGATTCATTTTTCATTAATTTTCCCTTACAAATAGCTGTGAAAAGAAGGGAAACAAAAAGCAAAGGAGAAAAGGAAAGATATATCCATTTGAATACAGAGTTCCAAAGAACAGCAAGGAGAGATAAGAAAGCCTTCCTCAGCGATCAATGCATAGAAATAGAAGAAAACAATAGAATGGGAAAGACTAGACATCTCTTCAAGAAAATTAGAGATACCAAGGGAACATTTCATGCAAAGATGGGCTCAATAAAGGACAGAAATTGTATGGACCTAACAGAAGCAGACGATATTAAGAAGAGGTGGCAAGAATACACAGGAAAAACTGTACAAAAAAGATGTTCATGACCCAGATAATCACAATGGTGTGATCACTCACCTAGAGCCAGACATCCTGGAATGTGAAGTCAAGTGGGCCTTAGGAAGCATCACTATGAACAAAGGTAGCGGAGGTGAGAGAATTCCAGTTGAGCTATTTCAAATCCTGAAAGATGACACTATGAAAGTGCTGCACTCAATATGCCAGCAAATTTGGAAAACTCACCAGTGGACACAGGACTGGAAAAGGTCAGTTTTCATTCTAATCCCAAAGAAAGGCAGCCCCAAAGAATGCTCAAACTACTGCACAATTGCACTCATCTCACAAGCTAGTAAAGTAATGCTCAAAATTCTCCAAGACAGGCTTCAGAAATACGTGAACCATGAACTTCCAGATGTTCAAGCTGGGTTTAGAAAAGGTAGAGGAACCAGAGATCAAGTTGCCAACATTCGTTGCATAATTCACAAAGCAAGAAAGTTCCAGAAAAACATCTATTTCTGCTTTATTGACTATGCCAAAGCCTTTGAATGTGTGGATCACAATAAACTGTGGAAAATTCTGAAAGAGATGGGAATACCAGACCACCTGACTTGCCTCTTGAGAAACCTGCATGTAGATCAGGAAGCAACAGTTAGAACAGGATATGGAACAACAGACTGGTTCCAAATAGGAAAAGGAGTACGTCAAGGCTGTATATTGTCACCCTGCTTATTTAACTTATATGCAGAGTACATCATGAGAAACGCTGAGCTGGAGGAAGCACAAGCTGGAATGAAGATTGCCAGGAGAAATATCAATAACCTCAGATAGGCATATGACACCACCCTTAGAGCAGAAAGTGAAGAAGAGCTAAAGAGCCTCTTGATGAAAGTGAAAGAGGAGAGTGAGAAAGTTGGCTTAAAGCTAAACATTCAGAAAACTAAGATCACGGTATCTGGTTCCATCACTTCATGGCAAACACATGTGGAAACAGTGGACACAGTGTCAGACTTTATTTTTCTGGGCTCCAAAATCACTGCAGATAGTGATTGCAGCCATAAAATTAAAAGACGCTTACTCCCTGGGAGGAAAGTTATGACCAACCTAGACAGCATATTAAAAAGCAGAGACATTACCTTGCCAACAAAGGTCCATCTAGTCAAGGCTATGGTTTTTCCAGTAGTCATGTATGGATGTGAGAGTTGGACTCTAAAGAAGGCTGAGCACTGAAGAATTGATGCTTTTGAACTGTGGCATTGGAGAAGGCTCTTGAGAGTCCCTTGGACTGCAAAGTGATTCAACCAGTCCATCCTAAAGGAGATCAGTCCTCACTGTTCATTGGTAGGCTGAAATGTTGAAGCTGAAACTCCAATACTTTAGCCACCTGATGAAAACAGCTGATTCATTTGAAAAGACTCTGATGCTGGGAAAGTTTGCGGGCAGGAGGAGAAGGAGACGACAGAGGATGAGATGACTGGATGGCATCACTGACTCGATGGACGTGGGTTTGGGTGGACTCCGAGAGTTGGTGATGGACAGGGAGGCCTGGTGTGCTGCAGTTCATGGGGTTGCAAAGAGTCAGACACAACTGAGCAACTGAACTGAACTGAACCACCACATTATTGAAAATATAAAAGTTTAGAGATGTTTTAAAAGTGTAGCAAATGATGTGTAAAGAATGACTGTTAACATATTGGAGTATAACGTTAAAGACTTAATTCTTTATCAATCATTTTCCTTTAATGAGCTGATACTCTACTGTGTATATTTTATCATGTATATCCAAAAGCATCATAACCTATGAATGCTTATTTGACCACTGGAATATTTATCTTTGCCCTAGACCAAATATCAAAGTAACTCTTACTCCAGTAGCTGTCAACATGTGATCAGAGGGTCCCTGTGAATTCAAGAGCCCCCTTGAGGGGATCCACAAGGTCAAAATCATTCATAGTGAAAGGATCCATTAAAAGTATAAAGTAGACCAAGTGATTTTAATGTAAGAGTATGGAAAGTTCATTGACAGACTTTCAGATTCCATATTGCAACTGACCTTTGAGAAACTGCCACTTGTTGAGTTTTGGTGTAATGTCTAAGAAGAATATCTGCAACTATCTGACAAGACTATTAAAATATTCCACCATTTTCAAACTGCATATCTGTATGAGGTTGGATTCTCTTCGTAGTCTTCAACCAAAACAACAAATCAAGAAAGTCTGAGCTCAGAATCAGATGTGAAAATATAGCCGTCTTCTATTAAGCCATATATTAAAGAGATTAGTAGAAATATAAGATGACCCCAATTTTCTCACAGTTTGTGGTGTGAGAAATAGTTTGTGGTTTGTAAAATACAGCTGAAAGTGAAAGTGAAGTCACTTAGTCGTGTCCGACTCTTTGTGATCCCATGGACTCTACAGTCCATAGAGTTCTCCAGGCCAGAATACTGGAGTGGGTAGCCTTTCCCTTCTCCAGGGGATCTTCCCAACCCAGGGATTGAACCCAGGTCTCCTGCATTACAGACGGATTCTTTACCAGCTGAGCCACAAGGGAAACCCAAAATACAGCTAATAGTTCTTAAAATAACAAACCTCTTGACATACACATTTTCAGTTGTCAATTATTTTAAATTTCTAATAGTAAGTATTATAGTATGTATGTATAATCCATATAAACAAAAACTCAATTGTTTTTAAGAATGTAAAGGGGTCTCAAGGCCAAAAAGTTTAAGAACCACTATCTTTCCATGTTTCAGGCATGCCTAAAACATGACTGTCTTCAAAAAACTGCCCTTTACTTCAGGCTAGGTTAAATGTCCATATCACCCCACAGTTATCGTTCAAGCTCTTAGCACACCTCCACTGATTTCCTCAATGTCTAAATGCCTCGTTCTAATTTAAGCTTCATGATGGCATCAGCTGTGTCTGTCCTTTGAACATCTGTATCCTTGGCATCTAGCAGAGTGTCTGGCATGTAGGAGATGCTCTGTATTTTCATGTAAGGGAATAAATGTTAAAGACCCTTGTCAACTATCAATATTAATATCTACAAAGTATTCCATGATATGAATACAGCATCATTTTACTTAATCATTCAAAACATGGGATTTCAACAAGAAAAAGTGGAGCGGCTTCTTGACAGGAGAAGAGAGTTTGAAAAAGCACAGAGGGGAAAAGTATAATGGGATTGTGGGGGGTACTTGGGTATGCTGGAGTGCAAGGAATATAGAAGGAACTAACAGAATCAAAGGACCAATTATTGGGAGGGAGCAGACTCTCAAGGATTTTGAATGCTATATTAATCAATTTAGCCATTATTTAGGAGATAATGCAGAACTGTTGACTACTCTTGAGCATGAGCATATGTCAGATTCACGCTTTAGGAAAATTAATCTAGAAGTGGTGTGTAGGATTGTTTAGAGCAAAAGATCAGAGGATGGGAAAGCAGTAAGAGGCACTCCTTCCTGACATCTCCACAAAAAGTTATAGAATAAAGGTTCTATCAAAGATAATAGAATGAAGAGTCATTGGATGATACAAATGCCTAAAATAATTAGTCAGAATGGTCCAGAAAGAACAAGAGTTAAAGATGTGAACCAAGTTCTCAGTCTGATTAACTAACTGGACAGTACTGCTATTAGCAGAAACAGAGCACAGACAGAAAAGTCATCATACGTGGTAAACCAAAACCTATTCGCTTTGACTTGGCCATGTGGAGATCAGATATTGGTGATCTCAAGTACTACATGGTATCTTGAAGATTTTTAGGCCAGGAGCCAGTCAATTGCATTTAACCCATTAAATATAAAAAAATCCCCAAGTGGAGAGAACGGGGAAGCCTACCTCCTAAAAAGGTGTATTACAAACTCTTGGTTGGGGAGGGTCTGAGGCATGGAAGAGGGGATACAGGAACAGGTATACTTTTAAAATCATATCCAAAAGACCTATAGGTTTCATAGTACAACCAACTGTGAGTAATGCTCATTAATACTTTCTTCAATTTTAATCATTCATGTTATTTTACTTACAGCACCCTACTTTGTCTAACTCAGCACCAGAATAAGCAACAAAATCTATTAAGACCTGGATTTTGAGTATTAGTATAACTATTAGAATAAGAAATCACTGTGTTTCTAAAAAATAAGCTTAAGAAGCTCTGCTTTAATAACCATTCCTTTCTTCTGTGATTCTAGGTTGCCTTTAGGTTACCACTCAAGGAATTAAGAGCATTAAGAAAATTTCTTTGGGTTTTTCAAACAGAAGAGTACTGCCAAACGTCTAGATAGGTGTCAACTATCTATCTAGATAGATAGATAGATATCTAGATAGATAGCAAACTACAATCCACTGGACCAAACACACACCACTGGCGTTTTTGTAAATAAAGTTTTATTTGAACACAGCTAACAAATAGGAAAAGGAGTACGTCAAGGCTGTATATTGTCACCCTGCTTATGTAATTTATATGCAGAGTACATCATGAGAAATGCTGGGCTGGAAGAAGCACAAGCTCGAATGAAGATTGCCGGGAGAAATATCAATAACCTCAGATATGCAGATGACACCACCCTTATGGCAGAAAGTGAAGAGGAACTAAAAAGCCTCTTGATGAAAGTGAAAGAGGAGAGTGAAAAAGTTGGCTTAAAGCTTAACATTCAGAAAACTAAGATCACGGCATCTGGTCCCATCACTTCATGGCAAATAGATGGGGAAACAGTGGAAACAGTGGCAGACTCTATTTTCTGGGGCTCCAAAATCATTGCAGATGGTGATTACAGCCATGAAATTAAAAGACACTTACTCCTTGGAAGGAAAGTTATGACCAACCTAGATAGCATATCAAAAAGCAGAGACATTACTTTGCCAACAAAGGTCCGTCTGGTCAAGGCTATGGTTTTTCCAGTGGTCATGTATGGATGTGAGAGTTGGACTGTGAAGAAAGCTGAGCGCTGAAAAATTGATGCTTTTCAACTGTGGTGCTGGCGAAGACTCTTGAGAGTTCCTTGGACTTCAAGGAAATCCAACCAGTCCATCCTAAAGGAGATCAGTCCTGGGTGTTCATTGGAAGGACTGATGCTGAAGCTGAAACTCCAATACTTTGGCCACCTGATGCGAAGAGTTGACTCATTGGAAAAGACCCTGATGCTGGGAGGGATTGGGGGCAGGAGGAGAAGGGGATGACAGAGGATGAGATGGCTGGATGGCATCACCGACTCGATAGGCATGAGTTTGAGTAAGCTCCAGGAGTTGGTGATGGACAGGGAGGCCTGGTGTGCTGGGATTCATGGGGTCATAGAGTCGGACACGACTGAGCGACTGAACTGAACTGAACTCCACTCATTTAAATGCTGTCTATGGCTGTTTTCACACGACAAAGGTAGAGTTGGGTAGTGGCACCAAAAACCAAATGGTCCACAAAACCTAAAATATTTACTGTCTAGCCTTTTACAGAAAAAGTCTGCTGAGTTTTGCTCTAGGGCACTGGCACCTTTCATGTCTCACTTTTTTCCTCTATGGGAAGCCATTGCTACCCCATTTAATGTGGCTTCAGTCATTCATCCTCAACCCTTGTTCATGACCTTGGCTTGGTCAGCCAGAATATTTCATGTCTCTAGCCACAGTTTTAGGACAGGCATGTAAACAAAATTGGCTCAACAAGATTGAATAGATACAGAGAAAGTCATCTTCCTCACTGACACAGATTTTCCTTGCTTACCTATGCTTTTAAGCATTTTTTCCTCTTACTTTTTCCATTAATCAACTCTCTCCCAATGTTTCTTTCTCCTTTTAAAAATAACATGTTCAACGAACTTACAGTTGCCCGGGGTAAGGGATAGTCAGGAAGTTTGGGATGGACATGTACACACTGCTTTTAAAATGGATAACCAACAAGGACCTACTGTATAGCACGGGGAACTCTGTTCAATGTTATGTGGCAGCTTGGTTGGGAGAGGTTGGGGGGAGAATGGATGCAAGTATATGTATGGGTGAGTCCCTTTGTGATTCACTTGAAACAACTGCAACACTGTTAATCAGTTATGAAAGTGAAAGTGAAGTTGCTCAGTCCTGTCCTACTCTTTGTGACCCCGTGGACTGTAGCCTACCAGGTTCCTCCATCCATGGGATTTTCCAGGTAAGAGTACTGGAGTTGGGTGCCATTTCCTTTTCCAGGGGATCTTCCTGACCCAGGCATCGAACCTGGGTCTCCTGTGTTGCAGGCAGATGCTTTACCATCTAAGCCACCAGGGAAACCCAATCAGCTACACCCCAATACAAAAAAGTTTAAAAAAAAATAAAATTTGTACAGCATGATCCCCCCCCAATAAATAAATAAAACACATGTTCAAACTGTCTCCATTTTCTAAAAGTAAGTTGTAAGGAATATACTCCAGAAAAATTATTTTGAATTTGGTTCCTACAGTCACAGAGGGGTTTCAGGGGTTACCATAAGAGGACTCAACCCAAAACCTATTTACTGTCTAGCCTAGTGACAGAAACTCTGCTCAACCTAGCTTAAGTAAAGTCTAAACCTGAAATACACAAGCTTATATAACAAAGTCTAGGGCTATATGTAGCTTTAAGCTGAACAAGATCCAAAGGCATTTAAATGGTATCTGTCTCTCTGTCCCTTTCTCCCCTCTTCATTCCTTTGTATTCATTTCTGTTCCAGGAGGTCCTTCTTCATGTGGTGACCCCTGACAGATCGAGGCTAACACACTCATTATAATTAGCAATCTCAAAGGAAAATGAGCTCTCTGAATATACCAGGAAGAGAGGAAAAAATTCAATTTCCTATCCTCTCTTCCATTAATCAACAGCATAAGTGGAATATTAACGTTGAAAAAGAATAGGGAAACTCTCCTTAAGGATAGGAAGGAAGCAGAAGTCCTAAAACTATGACAAAACTCATATTAAATGACCTTACAATGCTCTACAAAGTAAAATACAGTCGGTCCTTAATAGCTGAGGCTTCTGCAGTCACAGAAACACGGGCTGACTATGGGAATAGGCAACAGGAGATTTTGGTATCCATGTCAGCTCCTAGAATAGATATCCTGCAGATTCCAAGGGATGACTGTGCCAACTACAAATACAAACTGGCACCTGCCATCTACACCTACAGGATTAACTCATAAGCCTCTGTGGCCAATGACCTTCATCACACCCTGAAAGGTGTTGAGGGTGGAGATCAGAAATGAGGCAATCTGTGCCCTGGGAAAACCTGGCAGAACATGACTTGAGAGAGCAAACTATTTTCAGGAAAAGATTTTATGAGCCCAATCCTTGCATCTCCTATCTAGAAAAGCACTAAAGTCATTAATGGTGACATCTGCTCCTCAACACTAGCAGCAAGCCTCTGCCAAAATCTGTGCTTGACTGCAGGTACCCTCCATCACTAAAATCATATACAACACTGATCGTCCCCCCGCCTCTCTGGAGCAGTTTCTCTGAGCTATCTGAGCCCCTTGTCTCCTGGGCTATTGTCCTCATTTTGGCCCAATTAAGACTTAATACACAACTCGGACATGTTTTGTTGTGCATATTTTTTCAGTCAACAACTGTATACAGATAGTTGCCCAGAATAGGAGGAACAAAGGGTAGGGGGTGGCTTGAGAAGAGTGGAAGAGTTTGGAATATGCCACATGCAATATTGCTGCATAACAGTGAGAACTCAGATAAATTAAAAGAAGATGAGAGAATTTTCTGGTGCTTAGGACTCCAGTCTTCCACTGCAGGGGGTGCAGGTTTGATCCCTGGTCCCGGAACTAGGATCAGCATGTCATGTGTTGTGACAAAAATGAACAACAAAAGATTTGAAATAAGATGAATCTACAGTGGTGAATCCCATCAGCAGAGAGAAACGATTCGACAATAGTGTTACCATTCAAGGAGAAAAAATACAGAAAATCGATGATGGGATTAACACAGGTTTGGAGGTTGGGTATGAGAGTAGCAGAAACCCACTGTGCCTCACATCTTCCTCAAAGGAGGAAAGAGCATCATCATGCTTAATGCTTAAACACACTTAGAAGTCATCCTTGCTTAAACACAATTAGAAGTCATCCTTGATTTTGCTCCTTCCGTCACCCCACAACCTACATAAAAGATACCTGGAAATCTCAACAGCTTCCTCTTCAAAATAAATACTAAAATCTTACTTTTTCTCACCCTCACTACAAATGTCACTCTACTACTAGGCCCCGTCATTTCAAATCTCTCACCAAGGGTGATTCCTCTTTTGTACTTCTAAAATCAATTATCCATTAAACATCTTAAATCATCTTTTCAACATATAAATTCGATCCTGTAACACTCTTTGGCTCAAAACTATCCAGAAGTTTATTTTTTTTTATCTTTTTTTATTTTTTTTAATCCAGAAGCTTAAATCATACTAGAAATAAAACACAAACTCTTTTCCTGCGGTCTACAGGACGAAATATTGACCTGCTAAGGACATTAGTAGCTTCGAAGGATTTGAGTGCCTAACATTTATATGAAATCATCTGGCTAATACAGAGTTATTTTAATATAGCTAAAGAATCATCTTTATACTTTTTATATCCCTTTGGATATTTGGCATTACTAAAACAGAGACTGGTGTCCTTTATTGAATTTGTCTTATGCCTTTGCCAAACTCAAATTAACTCCTATTCTTCTACTACCAAAGACCTTGTTGGTGATTTCTAATTCTTTTTAGAGCTATAATACCCTTTTAAATATATAAATTTACCTTTGATTGTTTGATTTCTAGCATTTTCTCCTTCCCTATCAAATATGCTATATGTTGTACATATTTTTATATTTCACATTAATTTGTGGCAGAGAATCTGGCCAACGTCCTGAAATATCTGGAATTACCATTGGGGTGTCAAACCAGGTTTGGATGTCATTATACATAAATGAAGCTGCACATATAGGTCACTCCCACAATGTTTTGGAAGTGAAATTGAGTTGATGCTGTGGTGAGACAGAGACATACATATGTGCATGCTCAGATGCTTCAGTCTTGTCCAACTCTGCAACACCATGGACTGAAGCCCGCCAGCCTCCTCTGTCCATGGGATTCTCCAAGCAATTATACTGGAGTGGGTTGGCATTTCCTCCTCCAGGAGATCTTCCAGACCCAAGGATCAAACCCGCATGTCCTGCATTGGCAGGCAGATTCTTTATCACTCAACCACGAGGAAATCACTACAAATACAAATTTCACTTCAATCTTGAGACAATTTACTGCCTCAGCTGAGCTGTCTTCACACTGGTTTCCCACTAAGCAATATAATCATGCCATACCAAAGATTATACCCAGCACCAGACTTTAGTAGATAGAAAACTGGATTATAAACCCATACCATCTGCCAGGATTTTAGTAAAGCACACCACGATGATCATCCCTCATAGCTCAGATGGTAAAGAATCTGCCTGCAATGCAGGAGGCCCTGGTTCAATTCCTGGGTTGGGAAGATCTGCTGGAGAAGGGATAAGCTATTCACCCCAGTATTCTTGGGCTTCCCTTGTGACTCAGCTGGTAAAGAATCCACCTTCAGTGCGGGAGACCTAGGTTCGATCCCTGGGTTGGGAAGATCCCCAGGAGAAGGGAAAGACTACCCACTCCAGTATTCTGGCCTGGAGGATTCCATGGACTGTATAGTCCATGGGATTGCAAAGAGTCAGACACAACCAAGCAACTTTCACTACACCACAACAGACATTAGACTTACCTTCGTGGCCCTGTCGATATTCAGATCTTCTTTGGCCTGATCATACTGCAGACTTTGGCCTTTCAGATCCCCATAAAATCTTGCCACCCCTTCAGCTCTACATCAAAGATAGGTTGGTAGTCAACTGGTATATACTGGTAAGGCATAAACAGATTGTTAGGGCCAGTGCCCATTCTCATTGAACAGTTGAATTCAGATGCACACAGAAAGAACACATCTGATATCTTTCATTAAAATGAGGGTTTTAAAAGAAAGTTTTATAACAGCAGTGGTGCTAGAAAGAATTCACATTGAGCAACTTACTGTGCTAAATGTTTGTATGACCCATTTAATTTAAGCCACACTGAGAAGACTCTGATATAAACATCATTTTTCCTATTGTAGAGATGAGAAAACTGAGGATAAGATCAAAATACATGACTTGCCCGAGGATTCCACAATATTGAACCAAGATTTCAATCTGACGACAAAAACCCATGCATTTAACAGCTATTCTATTCCATGGCCTTGTATTATATGCTACTTCTCAATGAAATATTCAGTTCAGTCGCGCAGTCATGTCAGACTCTTGTTACCCCATTAACTGCAGCACGCCAGGCCTCCCTGTCCATCACCAATCCCCAGAGTTTACCCAAACTAATGTTCATTAAGTCGGTGATGCCATCCAACCATCTCATCCTCTGTTGTCCCCTTTTCCTACTGCCATCAATCTTTTCCAGCATCAGGGTCTTTTCAAATGAGTCAGCTCTTTGCATCAGGTGGCCAAAGGACTGGAGTTTCAGCTTCAACATCAGTCCTTCCAATGAACACCCAGGACTGATCTCCTTTAGGATGGACTGGTTGGATCTCCTTGCAATCCAAGGGACTCTCAAGAGTCTTCTCCAATACCACAGTTCAAAAGCATCAATTCTTTAGCACTCAGCTTTCCTTACAGTCCAACTCTCACATCCATACATGACTACTGGAAAAACCATAGCCTTGACTAGATGGACCTTTGTTGACAAAGTAACGTCTCTGCTTTTTAATATGCTGTCTAGGTTGGTCATAACTTTCCCTCCAAGGAGTAAGCGTCTTTTAATTTCATGACTGCGATCACCATCTACAATGATTTTGGAGTCCCCCAAAATAAAGTCAGCTAGTGTTTCCCCATCTATTTGTCATGAAGTGATGGGATCAGATGCCATGATCTTAGTTTTCTGAATGTTGAGCTTTAAGCCAACTTTTCCACTCTCCTCTTTCACCTTCATTAAGAGGCTCCTTAGTTCTTCACTTTCTGCCATAAGGGTGGTGTTATCTGCATATCTGAGGCTATTGATATTTCTCCCGGCCATCTTGATTCCAGCTTGTGCTTCATCCAGCCCAGCATTTCTCATGATGTATTCTGCATATAAGTTAAATAAGCAGGGTGACAATATACAACCTTAGTAAAATGAATTCTAAATCAGAGTTACTATAAATGATAAAACCTAGGGGTGGTCATTATGTCATGATTTATGATTGTATAACATCTTATTTTGGACTTCCCTGGTGGCTCAGATGGTAAAGAATCTGCCTGCAATGCAGGAGAACTCGGTTCAATCCCTGGGTTGGGAAGATCCCCTGGAGGAGGGCATGGCAACTCACTCCAGTATTCTTGCCTAGAGAATCCCCATGGACAGAGGAGCCTGGCAGGCTACAGTGCATGGGGCTGCAAACAGACATGACTGAACGACTAAGCATAGCACAACAGCATATCATCTTATTTAAATTCAATGAGCAGGGTTTATTTCATTAATATGATTTAGTGTTATGTCCCAAATGACTTAAAGACATTTGTTCTAACCTGAGTATAATGAAGAATATCATGCAAAGCAACTAGATATGCAATGTAAACTTTAATAGCTGAAAACTTAAATTACGTATAAGAAAAAGTTATTGTAGTAGTCATGTTAAAAACACTGAAAAATTTGCACCAAGTCTCAATGATTTGGAAATATGTTTACTATGAGACATTCACCAGTTTAAAAAATTAGTTTCACAATTTGCAAATTATCAAAGAAAAAGAGAAAATTTTCTATCAAGAAAGATCATATTTAAGAAAATGTATTTTAAGAATACTCATAATAACTCCTGTTTACTGAGCAATTACGATGTGCCAGGCATTGTGCTATAGATTTATTTTCTTTAATCTTCACATTCATCTCATGAAGTTTGATATATTATCCCAAGTTTCAAAGAGATAGAGTCAAAGATTAGTAATAAAAGCATGTTAAGTAACTTTTATAACAGAATCTGAATTTTCAAAGATTACCAAAATTGAATGGGAATATGAGGTCATTTAATCCAACCTTTCATTCACTACAGATGTTCAAGTTTTTTTACTGCCCTGTGCCTTTAATTCTTAAGGTCTTTCCCTACAACATAAAACCACCTCAGTTCAGTTCAGTCGCTTAGTCGTGTCCGACTCTTTGCGACCACATGAATCGCAGCACGCCAGGCCTCCCTGTCCATCACCAACTCCTGGAGTTTACTCAAACTCATGCCCATCGAGTCGGTGATGCCATCCAACCATCTCATCCTCTGTTGTCCCCTTCTCCTCCTGCCCCCAATCCCTCCCAGCATCAGGGTCTTTTCCAATGAGTCAACTCTTCCCATGAGGTGGCCAAAGTATTGGAGTTTCAGCTTCAGCATCAGTCCTTCCAATCAACACCCAGGACTTATCTCCTTCAGGATGGACTGCTTGGATCTCCTTGCAGTCCAAGGGACTCTCAAGAGTCTTCTCCAATACCAGAGTTGAAAAGCATCAATTTTTCAGCGCTCAGCTTTCTTCACAGTCCAACTCTCACATCCATACATGACCACTGGAAAAACTATAGCCTTGACTAGACGGACCTTTGTTGGCAAAGTAATATCTCTGCTTTTTGATATGCTATCTAGTTTGGTCGTAACTTTCCTTCCAAGGAGTAAGCGTGTTTTAATTTCATGGCTGCAGTCACCATCTGCAGTGATTTTGGAGTCCCAAAATATAAAGTCTGCCACTGTTTCCCCATCTATTTCCCATGAAGTGATGGGACCAGATGCCATGATCTTAGTTTTATGAATGTTGAGCTTTAAGCCAACTTTTTCACTCTCATCTTTCACTTTCATCAAGAGGCTTTTTAGTTCCTCTTCACTTTCTGCCATAAGGGTGGTGTCATCTGCATATCTGAGGTTATTGATATTTCTCCTGGCAATCTTGATTCCAGCTTCTTCCAGCCCAGCATTTCTCATGATGTACTCTGCATATAAGTTAAATAAGCAGGGTGACAATATACAGCCTTGACGTACTCCTTTTCCTATTTGGAACCAGTCTGTTGTTCCATGTCCAGTTCTAACTGTTGCTTCCTGACCTGCATACAGATTTCTCAGGAGGCAGGTCCGGTGGCCTGGTATTCCCATCTCCTTCAGAATTTTCCACAGTTTATTGTGATCCACATAGTCGAAGGCTTTGGCGTAGTCAATAAAGCAGAAATAGATGTTTTTCTGGAACTCTCTTGCTTTTTCGATGTTCCAGCCGATATTGGCAATTTGATCTCTGGTTCTTCTGCTTTTTCTAAAACCAGCTTGAACATCTGGAAATTCTCGGTTCACGTATTGCTGAAGCCTGTCTTGGAGAATTTTGAGCATTACTTTACTAGCGTGTGAGATGAGTGCAATTGTGCGGTAGTTTGAGCATTTTTGGGGATTGCCTTTCTTAGGGATTGGAATGAACACTGACCTTTCCCAGTCCTGTGGCCACTGGTGAGTTTTCCAAATTTGCTGGCATATTGAGTGCAGCACTTTCACAGGATCATCTTTCAGGATTTGCAATAGCTCAACTGGAATTCCATCACATCCACTAGCTTTGTTTGTAGTGATGCTTCCTAAGGCCCACTTGACTTCACATTCCAGGATGTCTGGCTCTAGGTGAGTGATCACACCATCATGATTATCGGGATCATGAAGATCTTTTTTGTACAGTTCTTCTGTATATTCTTGCCACCTCTTCTTAATATCGTCTGCTTCTGTTAGGTCCATACCATTTCTGTCCTTTATTGAGCCCATTTTTGCATGAAATGTTCCCTTGGTATCTCTAATTTTCTTGAAGAGATGTCTAGTCTTTCCCATTCTGTTGTTTTCCTCTTATTTCTTTGCATCGATCGCTGAGGGAGGCTTTCTTATCTCTCCTGGCTATTCTTTGGAACTCAGCATTCAAATGGGAATATCTTTCCTTATCTCCTTTGCTTTTAGCTTCTCTTCTTCTCACAGCTATTTGTAAGGCCGTCTCAGACAACCATTTTGCCTTTTTGCATTTCTTTTCCATGGGGATGGTCTTGATCCCTGTCTCCTCTACAACGTCACGAACCTCCGTCCATATTTCATCAGACTCTCTATCAGATAAAACCATCTACCGTCACACAAAAATAGGCTGCAAGTAGCTCTTGTTGCTTAGCTGTATCTGTGCCAGACTGCTTGCTCTGAATCACCTTGTATTCTGCTTCCTGTCCTGTTCTTGATTATCCTGACAGGATTACCTTTCAATTCACTGACCTCCATGTGCACTTCAGTTCACATGCCTCAAAAGCCTGTCCTTTGTCTCCACACTTGACCATATTTTAAATTCTCTCTAGGGTCCGCACTCTGTTGGATCCTCCCTAACTTCGAGGACATTATATCTCATATTAGGCACTTCAGAGTGGCACCTCCATTTGAAAGTCTTTTCTTATTTCTGGCTAAAATTTGCCTTCCTACAATGTTTGCCTTTTGATTTCAGCAAGTTATGAAATTGCTTTTAACAATACAATGGAACTTTTCTACCAACTCCCACCTTTATTCTTTTCTACATCCAAAGTAAAGTGATGTAAGAGAAACATTGGCATTAAACACTAGGATGATCACCTTCTCCTGGTTTTGAAACTGGAAGTTCCTCTTTTCCTGATCCCCGTCAGTCCTGGGAAAACTAGGATGATTGGTCATCCTATGATATATATTAAACTCCAGTTTTTCTGTGCTATACAATAGTACAATAGCTTTCAAAAACCACCATTTGATGAGCACACTGTAAGTAAATCTCTCTCTCTCTCTCACACACAAAATTCTTCAAATGTAGAAAGAGTGAAAAAACACATGAACCCCAACGTTCATTGCAGGACTATTTACAAAAGACAGGACATGGAAGCAACCTAAATGTTGGTCAACACATGGATGAATACTGAAGGTATGGTATATATATAGATATAGATATAACAGAATATTACTCAGCCACAAAAAGAATAAAATAATGCCATTTGCCACAACATGGATGCAAATAGAGATTGTCATACTGAGCGAAATAAGTCAGATACAGAAAGAAAAATGTTGCTTATATGCAGAATCTAAAGAAGGGGTACAAATGAACTTGTTTACAAAACAGAAGTAGAGTCACGGATGTAGAAAACAAACACGGTTATCCGGGGTTAAAGTGAAAGTGAAGTTGCTCAGTCGTGTCCAACTCTTTGTGACCCCATGGACTGCAGCCTACCAGGCTCCTCGGTCCATGGGATTTTCCAGGCAAGAGTAATGGAGTGGGTTGACATTTCCTTCTCCAACCCGGGGGTAAAGGTGGGGTTAAATCTGGATTGGCACACACATACTATTATATATAAAATAGAAAACTGATAAGAGCCTATTGTATAGCACAGGGAACTCAATATTCTGCAATGACCTATATTGGAAAAGAATTAAAGAAAAAGAGTGGATATATGTATATCTGGTGCACTTTGCTGTACACTGGAAATGAACACAATGTTGTAAATCAACTATACTTCAATAACAATTAAAAAGTGCCAAAGTCATGACTGTACTTGGCTTAGAGTTGTAAATATCACAGTCTAGGCATTATATGCCTTCCCTACTCTCCAGATAAGAGGAATAGGTTGAAATAAGTCAAGAGGACTACAGATTTATGTAATTTATTATTAATAACCAGGGATGGACCCTCTCTAGAAATTTGGTTTGACAGTGAAAGGATTCTAACTTGTGACTCTGATTTAACCCATAATCTTTCCTAGTTTTTGTTTCTTTTTTAATCCAGGAAACTAACAGCATAACTAGACTAAGGTTTTCATAACTAAATTACCTATTCCAGTATTTCACATTTCTTGGTTTAATTGATTACTCAGGATACTAAGGCATGGATTGGGGAATGTCACGAAGATATGAAGCATTATTTCAAAGCTATTTAACCCTTGTAGAATAGACACAATTGAAGGTTAGCCCAAGGATATGTTTGTTTAAAAAAAAAAAAAAAAAGACACCCACAGGGTGTATTTAAAAAAAAAAAGGAAAAATTGAATTCGTTGTCAATCTTTGAAAGCCAAGGAGAGATGTTCAGAATAATTTGAGCACAGGAGCTCTTCCATGAACATGCAGAGCACAATTTAAAAATGCTCAATAAAAGAAAGCAATATTCCTGGCTTTTCATGAAAAATCAAATGTGATCACACTGGGCTTTCAGTACTATAGGCGGTGATTTGAAAATGTTATATTGCATCAGAATCCCCTGAAACCACAGACTGTTGTCCCCCAACCTGCTCCAGTACCAGATTCATTCAGTGGATCAGGGAGCAGGGTTTGAAATTTTGCATTTCTAACAAGTTTTCTAATGCTCCTAGAGCAAGGATGACACTTTGAGAATTCTGAGAACACCTGGCTGGATTATAGTCTTAGCTGTTGCTCCCTCCACCACCCTCACGTGAGATGGGGTCTATAATTTCCAGTTCACCACAGTCTCCATCTGTCTTGCTTCACTCATTTGTATTGTCAGCCCGATCTCATAAACAAGTGAGGTTTTGACTATTTGATTACCTAAATAAGTGTGAATATTTTTCTTATAAACCCAAACTTAGACACTTAAGAGGGATAGAGGTGACCAAAAGGATAGAGAAGAATGAGAAAAGGAAGCAAGTAAGTTGGACTAAAGCCAAATTTCTGGTAGTTTTCCTTTTGTATTGCATTCCTTCATTAACTGGATGCTTCAGTGGAAAAAGATGCTATGGACTAGTGACTAAAAAAGCCTAGCCGGACAATGACAATCACCTGTTAAAACCATCATCCTAAAGCAACTAAATCAGAATCTTAGCAGTAAAACCCAGGCAAGCACCTTGAATGATTTTGCTATGTATAATATGAAAACCACTGTCCTAAACCCAGAGAAGACTCTTGAGAGCCCCTTGAACGGCAAAGGGATCAAACCAGTCAATCCTAAAGGAAATCAACCCTGAATATTCATTGGAAGGACTCATGCTGAAGCCTCCATACTTTGGCCACCTGATGCTAAGAGCGGACTCATTGGAAAAGACCCTGATGCTGCAAAAGATGGAAAGCCAAAGGAGAAGAGGGTGGCAGAGGATGAGATGGTTACATAGCATCACCAGCTCAATGGACATGAATCTGAGCAAATTCTGGGAGGTAATGGAGGACAGAGGAGCCTGGTGTGCTCTCATCTATGGGGTTGCAAAGAGTCAGACACCACTTAGTAATTGAAGAACAACTAGTGACTGAAAAAGAGCAACACAACCTCTGAACTCCAGGTAAATAACTATTTGCACTGGACAAAACAGCTTTCATCTCAGTCCTTCTGCTCTGGGCTTTTCAAAATACTGTTTCCAAATATAAGTCACAAAGCCCTGTAGAGACAATACTCTGAGCACAGGAGATGCTCCATAAACACACATAGAATGGAGTAAGGGTGCTCAATAAATGTTTGCTAAAAAAACTGAATGCTGGAGAACAATCACCAATGTTCTGAAGTTATATAATCACTTGAAATTGTAAAACAGGTGCAGTTAACTTAAAAGAGATAAGCATGCCACTAGGAAGCTGCACTTAACGAGCTTTGCCTAATGCTTTGAAAATCAAGACATGTCACCAATTAGCTCATATTACATTTCAGCTTTTGCCACTTGGAAAAGGTCCATTACAGCCTTAGGCTTTGTCTACATGCTGCCAAGCATCTGGATAAACAGTGCTAGACTCAGTTAATCATTTAGGTAATAATAAGCCCTTCCATTTTGATAGTTCTTCAAGGTCTTTAAAGCATTACCACAATTACAGTTTCATTTGCGTGTCACTGCAACTGGGGATCATTTAAAATAGCTTAGTGGTAAAGCTCAGGCTATAGAGTCAAACAGATTTGGACTCAAATCCCCATTCCTACGTTTACTAGTTATATGGCATTTGGCAAGCTATTTAACCTCTCTGAGACTTAATGTGTTTGACTAAACAAGAGAATAATAGTTAACTGTCTCATCAGACTGCTGTGACAATTAAGTGATTATGCAGGTCAAGTACTGAGCATAAAGCCCAGAACACAGTAAAAGCTCATAGCTGTTACCTACCATTATTGTAAATATTATTGCTAATATTAATTCAGAAATTGTATTAGGGTTCTCTAGAGGAAACAGGACAGACAGACAGATGGGTAGATCTATATTGATATATATAAGAGGATATTTATTATAGGAATTGGCTCACGTGGCTGTGGAGGGCAAGAAGTCCCACAAGCTGCCATTTGCAAGCAAAGGGAAGCTGGTAGTATAACTCAGTCTGAGTCCAAAGAGTCTGAGAACCAGAAGCTCCAATGTCTGAAGGTAGGAATTATGGAAGCCTTAGCTCAAAAACAGTGGGAATTCACCCTCCAGTTGCCTTTTTGTTCTATTTGGGTTCTCGACAGATTGGATGATGCCCATCCACATTAGTCAGGGTGGATCTCTTTACTTGGTCTACTGTTTCAAATGCTAATTTATTCCAGAAACATCCACACTGCCCATCCCTTAGCCCAGTTGAGCTGATACATAAAACTAACCATCACAGATATTATTTATCCCACAGTACAATGTTCACATGCTTAATTGTGTCTTTCAATTTACTGTGTGGGCAAACCATGGGGAGGGGGGTTTCATTTCATTTTTGTCTGAACCACAAAGGGGCATATATCAGAAGGTCAAGAATTAGTCAAGAAATTGTTGGCAACAGTAGTGTGTAAGATGATTCTTAGTACCACAACACAAAGAATGAAGGAAAATGTGTAGGCAACCCGCTCCACCTTTCTGAGCAGTTTTGACTTTCCTACAGTGACAAATAGTTTTAGCATAATAAAGATGACTGCTAAACACCTACCCTGATAGGAAATAGAATTATTATTCCTATTTACCATATGAGGAAAGTAAGGCTAATAGAATTCAACTTATATAAGATCATACGGATAGAAAATGGTCAAAGTAGGAATCAAACCCAAATCTATAGGCTGCCAAAACCCGTGCACCTTCCACCATATCACATGGCTTTTCTTTGACCTTGGGATGTCATCTATCACACTTCATATGGAGTCAGCTATGTCGGCTGCTAGTGGGCAGACACTGCCCACTTGTCCTCCCCTTTGTGAGGGAAGATCAACATGGCCCACTCACTCATAAGCTCATGATATAAAAAATAATCAAGAGTTGGCATGCTGTTCCAGAAATACTGTGATACATTTGCCCACAGTTGTATGGTTTTATGAACAGCTATAAAATGTTTCCATTCTTTTGGGATGCACTAGGGAACAGTATCAGAGTGGGAGGTCCTGAGGAAGAGAGAGTGAGATATTTTTCCCCCAGCTATCTTTCACAGGAGCTGGAAGCCACTCTAGCAATCTAATACAGCCCCCCATTTTTAAAGGTGGAAACACTGTTATATTAATAACAAGTGAGGTCTCATTCATTCATTCTTCCTGCTTCCCTCCTAAGTCCTTACCTAAACCTGAAATGGTGTATATGGGTGAACTTCCTCTCTTAGGTGGCCTAAATTTCAAGCACTGAGTAGGTTTAAAAGGCAACCTTCTAGGTAGTAGATTTCTGTATCAAGAGATGTCAATTAAAGTGGGCATCTGAAGGAGCTATACAAATGTACCTGAACCAACAAATTACTAAAGCTTTCATTACAGACCAAAATGCTCCCCTCCCCCAAATCAAGGTTACTTGTTTATAGATCTAATGCCTGATGATCTCAGGTGGAGACAATAATAGAAATAAAGTGCTCAATAAATGTTATGTGCTTAAATAATACTAAATTCAAACTTCAAATGCCCCTCCAATCTCTGTCTGTGGAAAGACTGTCTAAAACAAACATAGCATTAATTTACCTTTTCGATTTAGGACAAACTACAGTTAATCATAAAAGACATCTAATGACAATACAGAACTATTACATCTTGCCATAGAAGACCATATTAAACAATAGAAGACTGTATTAAACAATAGCATGTGCTAGAAATAATTGAAAAAGGAAAGCGTGTGATGCATTGGATATGTTTCATTCCAAATTCAGCTGGAAACATGCAAAAAAGAAATGAATCAACAATTCATCAACTTCTGAAACAGCTTTTCTTTGTTTGCTGGGCAGAGTCATCATTTAAGCTGATCATTTTGTTTTTTTCCTAAAAGGATTTTTCATTGAATGGGATTTGGGGATGTGTTCTTAGAGATAAGTCAAACATCATAGTTATTATTTTCATATGTGGAATTTGCTTTCAGGTGAACCTGTAATGTGCTAATTGTCTCACCCAAGAACGCCCATATGTTATTAAATGTTTTCCCTCTCCTGACTCCTTAATATGCCCTGGAGCTCCTGGCTATAGGAATCCGTCAAGGAACTTCTCAACAGGTTTATCTTTGCTGATCTTCTCCATTGGACATTTCTGGAGACCTCCAACTAGAATCCAGCATCCCTTCTTGTAATGCCATACAAAACAAGTGCAAGTTTTGGACGTCAGCTTTGGAAAATTCTCTTTTTAGTGTTTCAACTGTCGCCTGTTCTTGACGCATGTCGAACATTCAATGAATTTTCATTTGATAGTTGACTTTATTTTCCAATACTTGAAATTCTTTTTCATTTTCAAACTTAACGGGATAAATAGCAAATTTAGGAGGCCATTTCAAATGATTTATTCATAAGGTTTCAAAATCCGAGCAAACAGTTTTACACAACTCTTCCAAAAAGTTAAAAATAAAATTCCTACCTATGCCAAAGTAAACACAGAAATAGAGGTTCTTTTCAAATGCAAAGATGGTTTCTTTTAGAAATACACAGGAACATTCTCAAAACATAAGTTTTATTAATAATTGCCTGGTCTATGATATAAAGATGACATTCAGAATAACCAGGAGGCATAGTAGCTATAAATTGAGCTAGAGAGGACCTCATCCCTCTCAGTTCCCTATCCTATTCAATTCATTGGCAAGGCCTGTTGACTTTGTGTCCGAAACTAGGGGTCCCCAACCATCAGGATCTAATGCCTGATGGTATGAAGTGCAGCTAATGTAATACTAGAAATAAAGTGCACAATAAATATAATGTGCTTGAATCATCCCCAAACCAACCCCCCACCCAAATCCTGGTTGGTTGAAAAACTGTCTTCCATGAAATCGGCCCTGGTGCCAAAAATGTTGTGATCTCAAAACTCCAGTCTCAATATTCAATTCTCCAGTCTCAATACTTCTCTCCATTTCCACTGCCACGTGATCTGAGTTACCATCATCTTCTGCTTGGGTGCGCGTGTGTTTAGTCACCAATAGTGTCCCACTCTTTGTGACCCCATGGACTGTAGCCCACCAGGCACCTCTGTCCATGGGTTTATCCAGGCAAGAACACTGGAGTGGGTTGTCATTTCCTTCTCCAGGGGATCTTCCCGACCCAGGGATTCAACACGTGTCTCTTATGTCTCCTGTATTGTTGGATTAACCATTAGTTAAGAACTAATGGTTCTTAACCATTAGTGCCACCTGAGAAGCCCCTTATCTCCTGCTTAGATGGCTACAAAAGCTTTGTGACTGGATTTATTTAATTTTTTTCTCCAGTGGTAAACTAAATGATGCCGCTCTCACACCCCTCCCTACCACACACACAGGAAGATGTCTACAAACCAATTCCTGGAACCTGTGTAGGGGTTGCTTTACCTGGTAACAGGGAGTTTGCAGATGTGATTAATTTTAGAATGTTGTCATGGGGAGACTGTCCCGGATTACAGTTGGCTCCAAAGAAATCACAAGGATCCCAAGGGATGGCAAAGAGGAGAGAAGAGGTTACATTGCTAGCTTTGAAAATGGAGGAAGGAGCCATGAGGCAAGGAAGGCAGTAGCCTCTGGAAACTGGAAAAGGCACCAGCTTCCAGAGGGCTTCAGTCCTAGAACCCTCAGAAGGAAAACTTCTGCTTTCATTTTAGCTCAGAGAACTGATATTGTTTTCTCACGTGCAGTACTTGCTAAGTCACTTCAGTCATGTCCAACTCTTTGTGATCCAACAGAATATAGCCTGCCAGGCTCCTCTGTCCATAGGATTCTTCAGGCAAGAATACTGGAGTGGTTGTCATGAACTTCTACAGGGGATCTTCCTGACCTAGGGATCGAACCTGCATCTTCTGTGTCTCCTGCATTGGCAGGTGGGGGTCTTTGCCACGAGCACCACCTGGGAAGCCACAAATCTGTGATTACTGATGATTCTCCTGGCAATTTTGATTCCAGCTTGTGCTTCATCCATCTCATATGTAGTCATCCTGCATCTCATGATGTACTCTGCATAGAAGTTAAATAAGCAGGGTGACAGTATATAGCCTTGATATACACCTTTCCTGATTTGGAACCAGTCTGTTGTTCCATGTTCAGTTCTAACTGTTGTTTCTTGACCTGCATACAGATTTCTCAGAAAGCAGGTCAGGTGGTCTGGTATTCCCATCTCTTCAAGAATTTTCGACAGTTCATTATAATCCACACAAAGGCTTTGGCATAATCAATAAAGCAGATGTTTTTCTGGAACTCTCTTGCCTTTTCGATGATCCAACAGATGTTGGCAATTTGATCTCTGGTACCTCTGCCTTTTCTAAAACCAGCTTGAACATCTGGAAGTTCTCGGTTCAGGTACTGTTGAAGCGTGGCTTGGAGAATTTTGAGCACTATTTTGCTAGTGTGTGAGATGAGTGCAATTGTGCGGTAGTCTGAGCATTCTTTGGCATTGCTTTTCTTTGGGATCAGAATAAAAACTGATGTTTTTCAGTCCTGTGGCCACTGCTGAGTTTTCCAAATTTGCTGGCATATTGAGTATAGCACTTTCACAGCATCATCTTTTAGGACTTGAAATAGCTCAATTGGAATTCCACGACCTCCACTAACTTTGCTCGAAGTGATGCTTCCTAAGGCCCACTTGACTTGCATTCCAGGATGTCTGGCTCTATGTGAGTGATCACACCATCACGGTTATCTGGGTCATGATCTTTTTTGTATAGTTCCTCTGTGTATTCTTGCCACCTCTTCTTAATATCTTCTGCTTCTGTTAGGTCCATACCATTTCTGTCCTTTATTGAACCCATCTTAGCATGAAAGTTTCTCTTGGTGTCTCTAATTTTCTTGAAGAGATCTCTGGTCTTTCCCATTCTATTGTTTTCCTCTATTTCTTTGCACTGATCACTGAGGAAGGCTTTCTTATCTTTCCTTGCTATTCTTTAGAACTCTGCATTCAGATGGGTATATCTTTCCTTTTCTCCTTTGCCTTTCACTTCTCTTCTTTTCATAGCTATTTATAAGCCCTCCTCAGACAACCATTTTGCCTTTTTGCATTTTTTTTTCCCTTGGGGACGGTCTTAATTACTGCCTCCTGTACAATGTCAGGAACCTCTGTCCATAGTTCTTTAGGCAATCTATCAGATCTAATCCCTTGAATCTATACTTAATATACTTAAGACTTAATATACTTAATATACCTAAGGCTTAATACTTAAGTCATAATGGATGTATACAAATCTTTCCTTCACAATACTGCCTTTTAAAAAAAGTGTTAATGTTAATTTGGGGGCTTCCCTAGTAGCTCAGATGGTAAAGCATCCACCTGCAATGCAGGAGACCCAGGTTCGATCCCTGGGCTGGGAAGATCCCCTGGAGAAGAAAATGACACCCACTTCCATATTCTTGCCTGGAGAATTCCATGCACAGAGGAGCCTGGCGGATTACAGTCTATGGGATCAAAAAGAGTCGGAAACGATGGAGCAACTAACACACAACATTAACTCAATATCATACAGTTTCCTAGTACTTGGTATAATCTTACTTCCAGATATAAGGAAACAGGGAACATAGGTATCAATTTGCAAGGACTACTTTTTAAAATTGCTCCTGTGTGACAAGCTTATGAGTCATGATGTTTGTGCTATAAATTTATTATAGATTCTCATATCATGATCCATCACCATTTTAACTTGGCTTGCTTTCAAGGCTTTTCAATAGCACTAGCAATTTCTTGTTTTTCTTTCTGGCTGCTTACATATCCTACCCTTTAGAATGTTGATTTGCATTATGGAAAATTTGAACTCCCCCTTCATTAAAGTTGTCTGCTACAATACCAATTCTGAGCTAGCCATAAAGAATAAGGGCCACAGTTGAATCTGAAAATCAGGCTTTGAAGTTTCTACATTAGCAGTGTCTTTGAGATGTTGGATGGTGTTCACATAACACCACTGATTCAACTGTTTTCACAGTTGAATTTGCTGTTTCAGTCACCATTCCAATCAAGCCATCTGGCTCTTTTGGCCATTAGGAAGACCAAATCAAATCAACTATTCAATCTCTTGGCAATCAACCCATAGAATAGTCAATATAATCAATCCTGTCAAGCTAGGCTCAACCCTGCAGGAGAAAGCTGCTAAAACACTACACTTCCAGGGAATGCAGATTGCCTTGCTCTCCCTGTCAGCTAGTGTGGAATAACGTTTTACTGCTCCTATGGTAAAGGCATCTTTAATAACTAATGATAGCTCAGTACTTATGTTGGTTGAGTTTCAGGTTTTAAAATATTAAAGTTCATAAAATATCTATGCTAATCAAAAGTCAGTTAATTTATATGTGTGTCTGTGTAGGTGTGTGTGTGTGTGTGTGTGTGTATATATATATATATATATATATATACACATACAAATGTATGTACACACACACATACAGAGAATCACTGGTTGCCTTTGACCATCCATAAAACTCAGTGTGGATTCCTTCATGTGACCAGAATCTTAAAACTTAAATAGCTGAGAAATGAATGAGGAGATAGGAATCACACTGAATTACCATAAGGCAGTTATTGAGCTACTGAACACAAAAGAAAAACAACAGTTTCTTGAAAATTAATTATTTTGCCTTAAAAAACTGAAAATAGAACTGCCATATAACCCAGTAATCCCACTCCTGGGCATACACACCGAGGAAACCAGAATTGAAAGAGACACATGTACCCCAGTGTTCATCGCAGCACGTTTACAATAGCCAGGACATGGAAGCAACCTAGATGCCCATCAGCAGATGAATGGATAAGAAAGCTACGGTACATATACACAAAGGAATATTACTCAGCCATTAAAAAGAATACATTTGCATCAGTTCTAATGACATGGATGAAACTGGAGCCCATTATACAGAGTGAAGTAAGCCAGAAAGATAAACACCAATACAGTATACTAACGTACATATATGGAATTTAAAAAGATTGTAACGATAACCCTATATGCAGGACAGAAAAAGAGACACAGATGTATAGAACAAACTTTTGGACTCTGTGGGAGAAGGCGAGGGTGGGATGATCTGAGAGAATAGCATTGAAACATGTATATTATCAAGTGTGAACCAGATCGCCAGTCCAGGTTGGATGCATGAGACAAGTGCTCGGGGCTGGTGCACTGGGATGACCCAGAGGGATGGGGTGGAGAGGAAGGTGGGAGGGGGGATCAGGATGGCTAATACATGTAAATCCATGGCTGATTCATGTCAATGTATGGCAAAAACCACTACAATATTGTAAAGTAATTAGCCTCCAACTAATAAAAATAAATGAAAAAAAAAGAAAATTAATTATTTGGGCATATGTATATGTGAGGCCATCAAGAAATGAAGAACTTTCAGACAGTATCAGTATCTTTAAAGGTATAAATCAAACATAAAATGTTGACCGAGATATTCCCAAGGAATAATTTGAACTGTTTTCTCAAGCTAGAAACCATAATCCTTTGTAATTTTATTTACAAGTTGATTTCAGTAAGCAACGTTTATAATATTTCCAAAGAGATTGGGAGACAATAATCATGATGTTTCCTTCCTATGATTTACATATTAGGAGCTGTACATGGTCTTAATGTCTGTCATTCTTTGTAGGGAGCCAGGCTAGCTATATTATTTCCATATAAATTTGGAGTACCCTATTTTACATCTTAAAATTGGGTCATTGGAGCCAGAAAATTCACACCAAACTGCTGTTTCTGGACACACAGGCAGAGTTGTCAAAATATTCTCATCAGCTGAGTAAATTTTTGCTCAGAGCAAAAACAACAGACTGGAAAACACAAGTACCCTGTAAGCTATCAATTAGCCCACACATGAGAATAAACCCATATCAAATATTAATAGAAATTATGTCTATGACATAAAACACACATACATATATAAAGAGCTATACATTCAAAGACATTCAGTTGAAATAAACAGGTTGTTTTTTTTTTTTTTGAGAACGTCTCTTTGGCAGAAATCCTTGTCTCTGGTTAGAAAATGGAAGGTATTATGATCATTTACTTTCACTTACAGGAACAAATTTCACTGTGTCCAATGACAATGTAGCAACAAAAATCAAGAGTCACATGATAGCCTTTGATAATGGAACCTAGAGAGAAATCTAGGGCTGAAGAAAACAGTAGCAACCTAACATCCTTATCCATATCAAGGGGTTGAATACTGGGCTGAAATCAGAAATCAGAAAGAAGGGGCCCCTTATGGTTTCTCCAGTATGAAGACTGTTTCCAGAAAGGATTTTGGAAGAGGATTTTTGAAGAGAGTTCCACCAGCCTCTTGCAAAGAAGAGTTTGCACGAATGAGATCATAGAGAAGATGAATTATAAATTACTTAGGTAAAAAGCAATGAGGTCCTGGATTAGGGTTGGTTATAGTGACAGCTATGTCTGAATGATTTTGTGATAAAGGAAGATTCTACATGATTGAAAAGTATGGTCATGCCCCACACCCTTACAATTAAGCCAAGTACTTGTGTTCTTTATCTGCTACTGTTTAAAAATCTTATTGGAGTATAGTTGCTTTACAATGTTGTGATACTTTCTGCTGTACAGCAAAGTGAATCAGCTATATGTATACACATATCCCGTCTTTTGTAGATATCCTTCCCATTTACGTCCCCAGAGCACTGAGTACAGTTCCTGAGCTATACAGTCGGTTCTTATTACTTATCTATTTTATATACAGTAGTGTTTATACGTCAATCTCAACCTCCTAATTCAACCCACCCCTCCCCCTCCCCCCTTGGTATTTATATGTTTGTTCTTTATGTAGAGAAACATGCTCTATTAATTATTCTTTTGCTCTCTTGTAACTTTAATCACTTCTTAATTATTGGGTCTTTCTTCTCTGCCTACAATTAACCACAGATCTCTATGGCTTAAAAATATTAATGATAATAAAAAAAGAACAAAACAACTTCATTCAACCTTGAATCCTCCTCACCGATCAGATTATCATTCTCCATCCCCCTGCTAATAAACCCTTGAGAAAGTACTCTATAATTTGTCTTCCTCCCTTCAGGTAATTTCAACAATTAAAAGAACATTTAATGAGCATCTACCATGTACCAGACTTTATTTTCTTGGACTCCATAAACACTGCAGATGGTGAATGCAGCCATGAATTTAAAAGATACTTCCTTTTTGGAAGAAATGCTATGACAAGCCTAGACAGCATATTAAAAAGCAGAGACATTACTTTGCTGACAAAGGTCTGTCTAGTCAAAGCTATGGATTTTCCTCTAGTCATGTATGGATGTAACAGTTGGACCATAAAAAAAGCTGAGCACCAAAGAATTGATGTTTTTGAGCTGTTGTGTTGGAGAAGACTCTTGAGATCCCTTGGACTGCAAGGAGATCAAATCAGTCCACCCAAAAGGAAATCAGTCCTGAATAATCATTGGAAGGACTGATGCTGAAGTTGAAGCTCTGGCCACCTGATGCGAAGAATGGACTCATTGGAAAAGACCCTGATGCTGGGAAAGACTGAAGACAGGAGGAGAAATGGATGACAGAGGATGAGATGGTTGGATGGCATCACCGACTTGATGGACAGAAATGAGCAAACTCCGGGAGTTGGTGATGGACAGGGAGGCCTGGCCTGCTGCAGTCCATGGGGTCGTAAAGTCACACACGACTGAGCGACGGAACTGAAACATGTACCAAGTGATAATTCTAGGGGCTTAGAACAAGACAAATACTTAATCCTAATTCTTAAGAAGTATGCAGCTAGTAGGGGAAAAAAGATATAAACAAATACAAGTATTTGAACTCTTTTTACATAAACATAGAAACCAAACACTTTAGGACACATTTTTTGAGTTAAGATAGATATTCTCCTCATCTGACACTACTCATGACTCAACACTCAGGAACCAAGTATATTCAGATCACATGATGTTCTTTCTTATCTAAACTGCCACAATCCAAACTTGGGAACCAAACAGACTTGGACAATGAGGGAGGTGGTTTTATAATATGATGTGAAACTTCAAATAGTACAGATATGTGCAAGAAACATAAATAGAACAACTTCTGCTACAAAGCCAATACTAATTTCATGTTTGACAACTCTACTGCTAAAGCTTTTAAAACTTTTATTAAATATACATACATATATATATAAATATATATATAAATATATATATATAAAATAAAAACAAAAAAGCTGTTGGTGACTCCCTCATTCTTGATACTCTCCTTCACTGGCCTCCAGGACATAATTTGTTTAATAAATTTTTCTTTGCAACTCCTACTTCCTCAGTACCTTTCAGTAGTGTCACCCACCTCAAACCATAGATATACCCTATGTCTATGCTATTCAAATGTGGTCTGTGTCAAACAACATCAATGTCATCTCAGAGTTTACTAGAAATGCAGAATCAGGAATTTCCTTAGAGTTCCAGTGGTTAGGATCCCATGCTTTCACTGTCAAGGGCCTGGGTTCAATCCCTGGCTAGGGAACTAAAATCCCACAAGCCATGTAGCACAGTCAAAAAATAAACAAATAAATGCAAAATCTCAGATCCTTCCAGACTGACTGAATCAGAGTCTCTAAGTTAATAAGATACCTAGGTGATTCATACACACATTAAATCTCAAAAAAATGCAGTAAAGCATTTGGCAAAGCCCAGTATCTGTTCCTAATAAAAACTCTCAGCAAAGTAGGGTTATAATGGAACGTACTCAACCTGAGGAAACTACAGACTTACAGCTTTCATATTTAAGAATAAGAGATTGAATGCCTTCCCTTGAAAATAGGGAACAAGGCAAGAATATTTATTCTCACCAGTCCTATTCAACATTGTTCTGGAGGTCACTGTAAAAATCAAGAAAAAGAATTAAAAGGCCCACAGTTTGAAAAGGAAATAAAACTAACTCTCTCTGTATATGACATGATTCCCTACATAGAAAACCTCAAGCAAACCATGAAAAAGCTGATAGAACTCATCAGTGAGTTTAGCATGATATCAGGATATAAAAAGTTAATGTGCAAAAATAAATTGTATTTCTATATATTAACAATGTACAATTGAAAATTGAAACAAAATGTACCATATATGGTAGCATTAAAAAAACATACAATATCCTCATACGTGCAAGATCTATAGGTGGGAGGAAAAACATCCTGCAAAATATTATTGAAAAATGTCAAAGAAGATCTAAATAAATGTGATCCACACAGTCGAAGGCTTTGGCATAGTCAATAAAGAAGAAGTAGATGTTTTTCTGGAATTCTCTTGCTTTTTCGATGATCCAACGGATGTTGGCAATTTGATCTCTGGTTCCTCTGTCTTTCTAAATCCAGCTTGAACATCTGGAAGATCTCGGTTCATGTACTGTTGAAGCCTGGCTTGAAGAATTTTGAGCATTACTTTGCTAGCGTGTGAGATGAACGCAATTGTGCGGTAGTTTGAGTATTCAGTGGCATTGCCTTTCTTTGGGATTGGAATGAAAACTGACCTTTTCCCATCCTGCGGCCATTGCTGAGTTTTCCAAATTTCCTGGCATACTGAGTGCAATACTTTCACAGCATTTTGCTTCCTAAGGCCCACTTGACTTCGCATTCCTAGATTTCTGGCTCTAGGTGAGTAATCACAACATCATGGTTATCTGGGTCATGAAAATATCTTTCCTTCAGTTCTTCTGGGTATTCTTGCTACCTCTTCTTAATATCTTCTGCTTCTGTTAGGTCCATACCATTTCTGTCCTTTATTGTGCCCATCTTTGTGTGAAATGTTCCCTTGGTATCTCTAATTTTCTTGAAGAGAGTTCTAGTCTTTCCCATTCTATTGTTTTCCTCTGTTTCTTTGCACTGATCACTTAGAAAGGCTTTCTTAACTCTCCTTGCTATTTTTTGGAACTCTGCATTCAAATGGATATATCTTTCTTTTTCTCCTTTGCCTTTCGCTTCTCTTCTTTTCAGCTATTTCTAAGCCCTCCTCAGACAACCATTTTGCCTTTTTTACATTTCTTTTTCTTGGGCATGGCCTTGATCACTGCCTCCTGTACAATGTCATGAACCTCCATCCATAGTTCTTCAGGCACTCTGGCTATCAGATCTAATCCCTTGAATCTATTTGTCACTTCCACTGTATAATCATAAGGGATTTGATTTAGGTCATACCTGAATGGTCTAGTGGTTTTCCCTACTTTCTTCAATTTAAGTCTGAATTTGGCAATAAGGCAACTCAATTAGTAATGAGCAAAATATTTAAATAGAAAATTCACCCAACATATACAGATGGCAAATCAAGAAATGGAAAGATGTTCATATTTAAGCACAGAAAGTACAAATTAAAACCACATTTAGGTATCAGGACACAGAATGTAGAATGCTATCATTTTTAAAACTGAACTGATATTACCAAGTACCAGCAGGAATGTAAAACCACCAGAATATTCATATAATGATGATAGGTACAGCCACTTTGGAAGATGGCTTCATAGTTTCTTATGAACTTAAAACATAAACGTACCAGACAATACAACCATCCAATTACTAGATAATTACCAAACTAAACTTAAAAATCACATTCATGCAAAAGTGATATACTCTGAAGTGAAAACAGCTCAAACTGGTAGTTGGAGATACAAACTGTGATGTGTCCATAAAACAGAATATTAGTTGGAAATAAAAAAGGAATGAACTACTGATACACTCAGCAAAATGGATGAATCTCAAATGTGTTACAGTGTAAAGAATTTTTACACTGACTTCTTTTATGTAGTGTATGACTCATTTTTTATGACAATCTGGAAACGGCAAAACTATAGACACCTAGCAGATTAGTGGTTGTCAGGGGCTGGGGATAGGGGCATGGTTTGATTACAAACAAAAAAGGAGGGGTTATGGGGTGACTGAATTGTACACTAAAATAGGTGACTCTCACTGTATGAAATTTACACCTTTAAAGACAAGAAAAAAATACACAGCTCAGATATCCTTATCTCTGTGAAACCTTTTCTCATTATCAGTGTCAATTAAATTTGTCCTTTTCATGCAACTTCATCATAGCATGTATCACCTTTGTACTGATATTAGTTATGTAGACATCCTTATTATACATGTGACTATGTGCTTCTTGATGAGCACTGTTGATCTTTCTACAGAGTAAGTGCTGTAGAAATATTATAAGTGAAGAACAGAAGACTTCACATGTTTGTAAGCCTGATTCAGTGAGATAATGATGGCATCACAAAGACAAGAAGCAGAGAAAGGAAGGCCAAGAGTTAGGTAGACAGAGCAGGAAATGGCACAATGGACACAACCCACTGCATTTTCCTCACCACATGAAATGCCAAAAACCTTCAGACTAAGTGAAAATCAGAGCCTATGGAATCAATACTGGGATTACCACATATAGAGAAGAACCAAGAGAGCAGGCAAGGCTGAGACAAGTAGTATAAGCAATTAAAATCAACAATAAGGAATATGTATCTGAACCAAGAAGACAGTGAGCAAATTCAAAATCCAAAAGTCACAAAACAGGGTTTTGGCCAAGGAAGACAATAAAGCAGTATCCTTGAATAGCTTGTTGCAAAGAGAGTAATCTAGAGTCTAAAGCACAACACTTAATGAGAACGGCAACTACATTTGCATAGCGTTTTCTATTTTTCAGACTGCTTTTCCAGTCATTATCTTGTTTGGACCTTGTAGGTTTTTAATTAGCAAAATTATTTACATATTATACATATTTATCATCCTTTCCCACCACCAAATAAAGCAATAACATTTCCAAAGATATTTATGATTCATTTCTTATTAGCTCAACACTCAAATTTTCATATAGATAGATCAATCACTCAGGGGTCCCCAACCCCCAGGTCACAGACCAATAGTGATCTGTGGCCTGTTAGGAACTGGGTCACACAGAAGGTGAGGGGCAGGTGAAACCAAAATCACCCCCACACACACTGTGGAAAAATTGTCTCCCAGAAAAGCAGTACCTGGTGCCAAAAAGTTTGGGAATGTTGATAGAGATTGTATACTATATGTTATACATGCTATATATTATATACTATTACATATCATATATTTTATTGATATATATTAGTTTCAGATGTATAACATAATGAATCCATATTTGTATATATTGCAAAATGACCACCACAGTAAGACAAGTTAATATCCATCACTACCGTGTATGCTTAGTCATTCAGTCATGTCTGACTCCTCGCAACCCCAGGGACTATAGCCTGCCAGGCTCCTCTATCCATGGGGATTCTCCAGGCAAGTATACTGGGGTGGGTTGTTATGCCTTCCTCCCGGGGATCTTCCCAACCCAGGAATCTAACCAAGGTCTCCTGCATTGCAGACAGATTCTTTACTGTCTAAGTCACCAGGGAAGCCCAAATTTACTGGATACTGTGTGTGCTTAGATGTCTACCATAGTTATAATTTTTGTTTTCTCGTTACAAAAACATTTCTTTAAAATTGAAGTTTAGTTGCTATGCAATATTATATGTTAGTTGTACCACACAGTGACTAACAACTTTTAAAATATATATTCCATTTATAGTTATTATAAAATATTGGCCATATTCCTTGTGTCATACAATATATCGTTGTAGCTTATTTTATCCCAAATACCTTGTACCTTGTACACTTCCACCACTATCTTGCTCCTGCCTTCTCCCCTCTTCCCACTACTAACCACTAGTTTGTTCTCTGTATTTGTCAGTGTTTCCTTTTTGTTATATTCACTAGTTTGTTGTTTTACTTAAGTCCCCAATATAAGTGATATCATGCAGTATTTTCTTTTTCTGAATTATTTCAGTTAGCATAATGCCCTCCAAGTTGATCCATATTGCTGCAAATGGGAAAATTTTTATGAGCACAGTTAAGATCTAGTCTCTTAGTAACTTTGAAGTATACAATACAGTGAACTGAGTACCTCTTACTAAGAGCCTCTTCTTGATGAAGGTAAAAGAGTAGAGTGCAAAAGCTAGCTTAAAACCCAACATTCAAAAAACTAAGATCATGGCATCTGATCCCATCACTTCACGGCAAATACATGGAAAAAAAGTGGAAGTAGTGACAGACTTAATTTTCTTGGGCTCCAAAATCACTGCAGATGGTGACTGCAGCCATGAAATTAAAAGATGATTGCTCCTTGGAAGAAAAGCTATGACAAATCTAGACAGTGTATTAAAAAGCAGAAACATCACTTTGTAGACAAAGGTCCATCTAGTCAAAGCTATGGTTTTGCCAGTAGTCATATATGGGTGTGAGAGTTAGACCATAAAGAAGGCTGAGGGCCAAAGAATGGATGCTTTCAAACTGTGGTGCTAGAGAAGACTTTTGAGAGTCCCTTGGACAGCAAGGAGATCAAGCCAGTCAATCCTAAAGAAATCAGTCCTGAATATTTATTGGAAGGACCACTGCTGAAGCTGAAACTCCAACACTTCGGTTACCTGATGCGAAGAGTGGACTTATTGGAAAAGACCCTGATACTGTGAAAGATTGAAGGCAGGAGGAGAAGGGGATGACAGAGGATGAGATGGTTGGATAGCATCACTGATTCAATGGACATGAGTTTGAGCAAACTCAGGGAAATGGTGAAGAACAGGTAAGCCTGGTGAGCTGCAGTTCATAGGATTCAGAGAGTCAGACATGACTGAGCGACTGAACTACAACAATCCTTAACTAATCATCTATACCTCACATCCCCAGGACTTAATTATTTTATAACTGGAAGTTTGTGTCTTTTGACCACCTTCATCCATTTTGTCCATCCTGAAACACAGAGAATTTCTATCTCCCAAATCATAATGCTAGATCTTTCCTCTTGTCCTCTTTCCTCTAATAGGACCTGATGAAACTTTCTGGAGATCTAGCAGTTCTGTTATTGCCACCTCAAGTCCATAATCTAATTAAAAAAGACATCTCCAAAGATGAAGAGCTAAGGTATCACTTTGTTCTATTATCTTGTCTTGAGCAGGTAGAATATCTCTTCTGAAACTTTGCATTAATTTTAAACTGTTGCTTATTATATAGAACAAAACATTATAGCTTTATCCCAATTCTTTTAATTCCTGTAACCACTTAAAGATATTTAATTTTTTTCTCCTCATTGAGTTTATCAGTTTTCATTTCACAAGTAATATCTTTTGATTTATTATTACCCTTCTGTTTCTCACATGCCCTAAAATCCTGTCTTTAGTGTTCATTCTGCAACAGTCCTCTTAGTTTTACCTTTTGAGCAAAGAAAAAGCTTCTCATTAATCATTTGTGCTTTGCTCTTTCAGTGCTATGACAACAGCCAATGACATGCTACAGCATGAATGAACCTTGAAAACCTTATAATAAGAAAGTGAGAGAAGCCAATCACAAAAGACCTCATACTATATGATTCCATTTATATGAAATGTCTAGATTGGGCAAGTTCAAAGAGATAAAAAAAAATAGACTAGTAATTGCCTACAGCTGAGAGGATGGGAAAATGAGGATTATTGCTATAGTAATGGAGTTTCTTTGGGGGGAACTATTTATAAGAGTGGTGGTAGAACTCTAAATTTACTAAAAAAAAAAAATCACTGAATTGTGTATATATATATATATATATATTGAATTGTATATTTTAAATGGATGAAAGTCTGGTATGTAAATTACATCTCAATGAAGCTATTTTTTTTTTTAAAGACAGTCAAGGACTTCCCTGGTGGTCAGGTGGGTAGGCCTTCACTCTCCCAATGCAGGGGGCCCAGGTTCAATCCCTGGCCAGGGAACTAGATCCCATATGCCTCTAATAGAGAGATCCCATGTGCTACAACTAAGACAAGGTGAGACCGAATAAATAAAAAAGGCAGCCAATGACAACTGTGGTATAAAAAACAACCTTCAAAGAGTCACATCATACCAGAGTATCCTTCAGTGACACCAATCTGACTTCTTCCTAACTCTTCCCTATCAGGCTAAAAGGCCTCAGTCATTAAATCTGCTCAGGATATCAGTAGGAAATAGACATCACTAAAATATAAGAATATTAGCACCACAAAAGGAACAGTATTGCCCCATATTCTAATCATTTCAAATCTTCCATGACTGCCCAGGTACTGACCACCAATCTGCCTAACACTCCACATACTGTCAATACTGTTTTCTTTGCTACTTCTCCAGTTTTTCTTGCAGTAAGCTGCAAATTTTCAGTTACATTTCCTCTTATGTCAATAACCTACTGTGATACCAACAATGGTGGGAAGATTCGACCCACCCTGTCACTCGTCAGCTCTAACACCTAATTTGCAAATGGAAAAAAAGTTTAAGATGTTTCAAATGGGACCTAATCAAATGTGCAAGCTTTTGCACAGCAAAGGAAACCATCAACAAAATGAAAAGACAATCTACAGACTAGGAGAAAATATTTGTAAATGATGTGACCAACAAGGGATTAATTTCCAAGATATACAAACAGCTCATACACTCAAAAATAAAAGAACAAGCAACCCAATCAAAAAATGATTATAAGACCTAAATAGATATTTCTCCAAAGAAGACAAACATGGCCAACAGGCATATGAAAATGTGTTTAATATTGCTAATTATTAGAGAAGTGCCAATCAAATTACAATGACGTATCACCTCACATGGGTCAGAATGGCCATCATTAAAAAGTATACCAATAACAAATGCTGGAGAGAGTGTGCAGAAAAGGAAACCCTCTTATTCTGTTGGTGGAAATGTAAGCTGTTGCACCCACTATAAAAAACAGTATGGAGGTTACTTACAAAAGTAGAATTGGCATATGATCCAGAAATCCCACCGTTTAGTTCAGTTCAGTTCAGTCACGCAGTCGTGTCCAGCTCTTTGTGACCCCATGGACTGCAGCATGCCAGGCCTCCCTGTCCATCACCAACTCCTGGAGCTTACTCAAACCCATGTCCATCGAGTCAGTGATGCCATCCAACCGCTTCATCCTCTGTTGTTCCCTTCTCTTCCTGCCTTCAATCTTTCCCAGCATCAGGGTCTTTTCAAATGAGTCAGCTCTTCGCATCAGGTGGCCAAAGTACTGGAGTTTCAGCTTCAACATCAGTCCTTCCAATGAATATTCAAGACTGATTTCCAATGCAAATCAAAACCACAATGAGGTACCATTACACGCCAGTCAGGATGGCTGCTATCCAAAAGTCTACAAGCAATAAATACTGGAGAGGGTGTGGAGAAAAGGGAACCCTCTTACACTGTTGGTGGGAATGCAAACTAGTACAGCCACTATGGAAAACAGTGTGGAGATTTCTTAAAAAACTGGAAATAGAACTGCCATATGACCCAGCAATACCACTTCTGGGCATACACACTGAGGAATCCAGATCCGAAAGAGACACGTGCACCCCAATGTTCATTGCAGCACTGTTTATAATAGCCAGGACATGGAAGCAACCCAGATGCCCATCAGCAGATGAATGGATAAGGAAGCTGTGGTACATATACACCATGGAATATTACTCAGCCGTTAAAAAGAATTCATTTGAATCAGTTCTAATGAGATGGATGAAACTGGAGCCCATTATACAGAGTGAAGTAAGCCAGAAAGATAAAGAACATTACAGTATACTAACACATATATACGGAATTTAGATAGATGGTAGCGATAACCCTATATGCAAAACAGAAAAAAAGACACAGAAGTACAGAACAAACTTTTGAACTCTGGGGGAGAACGTGAGGGTGGGATGTTTTGAAAGAACAGCATGTATATTATCTATGGTGAAACAGACCACCAGCCCAGGTGGGATGCATGAGTCAAGTGCTCGGGCCTGGTGCACTGGGAGGACCCTGAGGAGTCGGGTGGAGAGGGAGGTGGGAGGGGGGATCGGGATGGGGAATACGTGTAACTATATGGCTGATTCATGTCAATGTATGACAAAACCCACTGAAATGTTGTGAAGTGATTGGCCTCCAACTAATAAAATAATATTTAAAAAAAAAAAAAAAAAAAAAGACTGATTTCCTTTAGGATGGACTGGTTGGATCTCCTTGCAGTCCAAGGGACTCTCAAGAGTCTTCTCCAATACCACAGTTGAAAAGCATCAATTCTTCAGCTCTCAGCTTTCTTTATAGCCCAACTCTCACATCCATACATGACCACTGGAAAAACCATAGCCTTGACTAGACGGACCTTTGTTAACAAAGTAATGTCTCTGCTTTTTAATATGTTGTCTAGGTTGGTTATAGCTTTTCTTCCAAGGAGCAAGCGTCTTTTTATTTCATGGCTACACTCACCATCTGCAGTGATTTTGGAGCCCAGAAAAATAAAGTCTGCCACTGTTTCCACTGTTTCCCCATCTATCTGCCATGAAGTGATGGGTCTAGATGCCATGATCTTAGTTTTCTGAATGTTGAGCTTTAAGCCAACTTTTTTCACTCCCCTCTTTAACTTTCATCAAGAGGCTCTTTAGTTCTTCTTCACTTTCTGCCATAAGGGTGGTGTCATCTGCATATCTGAGGTTATTGATATTTCTCCCGGTAATCTTGATCCCAGCATGTACATCATCCAGCCCAGCATTTCTCATGACGTACTCTGCATACACGTTAAAAAAGCACAGTGACGATATACAGCCTCGACATACTCCTTTTCCTATTTGGAACCAGAAATCCCGCACCTGGCCATATATCCAGAGGAAACTCTAGTTCAAAAAGATACATGCACCTCTATGTTCAGAGCATACTGTTAACAATAGCCAAGACACGGAAGCAACTGAAAAGTGCATCGACAAATAAATGAATAAAGATGGGGTATATACATACAATGGAGAATTACAGAGCTATTAAAAAGGATAAAACAATGCCATTTTCAGCAATATGGATGGACCTAGATATGATCATACTACGTGAAGTCAGAAACAGAAAGGCAAATACCATATGATATCACTTATACGTGTAATCTAAACTATGACACAAATGAACTTATTTCTGAAACAGAAAACAGACTCACAAAGAACAGATCTGTGGTTGCCAAAAGGTAGGGATGGAGTGTGAGTTTGAAGTTAGCAGATACAAACTATTATATATAGAATGGATAAACAAGGTCCTATTGTATAGCAGAGAAAACTGTATTCAATGTCCTGTAATAAACCATAATGGAAAAGAATATAAAAAAGAATGTGTGTGTGTGTGTGTGTGTGTGTGTGTGTGTGTGTATATAAAAAACTGAATCACTGTGCTGTACAACAAAAATTTACACAATATTGCAAATCAGCTTTACTTCAATTTTTAAAAGTTTTACATGCTTCAGATCATAAATTTGATGCTATGTACTGTAAAACATTGAGGGGGAAAAAAACAGGAAAAAAAACATACACACATAGTTATATTTATAGTTATAATTAGCTAACATTTTATATCCTTATTAATTATATCCTCCTAGACAGTGTTCTTGCCTGGAGAATCCCAGGGACAGAGCCTGGTGGGCTGCCGTCTATGGGGTCGCACAGAGTCGGACACGACCGAAGCGACTTAGCAGCAGCAGCAGACAGGTAAAGATGAAATGTTTACTGTACATAAAGTTCTATAACCTGAATTTCTTTTCATATAAGTGAATACAGTCATATAAAAATTTCTTTCTTAGTAGTAATTACTTAAATTGGTTTTCAAGTCTGCTAAATATGAACAACAGTGAAATGAGCATCCTTATACATAGATATCTGCCTATTTGCCTAATAAATTTCTAGAAGTAGAACTGCTGAATGAAGGGCTAGCCATTTTTCAACTTAGATTGAGTTTCACAAATTTCCTCCTAAAAAAGTATTACCAATTTATGTTGCTCTCAGCAGTGGACTAGAATACCCATTTCCTTCAAAATCTCTCTAACACTATCATCAATTTTTCCATCACGGTGAATATCAAAGAGTTTAAGAAGGTATAAAAAATTGTTTACATTGCATTTATCTAATTACAATTGAAGCTGATTTTTTACTGTCATTTAAAATTTGCATTTCTATTTTTGTATAATTTTATACCGAGGTGTTAAATTTTTGGAGATGATTTCTAAATGCTTTGGTTTGATATGCATGCTATGGAGTCAGAGGCCACTGTGGCATTGGTGGACCTATTTGTGGCTGGTTACTTATGTGGAACACTTTCTGGCCAGGAGTCTTTGCCTCTAGTATTTGTCATTCTGCCATTTAGTTACCTCTCTGATTTTCTGTAGATATTACAAAAATTCTGTTTTTATCACACTTATGTAAGTTGCTAAACCTAACTCTCTAAAGTTTGAAAGCCATACTCTTATGATTTCTGAAACTACATGCAATATAATGAAATGTAGTACAAAGTAGTCATTAATAATACACACACTGAAATTAGATCTGGAATAGAAACCCAGTTGTGCAACTTACTTGTCCAAAAAAGCTGATTTTGCTAAATATCCATATTTATAAAATTGAATGAGTGATAATAACCCCTTGAGAGTGTTATTTTGGGAATTGATTGGGATGGTAGATGTTACACACTGTACAGTGACTGCCAAAAAGTACTTGCTACCGAGGACTTATTTAGTATTACTATTATGAAAGAGATGGACAGAAGAAAATAACTAGATTCTTTGGAATTGGAACTTTTTCTTGCACATACATTAGCGATGAGTAACCAAGCAGAAATCCATCTGAATTCTAGCATCTATACAAATGTCAAATGAACCTAGAAAGCACCATACCAAAATGGTGCTAAACACAAACCAAATATATCTAGTGTTACCTAATTCTACCTTTTATTCCAAGTGTCAAATGGCTTCACCATGCTATCAACCAAATCCAAAGTCTAAAACACTGATCATTAATCATATCAAGCTGAATCATATCAAGAAATTAATCAACAGTGGGTGCTGGGAGCTGTCAGAGTAAAGTACTAACTCTACTAAGAAACAGCCTAGCACACAGAACCATCAAGTTCACAGCCTTCTGTTTCCTCCAAAGAGCTGTTTAGTTGTAGCCTAGGGCCCTAGACTTGAGACATCCATCCCAAACTTTCCACCAGGTTGCTGGAATTTAGGAGAAACTCTTTACCGAAGATGTGGACAACGAAGCAGGAAGACAGATGCCTTGGATAAACACAGCCCCAGAGTTTCCATCTCTCAATTCAAGGACCTATTATTTTCAGATCTCATTTTCAGTTTTATCTTCCTCATAGCCCTCTTGGCATTTGCAGAATAAACAGAATAAAAACAGGCAGGCAATTTGCCAATCTTCATTCTCCAAGATGGACTGAGTGCCAAGAGGTGCATTCAGGGAAATGGAGGGGGAACCCTCCCCCAAGTCAGCTTCTGGCATGCCTTCAGCACTACCAATGCTGCAATTACCTCAACATTACAGCATTCGTCCTGGGATGCCTGGTATTGCTCAGCTGCAAGCAGTCTCTCCAGGATGAGAGCAAATGCTGGACGAGGATCGTGGTTTTTTTGCAAATATTTATGTTGCAGAGGCAACATAGAAGCTTCCATAGCAACCCAGCTGGTTATGAGAAATAATGAAACAGTCTAGCCTTATGGAAAGCTCCAGGTTGCCACTCTGCTCAGAAGTCAAAAGTCATACACATGATGTGGTTCAATCTGGGATTACAAACCACGTCTCTTGACTTTTTCTACTATACCACCCACTATTTCATGAGATGGTAACCCCTAAGTGTTTTATGAACTTCCCACATGGCACTGGTGGTAAAGAACTCGCCTACCAATGCAGAAGACATAAGAGGTGCGGGTTCGATCCCTGGGCAGGGAAGATCCCCTAGATGAAGGCATGACAACTCACTTCAGTATTCTTGCCTGGAGAATCCCATGGACACAGGAGCCTGGCAGGCTATGGTACCTAGAGTTGCAAACAGTTGGACATGACTGAAGTGACTGAGCATGTCCACAGTCACAAAGTGTTTTATACCAAAGATGTGTATTCTGAAAAGGGCAGGAATATTGCTGTTGTTAGCTACTTCCTTCTAAGCATGCAGAGACCATGAGAATATCTATTTACTGCTTCTCCTGGTGCAGGATGGTGTCCTCCCATAGCAAGAAGGGTGGGGTTAAAATTTGCTCGGCTTTCTAAATATGCCCTTCTAAATCTCAGCTCTTTTAGGCTGTGGGTAGGAGGCACTAGGTGGGAACTAAATTCCTAGTGGGTTGTAAACCTTTGGATTCATTCATCAGGTTATTTAAGTTTTAAAACTAAGTGAACTAAAGACATGAGCTAGGGTGAGGGAAGTTTCAAGGTCAAGAAGAACACTGACATGGCAGGTAGAAGTCTTGACCAGTCTTAGACATCATTAAGTCACAGTAGGAAAAGGATGCCAACTGGTGGGAAGAAAATAAATATAACCTATAAAGGAGTACGTGCCCTAGATATGGGCAAAAGTAGTAGTCATTTACACCTTTGGGACTGTCTTCTCAGGCCATGACCTTGTCTACATAAACACCACCACTACCTACCCCCAGAGATAGACACCCAAATTAAGAGTGTCAACCCACTCGATGACCAGTAACCAATAACATGTTCTCTCTCAGAAATTTGAACCAAGAACAGGGAATTCTTTCATGGTCCAGGGGTTAGGACTCCTCGCTTTCACTGCCAGGGGCACAGGTTCAATCTCTGGTCCAGAGAACTAAGATCCCACACGCCTAAAATATAAACAAATTTGTTTTTAAAAAAATAATTTTGAACTAAGCACAGAAAGTGAGAATTTGGAGCTTAAACCCATTTAAGATTAGTTCTCTTGCTTGCAAATAAAAAGAAAACTACATAAAACAACGGAAAAAAGAAATATATATTTAGTTTTCCCCCAACTTAAAAGGCTCAAAAAGCCTGCATCAAAGGTAAATAGGCAACTTAGAGCTGCCTTAGAGTTTGGAGTTGGGTGTGGCCAACAGCTATTGTAATCAGAAGAAGCAAAATTTTTAATTTTAGCACAACAAATCAGGAAACCGACGACCCAAAAGTGGAAAAGGCTGGTATACCTCGAAAGCCAGAACTGTGGGTTTACCAAGTCACTTGACAGGCAAGAGGACCACCAGGGATTATCCAGGAAAAGCTCCTTCTGCTTTCTACCACTTGGAAAGAAAAGAGGAATGTTATTCATTGATGGAAAGTCCACAGTCTTTGTAATCACAAATAAGAGGGCGTGGGGACAGAATTCCTTAACTACCCTGGGAATTCAGTTCACCCCAGAATGAACCAGGTGGCAGCCCCAGGGTACTACCTTGGAAAGTATTCTTACCAGTCAAAAATAAATAAGGTGAAGGCTGGGAGACTGATAATTATTATAAAGTCTGTATGTGTGCGCCTAGTCACTCAGTAATGTCCGACTCTTCGTGACCCCAGGGACTGCAGCCCATCAGGCTCCTCTGTCCATGGGGATTCTCCAAGCAAGAATACTGGAGTGGGTTGCCATGGTCTCCTCCAGGGGATCTTCCCAACCCAGGAATTGAATCCAGGTCTCCCTCATTGCAGGTGGATTTACCGCCTTTACAGGGAAGCCCATAATAAAAGTAGCCATAGCTAACACTGATATAATATCTACTATATGCTTCTTCCCTAAGAGATGTACACATGTGAACACACATATAATCATCACAAGGCACTATTATATTATTATCCCCCATTTCATAGGGACAGAGAGGTTGAGTATCTTTCCCAAGGTTGCAAACTTGTTAAAGCATTGAGCTAAGAGGGAAACAGATTTCCTGACCCCCAAGTCCATGCCCCTAGCCAGGTATTATCCTGCCTAAAGACTAATGCCTGGCAAACCAATCCCTGATTATCAGTTTACAAGACAGTATCTTATAAACGGACCTTTCAAGAGGAATTTCCACAAGGATATTCTAGAAAATAACAATTAAAATTAAATTAAAATCAAATCAAATAGTCAAAATGTAGGCATAATGACAGGTACTAGAGGAAATATGTGAAGAAAAACTTCTAGGCATCCTCTCATATACACCATTCCTATAGTAAGGGGGGGCACCACAGTATATGTTGTGATACCTTTTTCTGAGGTTCAACTCTTCACTTTCATCTTTCCACACTTGCTACCCTCCTATTGTCTCATCATTTTACTGGTTCTTCCTTGAATTCTCCTAAATTTTGCCACATATCATTTGAATTAAGCAATCCATAATTAAATACAGCACTCTAGGGAAAGTCTAACCACTGACGAGTCTAATGCAGTTTTGAGACCCTGTATTTCTTTTGGTTCATTGAAACATTAAACAAAAAATTGTTAACACAGTCCTACCTTGTTTGTTAAATCCTTTTACTACTTTAGCAAGCATTCTTAACCTATACTCTACCTATAAAATCCATGAACGGGTTTCAGAGTTGTTGTTTTTAAATACCTTTATCTCACTGTATTTCATACTGTTAATGGGGTTTTCAAAGCAAGAATACTGAAGTGGTTTGCCATTCCCTTCTCCAGTGGACCATATTTTGTTAGAATTCTCCACCATGACCCGTCTGTCTTGGGTGGCCCTACAAGGCAAAGAGGAACTAACGAACCTCTTAATGAAGGTGAAAGAGGAGAGTGAAAAAGCTGGCTTAAAACTCAACATTCAAAGACGAAGATCACGGCATCTGGTCTCACCACCTGATGGGAAATAGATGAGGAAACAATTGAAACAGAGACAGACTTTATTTTTTGGGGCTCCAAAATCACCACAGATGGTGACTGAAGCCATGAAATAAAAAGACCCTTGCTCCTTGGAAGAAAAGCTATGACCAACCTAGACAGCATATTAAAAAGCAGAGACATTACTTTGCCAACAAAGGTCTGTCTAGTCAAAGCTATGGTTTTTCCAAGTAGTCATGTATGGATGTGAGAGATGGACTACAAAGAAAGCTGAGTGCAGAAGAATTGATGCTTTTGAACTGTGGTGTTGGAGAAGACTCTTGAGAGTCCCTTGGACTGCAAGGAGATCAAACCAGTCCATCCTAAAAGAAATCAGTCCTGAATATTCATTGGAAGGACTGATGCTGAAGTTGAAGCTCTAATACTTTGGCCACCTGATGCGAAGAGCTGACCCATTTGAAAAGACCCTGATGCTGGGAAAGATTGAAGGCAGGAGGAGAAGGGGACAACAGAGGATGAGATGGTTGGACGGCATCACCAACTTGATGGACATGAGTTTGAGGAAGTTCCAGGAGATGGTGAAGGACAGGGAAGCCTGGTGTGCTGCAGTCCATGAGGTTGCAAAGAGTCGGATACGACTGAGCGACTGAACAGCGACAACAATCTCACTGTGTTAGTTATCCATTGCTGTGTAACAAATAATCCCAAATTGGCCAATTTAAAACACAAGGCATTTATTATCTCACATCATTAGCAAGGATTAGAAATCTAAGAATGGCTTAGCAAATTGGGTGACTTCAGAAAATAAAAATGTATTCTGGAAGCCAGCAGTCTGAAATCAAGATTTAAGCAGGGTCCCACTCCCTTCAAGGACTCTAGGAGAGAATGCTTCCTTGCCTCTCCAGCTCTGGTGGCTATAGGAGTTGGTGGTTTGTGGCCACATCACTCCAATTTCTGCCCTACCCCCACATGGCCCTCTGTGTGTGTGTGTATAATCTCTCTATGCCTTTCTTTTAGGAGATTTGTGACAGCATTTACAGCTAACTGGATAATCCAGATACTCTCCTCCTGTCGAGAGCTTTAATTACATCTGCAATAAAACTTTACCATAGAAGGTAACATTCACAGGTTCCAAGGGTTAGGATGGGGACGTATCTTTGGGAGCCATCATGAGCCTATCACATGACCTCCTAAGATTGCCAAAAGGATTAACTAAGTTAAATCAGATAAAGTGTTTGGATTATGCCTAGAATATAGAACATATTTTTTAAAGGAAAAAAGTGGTAGAGAACCAATGGGGGATGGAAAGAACTGTGAGTAATACCCTGCTCCAGATATTTTCAGGGGATCTTTGAACCTCCTCAAATTATATATAAACCATGTATATGTGTCTTGGTATGTTTTGTTGGGAGGAGAGTTTCTAACGCTTCCATTCATTCTTAAATTGAGTTGTAACCATTGAGGAAAAAAACAGCAAACACCCCTTCCAATTCTCATCTCATCCTGTCACTCTCGAACTAAGCCAGAATCAGCACAGGCTTTTTCTCTCCAGTTTTCACAATGCACGTGTTTCAGCTGAACTTGAATCACAGAATTATAAGACTTAATGAGACATAGATGCCATCTATACAAGATCTCTGCTGGCTCCTGCCTTTCACAACTGGAGTCATCATTTCCCCTCCTCGCCCACAGTTTAGTTGTTAGGAAGGGTCTTTACCTTAGGAAGGAAAATGTTAAGGTATATCAGACAAACTTTTATGGTATATCAAACCATCTTGGCTTTATATTCAGCCATAATGTTGTATTTTTATGTGTTTACCAGTTTTATTGAAGTATGGTTTATATAACATGGAATCAGCCATCAGCCATCACCTTTTATCTCAGTTCTATTAACTAGATTTATGCCTGTTTATTTGTTCCATGATTATTTTTACTTTTTCTTTTTACTTGCTCCATGGACTCTGCTTTGTTCTCTGCACCTGAGTCCCAGGCTTATAATGTTGTTGGGACCAAAGTCTCTCGAGGTTTCCCTAGTCTCCCTCCAATGGGCTGGAGTCCTTTCCTTTTCCTTTTCCAGTGTTATCAGGGAGAGCACCACTTTTTAGACCCCTACTATATTTTAGTCACTGCTTAGTGGTGCTTTATATATGTTCCCTGAGTTAATTCTCACGGCATTCTGAATACATACTATGTCCTCATTTTTCACATGGGGAAACAGTGAAATAATTGGACAAATGAACTTACCTACAAAACAGAAACAGACTCACAGACAGAGAGAGCAGACTTGTGGTTACCAAGGGTGAGATAGGGATTGGGAGGAGGGAAGGTTTGGGAGTACAAGGTTAACACCGGATAGATCAATAACAAGTTCCTACTGTATAGCACAGGAGTTTCGATATCTTGTGATAAACCATAATGGAAAATAATATGAAAAAATATATATATGTATGTATGTATAACTGAATCAACTTGCTCTACAGCAGAAACTAACACATTGTAACCCACTCCAGTATTCTTCCTGGAAAAATCCCACGGACAGAGGAACCTGGCAGGCTACAGTCCATGGAGTCACAAAGGGTTGGACATGACTGAAGTGACTGAGCACTGACACACACAAACAAATCAATTTTTTGATTGATTTCAAAAGTAAAAAGAAGATTTCAATGAAGTAAAAAAAAAAAGAAAGAAAAGAGAAATAATTCACCCAAGACCGCCTAGATACTACATGACAGAGTCACAAAGGTAACCAAGAGACGACAGTTGCAAAGTCTATGCTTTTCTCACTGCTCTTCATTCTCCAGATCAAATATCTACTTAGATCTTAATATTATTTGATCTTTTATTCCATTTTCCACCTGAAGAATGTTTCTACCTTTAATTCCTGTTTCCATATTTTATTCCATTTTCCATTTTTCTGGATACCAGCTACTCTGTTTTCTATCTAGAAAGCTCATATTCTTTTTTTCTTTTTACACCATCATCTTCCCCTCCACCCATGCCGATTCCTTGAATCAATCAAAACATTGTTACTTCTTCTTCCTCTCTGTCCCTCAGGTCCATTCCTGGCTTTTCATTGTCACTGTCACACTCTTGTTCAGACTCCACCATCTCTCACTTACTGTTACCTTTCTCACTGATCTGTCTTCAGTCTTGCTTCCCTTCACTCCCATTCATTCTCCAACCAGCATCACAGATTCATCATGTCATCCCCCTATTTAAAACCTTCAATGGTTTCCCACTGCATGCAGAATCCAGTCCAAACTCTAACACATGAAAAGTTCCTCTCTGATCTGGTCCCTGATTGCCTCACCAGACCCATCTTCTGCCACCATGTACTTCATCATTAGCTAAGTTTTAACCACTCCCAACTACTGGTTAACCTTAGGCCACAATCTGTCATAACTTTAGGACTTTGTGCAAACTGTCTCTCATTGTGATGCTCTGCCTTTCTTATTCACATTCTGAAATTCTTATCATCTTCAAAAACCCAGTTCAAAAGCTAATATTCAATGTGAAACCTTCAACTTCCCTAAGAACAATATTTCCCCTTTGGGGGCCTCCCATTGTGCCTTTTTGTATGCCTCCATCACACTACTTACTGCACCATGACTAATGTCAGGTCTCTCTTCCTCACTAGATTGCAAATTTATTATTGGCAAAGACTCCCTTATTGACTTTCTGTCCCCAGTATTTGGCACAGTGATAAGCAAACATTTGGTGCTCAATAGGTACCTATTGAATGGAGGAATAAATTAGCTTTACCAGTGGTAAGCAAAATAATGCAGTTCCCAAGATGTCCATTTCCTAATCCCTAGAATCTGCGAATGTTATTTTACATGACAAAAGGGGGATTTGGTTTGTAGATAAAATGAAGTCTATTAATCAGCTGACTTTAAAAAATATTATCATCCTGGTGGGCCCAATGTAACCATAAAGGTCCTTATAGGTGGAAGGAAGAGGCAGAAGGAATCAGAGGGAGATGACTAAGAAAGAAGACCAAAGAGAAGGCAGCATGAAAACTCAGCCCAGTGTTGATGGCTTTAAAGGAAGACGTGAGACAAGGAAAGTGGGTGACCTCTAGAAGCTGGAAAAAACAAGGAAATAGATTCTCCCCTAGAGCCTCCAGAAGTGAACACAACCCTGTTCACTTATACCTTGATTTATATACAGTGAAACCTGTGTCAGAATTCTGACCTACGGAAGTATAAGATAATCCATGTATATAAAACAATACATAAAACACACAATTTTGTGTTATTTTAAGCCATACACTTGTGGTGATTGGTCATAGGAGCCATTAAAAATTCATACAATGCCCAAAGTAAATTTTGTTATCATATGGGAGTATTACCATTGTGATTGTTCTCTTAATTGCAGGTCTAAGCTTTCATGTCCACTAGGATAACCTGAATATTCCCAAAATGCAGATTCCAGGACTCCCAACCTCCGACAATCGGATTGAATTGGCCTGCTGGGTTGAAATTGAATTGAAACCTTCATTCTGACAGATCTACAGGTAATTATCATGCACGGATTATGGAGACTACTTTTTTGAGAAACACAAATATAGTCAATGTTCATAGGTTTTGGAGTTTAAAGGGACCTTGATGCAACCTATGTACTAGTTGTACACACGGCCCCCCACCCTTCTCATATACCACACTACTGTCTCTCTGTCTATAGCTTCCCTCATCCTTACTACTATCAACCTCCATTTTATTAATCCAAATCCCAAATCTACATGCTCAGACAGGTACTTCTGTCCCTGACTATGAAAACTCTGTGACTGTTGTAACCTTCACTTTATCCTCTCCACCATTCCCCTCCTCTCACACTTACTGTGCATATACAACTGTTCATTTTAATCTCATTTTTCTCCCAGTATCCTAAAGGTTAAGTCTTTTCCTAAATGCAGTTGCTGTGTGTATGGTTGGCATTTCTTGTTCTGACCAATCAAACGTCCAGTTTAAATGCTGAATATTGGTTTCACAAGCTTGTTTGTGTGTGTGTTCAGTCGCTCAGTCATGTCCACTCTTTGCGACTCCATGGAGTCACCGGGCTCCTCTGCCCATGGAATTTTCCCATTTACTTTTCTAGGAAATCTTTTTGACCCAGGGTGGGAACCCAAGTTTCTTGCATCTCCTGCATTAATGGAATATTTGAAGCCCTTCACAAGCTTACTATTCATGAATGAATGTGTTTCCATGGCAGTTGTGAGTCAAAGCTTTGACTAGGTTTCCTGTCAACATATCCTGTTGCCCTTTAGGAATGCAAAAGAATCACTCAAAGAGGTAATTAAAAACAAAGGTTCCTACTTATAATCTCAGAAATTCTGATTCACAGTAAATCTGAGGTAGGGTTTAAGAATTTACATTTGAAATAAGCACCCAAGGTGATGATGATGAAGATGGTCCACAGACCTGCCTTTGAGAAGCACTGCTCTGGGGAGAATGAATTAACTTTCTTGAGACTAACATTTTAGCCCTTATGTTAATTTAGTGATGGAGATATTGCAGCCTTTGTGTGCATCCTGAAATTTTTTTGCTCAACACACTTCCCTTCCCTGAGCATTGATTTAAATTTACTCATTATACAAGGAACTCATATTATTTCATTGTGAAGCCTATCTGTCTCTAGACTTTAAACACCATTATAAGATCTCCGTTGTTAAATGTCACAAAGACACTTTTTCTTGGAATACCAGGTTTAATGAAGGGTAAAATATCACTTTTAGAAATACATGATGCTTCTAAGGCTATTAAGTGAATAAACCCAGGATGAAATTCTAGTACAGATAGGTCTAAAAGATATTTTCTAATGTACAACATAAGCAAACCACTGAGCCTACCTTCCATTAGCCTTGCCTCTAAGGAGAAGAGTGGTATAATAGGATTACAGTATAACTAGGGCAATACTGTGTGTTTATAAAACTCCATTTAGCAGATTTTAGCATAAGAAGTGTCTCCTGATTTAATCAGTCTGAACATTTGCCATTTTCAACACTTTGTATCTTGACTGATTGCCCATTCTGCCTCTTCCTCCATTGTTATGGAGCCATCTAACAGAGGGAAATAGCATTAGCCTGCAAAACAAATTACTCCTTGAAAAGGTCAAAGGAACACGATTTTCATTCTATTTCAAAAGAAGAGATGGAAATTCTAAATTGCAGAGCCCTCAATCCCACCTCTACAAAGAACAAATGCTGCTCTAAAAGTTGGTCTTTGATGCTCATCAAAGCCCATTAAAACACATCAGACTGTACTTATTCAGTCAAATCCTTTCAGTACATAAGTTACTCTCAGGGGCTTTCTGAGGTGCAGTAACTCTTTAGGCCCTGGGAGGTGAGTAAGTGCATCACAGTCACAATTTACTAATCGACCCTGTGGCCTAAATGCATTAATGCACTCCCCAGGGGACAGACTGGCTCAATAGTCTAGTCATCTATTTCTAAAGGCCTAAAAAAAAATGGATGTCATTACGGTGACACCATCCTTTCAGTACAAATCTTAAGCCTGCCATACTACATTGAAAATATTCTAATTCTCAAAATGAAACTTATTGGGGCTAAGATACACATATTTTTTACCAGCTCATGCTCTCACCTCTATTAGTATAAAAGGAAGTCTCCAACGATGAAACTATAATCAATTCAAATCTTCTCAACATTAATAGTTCACCTAATGAAATATATTAGGGAAATAATTAGGATGATTAAAAAATTAAAATATTGGGTTGGCTAATAAGTTCATTCAGATTTTTCCATACACTGAAATGGGAAAAACTGAATGAAGTTTATGGCCATTCCAAAAATAATGGAATAGAAGGGTAAATTTTAGGGTGGTCCTGAATCTTACAAGACCTTAGAAATCTGCTACAGGGTGAAGCCTTTCTGAGGTGACCCAGAGGAAGTTAAGTTACTGGGGACATAGGGATTGGAGACAAGAAGAGAGATGCAGATAAAAATCTGCCCCAGATCTTTATAAAAATGCATGGCCGTTTTAATTCACATATACCACTGAACTGATTTTAACTTATTGCAAAGTATCTACAGCAAAGCAAAAGCTGGGAAGCAAAGGAACACTCAAGTACAGTACTTATGACTAACTTAATGGAACTCCTAGTTCTTAAAATGTTGGCTTATCTTTTTCCCACCTACAGGCTGTCTCAAGCCCTTTTCAAACTTTCTGGTCCCATGATACCATTTTTCTTTTTCTCAGCTACTATTTTGAGTACAGGCATTAATTTTACATTTATTTATTTAGACTCCTACATTGTTCTTAAAAGAAGTTAAAGCAGGACAGGTATTAATTACCTATTTTAAATCTTTCCAAGTTACCTTGAGCATAAAGGACTTGAAGAGAATAGTGTTCTCATAACCCTTTGAGCTTTTTCCTTCCTCTCTGGGGCTCCATACTACTAAGACTTGCCTTTAAATTCTTCAGCAGCCCTGAACCATAGAGTATATAAGACTGTTCTTCTTCTATAATACTTTTTTCTTCTTTTCCCCTCAGTTTTCACTGTGTTTTTTAATCACGCATTCAAATCTACTCCTTTTGGACATCATCCAGTATTTAAAGGTATTATCCACAAAGAATTTCAAACAATGTCCCTAAAAATACTTGAAGACTATTCATGTTGATGCTTTTCACATAACCTTATCTTTTCACTTTTATGTACAGGCACATTTGTGTACATTTCTTCTATGGTGACGAAATAAACTGCCAAACATAAAATGAAATTTATTACAGTCAATCACAAGTAAGATCAAATATACCTTATAAGCTACAACATGGTCAACAACTTTGTATCCTTTACACATGGTGTTAATAGTTAAGAGAATCCAGGAGATTATTAACAGCATACATTTGAACGTTATTTTACAATTCATAAGCCCTTTCACACCTGGGGGCCAAATTGAAGCAATGAAGGATTAAAGCTCAGAAAAGAAAATTGATTTGTCAAAGATCACAAAGCTGGTAAGTATCAGAATATGTAATTTTCACCTGGCATTTAATAATCTGTGAATACACAGATTAGGTGAATATAGACTAGAGTCCATGAGAGCATCACAACCAAGGGCCCAGCATGGTGCCATTGTATGTTTTCAATGAATACTAACTGATTCACCCCAACTCATTTTGAGAATACTCAGTATAATAAAAAGCAGTCCGTGAAGCTTAAATTCCTTGCCAGAAGTATAGCCCCAACTCTTTAGTACAGTAGACTGAGAGAGTTCTTCTGGCATAAAATTGCCATGGCTCATGTTGGGAAGGAAAACATTTTCTTCTACCCTTCTAAGTGCTTCTGGGCAGTCTAAGAATTAAACTGGCATGAGACATAATAAAAGGAGAAAAATCACACAAAAGTTTAACAACATGTATACTTACTTGGGAGAGACCCAGGAGAAATGAGAAACTCCCCAAAATGGCTAAACCATTTTCGGCTAAAGATCAAAGAAGATATTAGAGGTTGGAGTTTTGGACTTGAAAGGTGAGGAAAACAACTGACATGGAGATGGAAAAGCAAATGTTTGCTAAACAAATGTTTGATGGGCCAGGCAGAGACAATGGGACACAGAGAGGAATTGAAACACAATAAATTTGCCAGGCTCCTCCCTCTCCATGGCACCTAGTTCATATTATAGTTATCAATGGTCATGCCTTTTCCTGGAACAGGTCCTCCATCTGCATTCCTTTAGGCAGTTTGGGGTAAGGTTCATCCTGAGTCTTTTGGGCCTTGATTGTTTCAGCTCAAAATAATCCAAATACCAAGAAGGTATTTTGGGGTGGTAAGTTTTGCCCCCAAGCACTCTTAGGCCCTGTCTAGCATGAAAATTGGGCTTCTCTGGTGGCTCATAATCGGACAGAACTAAGCAACTTAGCTTGCATGCACAGTTGGTTCCAATTAGTAACTGGTTCTAAGATCACAGGCAACCATATATGGCTTGGACACAGGGAAGGCCAAACACTTCTTGCTTATTTGAAACTCTGCCCAACAGGGAAAACCCAAATTGGACGATGATTATCTAACTAGATTATGTATAATTTCTGGCAGATATAAACTTAGGGACACACAGAGCTCAGGTTGTAGGTCAAAGAGTTGTATCCTAAAGCCTCAAACAACACTAACATATGTGCTTAGCCACTCAGTCGTGTCTGACTCTTTGTGACCGAATGGACTGTAGCCCACCAGACTCCTCTGTCCATGGGATTTCCCAGGCAAGAATACTAGAATAGGTTGCCATGCCCTCCTCCATGGAATCTTCCCAACCCAGGGATCGAACCTATGTTTCTTGCATTGCAGGTGGATTCTTTACCTGCTGAGAAATCACAGAAGCCACAAAGTGACTATACCTTCCAACAAATAGCATCTGGCCACAAACCCTTAATAATAAAAGGAAAATGAGTATATCTCTTGTGTCCACTCTTAAAGAGTTAAAATAAAATACTCAGGTTCTTATTTTTCCTTATATTACACTGAAAAAGTGGTTTGAAACAAATGACTCATATCACTCTGAAGACTGTGTCTGTTGGCGTGGATAGGTATAAGCACTGTCAGGGAAAAAACCCTCATCCTGGTTTTTTTTTTTTTTTGGTGTTCAGTCATGGGGAGGACTGTGAATTAAACTGACAAATGATAGATTAGCAAGCAGATAAAAAGATTTCATTACTGATGTAGGCTTGTTAAACTCGCAAAGAAATGTGACTCAACAGGCAGTAAAAATGGGGTCGGATATAACATATTAAAGGGGGATGAGGAAGGGGAGATAGGGAGAACTTCTGCGAAAACAAAAGACTTTCAGGAAAAATAAATGGACCCTCAGGAGGATAGATGGAAATATGATAGTTTTACAACGATGTCTGTTCAGGTGATTTCTTATCCAGGTGCTGATGTGTGTTGACTGCTCTTCAGTGACTAGGAGGCAACGATTTTGGTTGTGCAACTCACAGGGAGGGTGATTTCTGACAACTGAATTCTTTGCGGAGGCTTAGCACTCAGGAAGATAAAGGGAGTCTAGAAAAAGCCTCCTCCTGCAGCTGCTGATTCTAAAATGTCTTCAGCTCAAAATGATGCTTTTTCTGCCAGGGCATATTCTAGACCCGTTCAGTGCAGAAGCATTGGCCTAATGGCATGATTTTTGAAATATTTTCTTCTCCAATAAATCTTTCTGGCAATCATTTCTTCAATAGGATTCATTAACATTAATTAGTAGCTGGTCAAATATATTTGATGAAAAAAGAACATCTTTACTGTCCTGGACACATGAATGTCTACTTACCATGTCATTAAAAGTATCCTAATATTATATACTGCTCAGTCTTGTCAGACTCCTTGCCACCCCAAGAACTCTAGGCCGCCAGGTTCCTCTGCCCATTGAATTTTCCAGGAAAGAATACTGGAGGGAGTTGCCATTTCATCCTCCATGGGATCTTCCTGACCTAGGGATTGAACTCCAAGGGCTTCCCTTGTAGCTCAATTGGTAAAGAATCTGCCTACAATGCAGGAGACAAGGGTTCGATTCCTGGGTTGGGAAGATCCCCTGGAGAAGGAAATGGCAACCCACTCCAGTATTCTTGCCTGGAGAATCCCATGGAGTCTGCCAGGCTCCTCTGCCCATAGGATCGCAAGAGTTGGACACGACCCAGTGACTAAACCACCACCTCCTACCTAGGAAGCCCCATATTACACAGAAATCCTCCAAATACCCGAAAGTCTAGCATCACAAGTTTCAATGGGATATAACTGGGTGATAGATTGTAATGCGAATGTGCTTTTTAAAAGGAGAGTAAAAGATCAAGGAGGATAAAAGGATATTTGTTTGACCAATGGCCTGTGTAGGATTTAAATGGAAACATCAAATGCACATACACTGCAGTGATAAGAGAAAGATGTTTATGAAGGAAATATGAGAATTCCTAATGGTTCTTTCTACCTGCCTTTAAGTTTTATATATATATGTTCCTTATGAGAACATATTTCTGAATTCACAATGAAAGTAAAATAGGAATATAGAGTTCAGTTTTCAAATGACTGCTTGATAAAAAAAAAACTATTCAGAGTGTGCCTGTGGTAACAGGAAAAAAACAATTACCAAACTTCTTTGTGGTAGCAGAATAACGACCATTCCCAAGAGATCCATATCCAAATAACCAGACCTTGTGTATGTTACCTGATACAGCAAAAGGGACATGAAAGATGTGATTAATTTAAGGATCTGAAGATGGGGAGATTATCCTGATTTCTCAGAGTGGGTCCAAAGTCAGCACAGGACTACCTTTGAGAGAATCAGAGAAAGGGGTGTGACCACAGCAGAGGTCTGTGATATGATTGCTACAAGAGGGCGATGAGCCAAGGAAGCCTCTAGAAGCTGGGAAAAGCAAGGCATAAATTCTCCCCTACTCCTCCAGTAGGAAAGCAGCCCTACCCACACCTTGATTTTAGCCCAGTGAGGCACATGGCTCTCCTACACATGATCTTCTACAAATGTAAAATAATAAATTTGTATTGTCTTAAACTACTAAGCATGTGGCAATTTGTTACAGTAGCAATAGGAAACTAATATAGTATTATTTATCATTTTATTTATACTTTCATTTCCTTAAATCACAGTGACTGAGTTTAGTCCCTGGAAACACATAAAAGATTGGGATATTCTGATATTTTTGCAATGAATAATACCATTTTTATTCATTAGTGTTCTCCATAAGACTTCGGTCAAATGATAATTAATTTAAAACAAAACACAGCTTATTCATTTGATGTGTAACAAAGAACAAAAGCATAATACAGTAATTGTTGTTCTTCCCTGCTGCACCCAAAGGTACAAATTTGTTAAGACCAAAGTAAGAAATGAACTTGCAAGAATTCCAATCTGAACCACAGAAAAAACATCCAAAAGTCTACCAGAGGATGAGGCACTGCCCTTAGGTGATAATATGGGAGGAAGCAAGGAAGACAAGGATGTAGACCTTGATATTTCAGAATAAGATCTGCTTCTGTATCTGAGCTGGTGATGACCATCTAGGCCAGCTTAAAAAGGAAGAGCCTCATTTACCTTGGTCCCTGATTAGAATGATCGGCTTCCATCAAAGCCTGCCACTTAGTAATCTTGCCCTGCTCCTTGCCCTGATCATAATCTCATTTCTGATCCAAGGATCTGCAAATACAAAAGCTCTTTCCACAGCATATGTTCACTAAATCCAGTGGGTACACACAAACAGTTTAAACATAGCCTGTTCCCACCATGTATTTATTGATTCAGAATGTGTGCCCTGTTACAACTCAACCTATACCCCAAGCCATTAATTCCTAATTTCCATTCTTTATTGACTTAGTACAACAATTTTTCCATAGGCTGGACAATCAGACAGAGTTTGTGTTAAATGTTAAATACCCTGGAATTTCACAGAAGTATTAAGATGGCTTGTAAGTGCTGCCAAAGCTCATAGCAGCTGCACCTAGCAAGTGGAAATGCTAGAACTCAAATCAGGTCTGCCTGATTCCAAAGCCTACCTCTAAAACACTATCATATATTGTCTTTCGCTGAGAATGTACCAAGCAAATTCTGAATCTACCATTAATAGAGAATCATTCAATTCCTGTACCCACGTGATGTGGCCAGGATATCCCCACCATAGCTATCTCCCAATAAACCATAGAACTTGACCCTCAATAAACCTAACCTTGACCCTCCACTCACATTTTATATCATCTTAGTTAACATGATAAACTTTTATATGCTGAAGAATTAATGTGACCAGGTTTCATTTCATCAGAGTTGACATTCATAAACCAAAGAAATGATGAAAGTGAGGATTTCAGGACCTAAAGCGAATATACATTTTAGTGATACTCTGCCATTTCCCAAAAGGAATCTGACAATGAAGCTGCCTACATATAGGAAAAGTTGTATTCATAAAATACTTGACTCAATATCCAAGAAATGAAAGAGAGCTTTTTGAGCACTGTCTGCTGCTGCATCCTAAAAACTAAAGAGGAATGCTGCTAAATTAAAGAGGAATACTGCTAAAGAGGAATGATAATTCTCATCCCTGTTCTGCTGAGATAACATGCTCAGTCAGTCAGTTCAGTTGCTCAGTCGTGTCCGACTCTTTGCGACCCCATGGACTGCAGCACGCCAAGCTTCCCTGTCCACCACTAACTCCCGGGGCATACTGAAACTCACGTCCATCGAGTTGGTGATGCCATCCAACCATCTAATCCTCTGTTGTACCCTTCTCCTCTTGCCTTCAATCTTTCTCAGCATCAGGGTCTTTTCCAATGAGTCTGTTCTTCGCATCAGGTGGACAAAGTATTGGAGTTTTGGATAACATGTTCAGTTCAGTCGGTAGGTTGTGTCTGACTCTTTGCAACCCCATGGACTGCAGCACGCCAGGCCTCCCTGTCCATCACCAACTCCTGGAGTTTACTCAAACTCCATGAGTTTCAGAATGTCCATGAGGTGGGGATGCCATCCAGCCATGTCATCCTCTTTCGTCTCCTTGTTCTCCTGCTTTCAATCCCTCCCAGCATCAGGGTCTTTTCCAATGAGTCAGCTGTTCGCAGCCGGTGGCGAAAGTATTGGAGTTTCAGCTTCAGCATCAGTCCATCCAATGAACACCTAGGACTGATCTCCTTTAGGATGGACTGGTTGGATCTCCTTGCAGTCCAAGGGACTCTCAAGAGTCTGCTCCAACACCACAGTTCAAAAGCATCATTTCTTCGGTGCTCAGCTTTCTTCATAGTCCAACTCTCACATCCATACATGACCACTGGAAAAACCATAGTCTTGACTAGACGGACCCTTGTTGGCAAAGTAACATCTCTGCTTTTTAATATGCTATTTAGGTTGGTCATAACTTTCCTTCCAAGGAGTACGTGTCTTTTAATTTCATGGCTGCAGTCACCATCTGCAGTGATTTTGGAGCCCCCAAAATAATATGTTAGTGGCCAATAAAAACAAAACATAGGGTACTGAAAGAATCATAGGGTACTGAAGGTTGATGGGCCCCAACAAAATTATGTGCTTTCGCAAGTTGATTTTCCTATAATGATATTTATTCTCTTTCAGAATACAAGCTGAAAAGAAACCATAGCCATATTCATTAGAAAGGCAAATTTGTAATAAAATGAGGATACAGGTAGCAAGAGGGGTGGCATTCACCTGATTTACTATCTTTTCTGCATGTTATATTTTCCTCCTGGCACAACAGTTTTGCAATGAAAGCAGTTGATTGGAAATACCCTCTTCCAACAACACAAGTCAACCCTACATATGGACATCACCAGATGGTCCATACAGAAATCAGACTGATAATCTTCTTGCAGCCAAAGATGGAGAAGCTCTATGCAGCCAGCAAAAACAAGACTGGGAGCTGAGTGGGGCTCAAATCATGAACTCCTTATTACAAAATTCAGACTTAAAGAAAGTAGGGAAAACCACTAGACCATTCAGGTATGACCTAAATCAAATTCCTTACAATCATACAGTGGAAGTGACAAAGAGATTCAAGGGATTAGATATGACAGACAAGTGCCTGAAGAATAATGAACAGGTTCAAGACATTGCACAGGAGGCAGTGATCAAGACCATCCCTAAGAAAAAGAAATGCAAAAAGACAAAATGGTTGTCAGAGGAGGCCTTACAAATAACGATGAAAAGAAGACAAGTGAAAGGCAAAGGAGAAATGGAAATATATAACCATTTGAAATCAGAGTTCCAAAGAATATGGAGGAGAGATAAAAAAGCCTTCTTCAGTGATCAATGCAAAGTAATAGAGGAAAACAATAGAATGGGAAAGACTAGAACTCTCTTCAAGAAAATTAGTGATACCAAGGCAACATTTCAGCAAAGATGGGCACAATAAAGGACAGAAACAGTAAGGACCTAACAGAAGCAGAGGAAATTAAGAAGAGGTGGCAAGAATGCACGGAAGAACTGTACAAAAAAAGATCATCATGACCCAGATGGTCATGATGGTATGATTACTCACTTAGAGCCAGACATCCTGGAATGTGAAGTCAAGTGGGCCTTAGGAAGCATCACACGAACAAAGCTAGTGGAGGTGACGGAATTCCAATTGAGCTATTCCAAACCCTAAAAGATGATGCTGTGAAAGTGCTGCACTCAATATGCCAGCAAATTTGGAAAACGCAGCAGTGGCCACAGGATTGGAAAAGGTCAGTTTTTCATTCCAATCCCAAAGAAAGGCAATGCCAAAGAATGCTCAAACTACTGCACAGTTGCACTCATCTCACACGCTAGCAAAGTAATGGTCACAATTCTCCAAGCCAGGTTTCAACAGTATGTGAACCAAGAACTTCGAGATGTTCAAGCTGGATTTAGAAAAGGCAGAGGAACCAGAAATCAAATTGGCAATATTGACTGGATCATCGAAAAAGCAAGAGAGTTAAAAAAAAAAACACCTGTGTCTGCTTTATTGACTATACCAAGACCCTTGACTGTGTGGCTCATAACAAACTGTGGAAAATTCTTCAAGAGATGGGAATACCAGACCACCTGACCTGCCTCCTGCAAAATCTGTATGCAGGTCAAGAAGCAACAGTTAGAACAGGATATGGAACAACAGACTGGCTCCAAAGTGGAAAAGAAGTATGTTAAGGCTGTATACTGCCACCCTGCTTATTTGACTTATGCAGAGTTCAGTTCAGTCACTCAGTCTTGTCCGACTCTTTGTGATCCCGTAAATCGCAGCACGTCAGGCCCACCTGTCCATCAACAACTCCCAGAGTTTACTCAAACTCATGTCCATCGAGTCGGTGATGCCATCCAGCAACCTCATCCTCTGTCATCCCCTTCTCCTCCTGCCCCGAACCCCTACCAGCATCAGGGTCTTTTCCAATGAGTCAACTCTTCGCATGAGGTGGCCAAAGTATTGCAGTTTCAGCTTCAGCATCAGTCCTTCCAATGAACACCCAGGACTGATCTTAATTAGGATAGACTGGTTGGATCTCCTTGAAGTCCAAGGGACTCTCGAGAGTCTTCTCCAACACCACAGTCAAAAGCATCAATTCTTCGGTGCTCAGCTTTCTTCATAGTCCAACTCTCACATCCATACAAGACCACTGGAAAAACCATAGCCTTAACTAGATGGATCTTTGTTGGCAAAGTAATGTCTCTGCTTTTTAATATGCTATCTAGGTTGGTGGTAACTTTCCTTCCAAGAAGTAAGCGTCTTTTAATTTCATGGCTGCAGTCACCATCTGCAGTGATTTTGGAGCCCAAAAAAATAAAGTCTGACACTGTTTCCACTGTCTCCCCATCTATTTGCCATGAAGTGATGGGACCAGATGCCATGATCTTAGTTTTCTGAATGTTGAGCTTTAAGCCAACTTTTTCACTCTCCTCTTTCACTGTCATCAAGAGGCTCTTTAGTTCCTCTTCACTTTCTGCCATAAGGATGGTGTCATCTGCATATCTGAGGTTTTTGATATTTCTCCTGGCAATCTTGCTTCCAGCTTGTGCTTCTTCCAGCCCAGCGTTTCTCATGATGTACTCTGCATAGAAGTTAAATAATCAGTGTGACAATATATAGCCTTGACGTACTCCTTTTCCTATTTGGAACCAGTCTGTTGTTCCATGTCCAGTTCTAACTGTTGCTTCCTGACCTGCATACAGGTTTCTCACATCATGTGAAACGCCAGGAAGGATGAAGCACAAGCTAAATTCAAGATTACTGGGAGAAGTATCAATAACCTCAGATATGCAGATGACACCACCCTTACGGCAGAAAGCGAAGAGGAACTGAAGATCCTCTTACTGAAAGTGAAAGAGGAGAGTGAAAAAGCTGGCTTAAAAGTCAACATTTAAAAAACTAAGATCTTGGCATCTTGTCACATCACTTCATGGCAAATAAATGGGGAAACAATGGAGACAGTTATAAAGTTTATTTTCTTGTTCTCCAAAATCACTGCAGATGGTGACTGCAGCCATGAAATTAAAAGATGCTTGCTCTTAGACAGCATATTAAAAAGCAACCTAGACAGCATACTAAAAAGCAGAGACATTACATTGCCAACAAAGGTCCGTATAGTCAAAGGTACGGTTTTTCCAGCAGTCACGTATGGATGTGAGAGTTGGACTATAAAGAAAACTGAGTGCTGAAGAATTGATGCTTTTGAACTGTGGTGTTGGAGAAGACTCTTGAGAGTTCCTTGGACTGCAAAGAGGTCCAATCAGTCCATCCTAAAGGAAATAAGTCCTGAATATTCATTGGAAGGACTGATATTGAAGTTGAAGCTCCAATATTTGGACACCTGATGCAAAATACTGACTCATTTGAACAGATCCTGATACTGGGAACATTTGAAGACAGGAGCAGAAAGGGACAACTAAAGATGATATGGTCAGATGGTATTACCAACCTGATGGATATGAGTTTGAGCAGGCTCCAGGAATTGGTGATGGACAGGGAAGCCTGGCGCGCTGCAGTCCATGGGGTCGCAAAGAGTCGGACATGACTGAGTTCTGAACTGAAGAAATGGATGACATGAAAAAAAGTTCAACACAGCAAATATATAGAGAAATGCAAATCAAAACTAAAATGAGGTAATTACCTCACTTGGGTAGAATGGCCATCAGCAAAAAGTCTAGAAATAATAAATGTCAGAGAGGGTGTGGAGAAAAGAGAATCCTCTTACACTGTTGATGGGAATGTATAATGGTATAGCCACTATGGAGAACAGTATGGAGGTTCCCTAAAAAACTAAAAATAGAGCTACCGTATGACCCAGCAATGCCACTCCTGGGCAGATATCCAGATAAAACCATTATTTGAAAAGATATATACACCCTAATGCTCATAGCAGCACTATTTGCAATAGCCAAGAAATGGAGGCAACCTAAATGTCCATCAATAGAGAAATGCATAAAAAACTACTCAGCAATAAAAAGAATGAAATAATAACACATCACAAACATGGATGGACCTAAAAATTATCATACTGTGAAATAAGCCACCGAAATACACTTCTAAGTGATACCACTTTTATGTGGAATCTAGAAATAAAAGATACAAAAATAACTTATGCACAAAACAAATAGTCCCATAGACAAAGAAAATAAACTTATGATCACCAGAGAGGAAAGGGGAGGGAGGGATTAATTAAGACGCTGGAATTAGCAGATGCACACTACCTTATATAAAATAGATACCCAACAAGGACCTCTTGTATAGCACAGGGAGCTATACTCAATATTTTGCAATAACCAACAAGGGAAAATAATCTGAAAAAGAATATATAATAATATATATAACTATATTACTGTAAATCTAAAAGAAACACAAGAGTATAAATCAACTATAGTTCAATCAGAAAAAAAAGAAATGGATAAGAACTGAGGGCTTGTGAGTCAAGACTAGATTCACATATCACTTCTGCTATGTAGAAACTGTGAGTCTTTGGAAAACATGACTTCTCTCAACCTCAGAAGTTTTGCTATGAAAACTAAATAATACAACAGACTAACTGGCATATGACAATTCTCAAGAAATTTTTGTTGTTTCAATAAAAAAAAAAAACAACTTCCAGAATTAGAAATTATGCAGCAATTTTGGAAACCAATCCAAACTGAAGAGCTTCTCTTCCCACTGTAAGTATAGAGAAATAAATGATAAAATGTATCAAAACTTTAGTTTATATTCCTGATGCATAAAATATATCAGAGTTTTATTTATTTATTATTTACTTATGCTTAAGACAGAGGACTGGTCCTCCTGCTGCTAAAAACTCCAGAAAACTGGAGAAAAATTGTGAAACATCTATTGTCCTACATGGGACAATAAACAGTACAGATTTGAATCTTTGAGAAGGAAAAATAAGGTGGGTCCAAGAAACATGTATATAGGTCCCATGATGTCTTATCTGGCCAAGAAGTTGTTTATACATAGGGTGACACTCTGTGAGGCCAGGAAAAAAAATCAACCAGAAGGGCGATGTAAACTGAACAATTCCAAGCTCACACACAATTAGAAAATATTCTAGTTCTCATCAGCTAGCAGGGGTCAGTCAACACTTTCTTTAAAGGGCCAGATGGTAAATATTTTAGGCTTTGTGGGTCACATATGATGTCTGTAACATAATGTTTTGTGGTTTTTTTTTTAACTATGCCTTGCAAATTGAAATATAAGTCATACCTCCCAAACTATTCAAAAACAGTCCACATGCTGGACTTGACCCACAGGTTATAGTTTGCTGAGCTCTGAACTAGATTGTAGAGGCCTCTTTGAGCACCAAGAGTATTCAGTGGAGACCCAAGAAGCCCATACCGTGGTAATAGTACTAAACTTGATATAGAAAAAGGAATAGTCTGTTGAGTCATGCTAGCAAAGCTTAAACACAAACTTTAAATGAATCAAGAACAAGAAAATGATTATACCATATGAAGAAAAGAGAGTATTAATAACATCTTAAAGATATTAGCAGGGTAATTTCTCAACATTAATGATAATTTTATGTCAATAAATTCAATCAAATGAAATGGACAAATTCCATGAATGATACCAATTATGAAAAGCGACCCAAAAATAAATAGAAAATCTGAATAACTTCATAACTAGTAAAGAAATTGAATTCATAATTGAAAACCTCCACACAAAGTAAACTTCAAGTCCCAATCACTTGTCTGGTAGGGTTTATGAAATATTTAAAAAATAAATAATACCAACCTTATACAAATACTTCCAGAGTACAGAAGGAACACCTTCCAATCCATTCTATGAGAACCATATTATCCTTGTATCAGAATTAGATTAAATATTACAAAAATGTAATCTATTTACCCATACCCATTACGAACATAGAAGAGTCTTTAATAAATACCAGAAAATCAAATCCATCAATATATATATATTTATAAAAAGGATAATATATCATGACAGAATCTTATCTTATCTCAAGATTGAAAGGCTAGTTCAATCTTTGTAAATGGATCAATAAAAATCACTATATGAACAAACTAAAGAGGAAAAAACACATGATCATGTTAATAGATGCAGAAATTCAACACCTATTCATGATGAAAATTCTCATTAAAAGGGCATCTACACAAAACCTACAGCTAACATCACATTTAATATTGAAAGATTGCATGCTTTCCCCCAAGGTCAGAATATAAGGGTGTCCATCCTTAACCATCAGTTCAACATTGTATCTCATGACCTAACAAGGCAGTAAGACCAAAATTTAAAAAAAGGAAATAAAAGGTAATATATTTTGGAAAGTGTCAGTTATTCTTCCAACATCATGAATGAGCTTTGTCTGTTTTGTACAATTAATTTTTGTGTATTGAGCTTAAAGTTTGTGATGTCACTAAATTCCATTATTAGTTCTAGTACTTTTGGTAGATTCTTTAGAGTTTTCTAAAAGACTGTTTTAATTTTTATATTCCAATATTATTGCTTACTTTATAAAAGATATAAAAATAAACAAAACTCATCTGTGCCATTAATCTTAACAAACACTCAGTGAATGTTATTATTTTATTTGACTTATAGGTATTTAAAATAAAATTAAAAACACAAGAGTTACTTAACTTTATAGTATATATACACCTTATGGCAATGACTTCCCAAACTCCTGAAATACAAATTTCAAGATGACTCTAAAAATCATCTGTCAGGGCTTCTATAAAGGAGATTTTTCTGGGAGTAAAAAGTTATTTTACCCTTTTTAGGTGATTTCTATGATTAAATTAATTCACACAGAGCTCTAAGTGTTGTTCTCTAAGTGATTGTTTTTAACATTTTATTGGGATATAATTTATACATGGTCAAATGTATTAATCTTAAAGTTCAATGATCTTTGACAAATGCATAAAATGGTGTAACTAACTCGTGTATCAAAATGTAGAATATTGCCATCATCCTCAAAAATTCCATGATGCTCCATCCCAATTGCTCCTCCCCCAAAAGACAACCATTGATCTGTTATCACCACAGATTAGTTTTTCTTATTTTAGAACTTCATATAAATGAAACTGTACAGTGTGCTATCTTCTGTGCCTGACATCTATTATTCAGCATAATGCTAATATTTTTATTTTTATCTTAAGGTTGTAAGAACTCTTAAAATGAGATTTACCCTCTTAAATTTTTATGTGTACAATACAGTACTGTTAACTATAGGGCACAATATTTGTACAGGAGATCTCTAGACCTTATTCATCTTGCTTAACTGAAATCTTATACCTGTTCAATGGCAACTCTCTGCTTCCCCCTCCCCTAATCCTTGGCAGCCACCATTCTACTCTGTTTCTCATTTCAACTACTATATACCTCACATTAAGTCAAATCATGCAGTATTTGTCCTTCTTTGACAACCATAATGTCCTCCAGATTCATTCATGTTGTTGCACATTACAGAATCTCCTTCTGTTTTAAGGCTAAATAATATTCAATTGTATGTATGCACCCTTTTTTCTTTATCCATTCATCCAATGGTTATTTAGGTTGTTTCTGTCTTGTGGGAATTGTAAATAATGCTGCAATGAACATGGATATGTTAACAACTCTTAGTAATCCTCATTTCAATGTTGGTCATATAGTAGTTTTAATCTTTTGAGGAATTTATATACTGTTTTCCATAGCAATTAAAAAACTTTGCTTTCCCACCAACAGTCTGGAGAGAGCATTTCAGAACTGATTGACCTAAATGACTGAATGTACCATAGGCAGTAGGTCCAAGTAATCAGGGAAAGATAGGCCTTTGTAGCCTCTCACATGATAGTCAAATAATAATCAAAGGAAATGTTAGCTTTGTTTCCTTTCTTCCAGTCATTCAAGAACCAGTAGATCATCCCACATGCTTCAAATAGAAAGTCAATTCTGTAGCCATTGCTCATAGGTGACAGACAGTAGAAATACAATCTAGTTTGGTCTCTAGAGATCTTAGAAAAGAGAAAAAATTCCAGATATAAACAAGAGTTTGCAAACAAACATCAGGAGTTTTAGAAATGTGGACAAGCTCTAAGAACCAAAAGAAAATCCCCAAAGCAGGGGAGGAAGGGCCAGGTGTTGGTGAGTTAAAGGTCAATGTCTGTGGGGCAAGAGGGAGAAGAAAGGATCTCAGGAGACAGAAAAGAAACGAGGATTGCACTGCAAAGGGCTACTGTGACGAGCATTTTTCTGTTGTCTAGGATGTTCATGGGACCATTCTGCCCAGACTTAACCTTAGCAAACACATGATAACCATACGCAAGGGTAAGCTAGCAGACATTCTCTTTAGTATCTCTTAAAACCTTCCTTTCCACAACCAACAACATCTCACCCAGTGACTACCAAGTGTGATGTTTGTCTGGTCAGCTGACTACTCAATGTGGACCACATCTTTAGCAGTGCCCAAAAATAAAAGAAATCCCAGAGAAGGGGACTGAAACTGTGGTGGTATCGAAGCAAAGTTCTTACACATGCACCTGTGAGTCGAGGGGAACCAGATCCCTCTAATGAGCCAGGACCTTGATTAAATTCTTCTACCCTTCAATCCCCTCCCCCATGAAAACAACAGAGAACCATCTGGTCAACCAACCAAAGTCAATGAAAAGCAAGGGTTTTGCTTTTGCTTTTTCAAACTACTGGGATCTAAGGGCATCCTGGTTATATATCAGGCCATTCCCAAGGCAAAACTCATATCTATTTTGATTGAAGGTTAAGGACTATATAAATAAATAACATGGATATAAGTTCCCTATCTTTTTAGGACTGCTATTTAATAGTGGGAGGCAATATGGTATAAGGCAAGAATATAAGCTTTACAGCAGACCCAGGTGCTAGTCCTAGCTCCAATATCTACTATATATACTTGTCATTGGACAAGACACAACTCTGTGGGTCTTGGTTTCCTCATCAATAACTGAAGTTAATACTACTTTCCTTGCAGGGTATAGTAAAAGTTTGAGACAATAATCTGATACTTGGTACTAAAACCAGTTATTACAATGCTGGGCACATAGAAGACATTTAGTAATTGGAATTATTAATAAAAAATCTTTCTGCCAAAGTGCCACCATTAAAAATTCACTACTTTGGGTTAATGAGCTACTCACTTAAACAGAGTCATTCCTAGCCAAAGTTGTAAAATATGTAATTTGCTTTTAGTACCTACATTTAGACTACCCTTTTATGCCCTTCTGTCTTTAAATTGGTATTTGGTTAGAGAGAGAGAGAAAGAGAGATCAGAGAATGCGTGGGAGAAAATGGAACATGAAAAAATCCCATTTCTAGTTTAGATTTGTGACTTTGGAAGCCGCGTGATAGATGTGACATATTTAAGAACTTATTTTTCCAGAAAATGGAGCCGGACCAGGCATACAATATAAATTTCCCTGATGTTGTGAAACAGTTAGTGCATTATCATTTAAGGACTACTCTTCAAATATGACTAAAAATATATATGTATGTGTCTTTCCCCCAGCTTCATGTATTCCTGACTACCTTAATCATTCATTACTTTCTCAAAAATTACAATGTAAAAATGAGAAATGGCTTTTAGTTAAGAAAATTTGCAAAAGAGAACATAATAATGCAGAACAGCTGCAGCCATGAATTTTATGAAGGCTTTGTTGAAAATAACATTAAATGGCAAAATCACTTCACAGATTAATGCTGCAGCAGTTTAGGCTACGCAGAAAATTCATCATTCTTGCTTATCTATGATGAGAACAACATGGAATAGCTTACATTGATTTTTGACTAGATAGAAAAAAGTCCTCATCTTCCTCATCACCCTTTACAATGACAGAGTATTTGAAGGGTGACATGGAAGAAGCTGTGGGGAAAAAAAAGACAAAGGTACAAACATTCAGAGGACTCAAATTAGGAAGCAGGCTGTAGAAACAAATATGAAAGAACCAATCAGGATCAGGGTTGACTGGTAAACATCCTGGGCTCCAATCCTTTCTCTATACCTTCAACCTACCTACACAGTTTCTGACCTTAGCAAACACAAATTTAAGGTTTTTCAGACCAAATTTTGCAAAATGATGGCCCATAAGCCAAATGAGGCCCAGGAACAGATTTGTTACACTAAACATATTATTATTTACTCTTCAAACTGGTTGTTCCAATTTTTATTATTTTTAGGTTTCTCTTTATGATTCATCGACTTTCAGCTCTTCTTGCAATATCAAAAGATCTTGCAACACTAGATCCCTTTTCCACATTATAACAATTAGCTGTTGCTAAATAGTAGAAGCCCTCTTTAGACAGGACACAGGACTTCTATTGTTTCACAGGCCTCCCCATGCCTTTGGGTTCCCCACAACCAGCTTGCTTTACTCCCTCAGTTTCTGTAAGCACTTGAATTTGTGACCCATGGTCTAGCCACACTCTCAGACTCAGCATGAGATCTCACTCCATTCTAGTTGTGATGTAAATTTCAATGACATTTCTCTTGCCACTTTCCTGATAGCAATAACCCTCCATCACTGGCAACTCCTGGCTTTTGACTTTCTGCTCCTACCCTCATCCCAACAATACTTCTTATTGAAAACTATATCCCCTTCAGAAGAGCTATTTTATTTATTTATTTTTTATTATTATTATTTTTTTTATTTTTCAGTGGGTTTTGTCATACATTGATATGAATCAGCCAAAAGAAAAAAATAAATAAATAAAATAAAAGTAGCTCACAGATTATCATAAAAAAAAAAAACTATATCCCCAAAGAATCACTTAATGTCTGTACCTTTATCCATTGCCCCTGGATTTAGTGTAATCAACAGCAATGAGAGATGTGGTTGGCTGCTTAAATGGAAAAACTATATATATGTATAAGGCACATATAATCTGACACAGCAAGTTTATAAGCCTCTGAACCAAGCAAAGATTTCAGCAAAATTACTATCTCCATTCAAAATACATAAAGATAGACAGCAACGAAAACCCCATTGAAGTAATTGATTTGGGCAAGGACCCTGAAGGAAAATGAAACCTATTAGGTGATAGATAGGTTGATGGGTAACTCCAAATTTACATAGTGTCAAAGGATCACCCACATGGATTACTTTCTAGATGAAAAGGGGGTAAAGGTTAACTTTTCACCAGAGCAAGCTGGCAGTCATCCTGTTAACCCAGGCATCCCATTAACCCAGGGATCCTTCCACTAATACAGAGTCAACCACACATTATACAGTTCTCAGTGTGATACAACCTGCTGCAACACACAGCCTCATCAATGAAACAATCTGATGAAAAATGTTTGCCCTCAGTCCAATAAGGTTTAGTTTTAAATTCCAGTTTTCAGAACTATAAGGATTAGAGGAATAAGTTCCATGAAAGCATGCATGCGCGCACACACACACACACACACACACACACACATACAAACAGGTAAATTCAAATAATAAAGAACAATATCTCCAATTTCTTCAATTATCAAAACTACCAAGGAAGAGGGGGGAAAATATACATATCTGAAGAGAAAGAGATTGACTTAATTTTCATTAAAAGGATGGGCAGGACATCAGCAGATGAATGGATAAGGAAGCTGTGGTACCTATACACCATGGAATATTACTCAGCCGTTAAAAAGAATTCATTTGAATCAGTTCTAATGAGATGGATGAAACTGGAGCCCATTATACAGAGTGAAGTAAGCCAGAAAGATAAAGAACATTACAGCATACTAACACATATATATGGAATTTAGAAAGATGGTAACGATAACCCTATATGCAAAACAGAAAAGGAGACACAGAAGTACAGAACAGACTTTTGAACTTTGTGGGAGAAGGTGAGGGTGGGATGTTTCGAAAGAACAGCATGTATATTATCTATGGTGAAACAGATCACCAGCCCAGGTGGGATGCATGAGACAAGTGCTCGGGCCTGGTGCACTGGGAGGACCCAGAGGAATCGGATGGAGAGGGAGGTGGGAGGGGGGATCGGGATGGGGAATACGTGTAACTCTATGGCTGATTCATGTCAGTGTATGACAAAATCCACTGAAATGTTGTGAAGTAATTAGCCTCTAACTAATAAAAAAAAATTTTTTTAATAAAAATAAATAAAAATGAAAAAATAAAATAAAATAAAAAAAGGATGGGTAGGAAATTCATCAAAGAAATTTTCAGTATAAAGCAAAAAATTGTTTGATCATTCACAGGAAGAGAAATGGTTGACATAATACCTGCATACAGCAAAACCTTTGGGTACAGATACAGGTGATCTCTAGCCCAGAATGGCTAAACTTGTACCCATCTTGTTCCACTTGCTCTACTTGAACCATGGAACCCATTAGATATTAAGCCTAAGTCTTTCAGGCTTTTGGATCCTATCCTTTCCTTCACAAAATTCTTGATTGTTAGGTATTACCTAATCATTCCCCCCCTAGTTTTGCTTTAGCTCCTTCTTGTGTGTCCCAACAGTGCCCTGCTCTTTTATCATTGGACATAATGTACTACATCGCTTATCTGTCTCTCCCTCTGGCGGGAGAGATTCTACAGAACAAGACTAGTTATTTCCCAAGTGTCTCATCCAGTGTCTGGCACAGTACAGGCATTCAGTAAATATGGCATACCTGTGACTAGAAATTGAATTATTTCTGGGTCCTCGCCTGAGATTTAGAGCCTACTCCCTAATGCCTTCTAATAACCAAGGCCCAGTTATCTAAGAAGATAAGATTTCATTCATTGCCCAGCAGCCTGTAAGTCTGTCTGAACATCGCCTCCCAGTAGAATGTTATCACTCTGCTCTGTTCATCTGTCAATGCAGCCCAGTAACTTAATTTTCTAAAATGTCAAACTCAGTGTCACTATTCTTTCTGGTTCTATCAAAATGCTGAGATTTGCTGTGGGAATTTTTAAATACCTGAGATACGATAGGTTGAATGGCATTTTAGTGACACCTTAGCCCTCAAAGTCCATTATCTGAATGGTAGTTAAGCTTAGTGTGAAAGACTTATCCAATTGAGTTGTTTCTATTGCATGTGATACAGGGATTCATTTATTCTCATTGTCACTCTCCCCTAATTGTCAGCACTTTCCTCCTGTAAAATCCCAAAGAGGCTATCAAATGGAAGTCAAGTTTAAAATTTGAGTATCTTACTATTTCTGGTCCTGTCGACATCTCTTTGACATAATGGAAAAGTCTACAAGTATTTAGCCCCTCAAATAGAAGGCAGAAGGCAGCACCTCCACATAAATCCAAGGCAGAATACATTTAGTAGTAAGGCTGCCTTGGTAGGGTTGAATACAGAAATATTGCTAGACTTAGGGACCAGTTATCTTCACATCTACCATTCACCAGCCTGTGTTACAGCACCAGGATATTGCTAACATTTTTGCAAGCACCATCAGCATGTTTCATGCAGTGAATAAATGAGATCCCATAAAGATCCACACATCTCCTGAAATCTCTAGGAAGCAATCTAGGACTCATACCAGAGGCTAATAAAAGGTAATAAACAGTTTTATGAAGTTTAAAAAACATGAATATTTGGACCAGTTCGTCCAGAACAGGCAAGAGGAAAGAAAAAAAAAAACTTAAAAGAGTCTAATACAGCCTCAGACTTACACTGACAAAGTACCTTCTATTTTCCTCACTGCTGACTTTGGCTAATTGTCAATGGGGCTTGCTGCCAAAGTTGTAGTCAGCACCCTCCAGCCTTTTTGATTATCTGCCATTCTCAGCTTCAAATGCAGCACCCGGCACAAATTGTCAATGTTGTGACCTGCCAAGCCAGTCCTTTCTTTGACTCTTTATTAACATACTCCAATATCATATTCATTTAAGGTCCTCAAAGAGTACTTACCACGCTGCCACTCTCCAATTTTCTTCATAGCGATTGTCACTACATCTCTATTTCCTATTAGAATGTAATCTCTATGACAACAGAGTACACCACTCTATAGCCCCAGTTACTGCAACAATACCAGGTATATAGTGTTCAATAAATATTTGTTGGCCAAATGAATCATCATAGTAGCCGATAATTATAGAAAATTTACCTAGCCATGCACTGCTAAGCACTTTCAATATTTTACAGCTAATTAATCTTCATAAATATTATTATGAAGGAGGTGCTACAGTTATTCCTTTTTTATAAATGAAGAAACTTAGGATCAGAAGACTGAATTTTTCTTAGGACTTGTGATTATTATTACTATATCAGTATTCCATAAGGAACAGTAAAGGAGTAAGGTGTATTTAAGAATTTAACAAACCCTGGGTGCCTACGGAGACTAAGAGCTAACGTTTATAGAAAATTTTCTATGGGCCAAATCATATTATACTTTACATCTCTTTAAATCTCACAACAACTCTATGTGGTTGGTACTGTTATAATTCCAATTTTGTAGATTAGGAAACCGAGACAGAGCAACTTCCCCAGGTCTCACAGCGAGCAAGTGACAGAGCTTAAATTCAAACTTGGTTAGTCTGGCTCCTGAGACAAATCCCTTGAAGACGGCTAAGAGTAAAGAGACTATAGTGGGGAAGGCAGAAGAAGAAAGGAAATAATATTTTATAAAATGCTAGGGATTTTTCCATTGATTTTCAAAACATTAGAGACTGAAACACATTTTACATAATCCTCCAAGAAAGAGACTATGTTCCAAGATTGTCCAAAAAGCTCGTTTGGGTTTTTTCCATTAAACGTTATGGGAAAACCCGAATGAACTTTCTGGCCAACTCAGTATTATCTTCAGTTTATGGATGAGACAAAGGCTTAGAGAATATTCTACCCCATGGTCACACAGCTCATTTACAATTCTATCCCATTTCCCCTAGTCCTACACTGTCTGGCGGATAGGTTGGCCTAGGGAGAGAAACTGGATAGAAGTGAGTAGAGAAATAGAGTAACCAACTTAGGGAAAGTCTAACCTAAGAAGAGCAGACTACAGGAATCAGACTGAGAAAAAAACAAGAAAAGATCAAGATTTATTTCCACAATTACAAAGAGGGATGTTGAGGTGTTAGTCAAAATCAGTTTCTAACTGGGTCTCTTACCAACTCTGAAAGTCACTTCAGTTCTCTAAGCCTCAGTTTTCTAACCTATAAAATGGGTATTCTAATACTACCTTCCTCAGAATGTCATTGGGGGCAATCACCTGATATGTAAAATGTGTTCATTAAATGCCAGTGACTATCAGCAGTGGAGAATCAGTGGACAGACAAATGCTTAGTTTCATTACATTCACTCACTACCCAATTCTGGCCTGATGTCTGCTTTTTACATAGTATTCGCACCAGAGATCGGAAACATAATTCTTAAGATCCTTTATCCCTAACTGTTGAAATCTGGAACATTGTGAATTTAAGTAGTGACTGGATTATCTTATCATTATCTAACATGTTTTTGAGTAAGGACTGACCCTTTCGATCTTGTCTATAAATTTATTGGGCACTTGCAAGATGGCCTAAGCCTGCAAATAACAACCAGCATTAGGCCCCAGCATCTGTGGGATTCACACTGGCCCTTTTCTACTCTGAATAAAGGCTCCCTAAAAGACAGCTTCCCACTAGTCCCAGTTGACCCATGTACCATATCTGTTCTTTTCCAAAATACCCATTAATTAGTCTCCTATTTACTTTGTCTTTTCTAGGTAATTTTCTAGTATCATTTTCCAGTTCTGTATTTCCAACCTTATTTCTGTCCCACCCTTGGTGTATCTGCCCACAGATTACTAGACCACAGGCTCTCTAGCCTCTAAAAATGGTGAATTTGTCCTTAGCTTCTTGAATAAGTGGAAGCTGTATGCTAGGAAGTGTCTTGGGAGCTTCCAAAAGAATTATCTCCCTGAAAAATAGTAATGCTCCCACAAGATGGGATCCTCAATCCCCATTTTAGAGAAGAAAACTAAGGATAAAAGAGGGTAAAGTAACTCTCTCAAAACTACATAACCATTTAATGGTTGCTATGATCTGAATATTTGTCTTCCCCCAACTTCATATGTTGATACCTAACACTCACTGTGACTGTCTTTGGAGGTGGGACATTTGGGAGGTGATTAGGTTCTAAGGGTGGAGCCCTCATGAATAGGATTAGTGTTCTTGTAAGAGAGCTCACAAGCCCATTTATCCATGAGACAACAGGATGAGAAGACAGGAGTCTATGGACTCAGGCAATAACCAGGCAGTAAACTAGCCAGCCCCTTGAGCTTGAATTCCCCAACCTCCAGAACTGTGAAAAATGAACTTCTCTTGTTTATAAGCTATCCAGTCTATGGCATTTTTGTTGTTGTTTAGTTGCCCAGTCGTGTCGCACTCTGTGACCCCGTGGACTGCAGCACGCCAGGCCTCCCTGACCTTCACCATCTCCCAAAGTTTGCCCAAGTTCATGCCATCCAACCATCTCATCCTCTGCTGTCCCCTTCTGCTTCTGCCCCCGATTTCTCCCACCATCAGGGACTTTTCCAATGAGTCGTCTGTGAGCATCACATGACCAAAATACTGGAGCTTCAGCTTTAGCATCAGTCCTTCCAGTGAATACTCAGGGTTCATCTCCCTTAAGATTGACTGCTTTTACAATGAGGTACCATCTAATTGTACCTCTGTATAATGTACCTCTGTACATCTCATCTCTGACGCTGGTCAGAATGGCTGCCATCAAAAAGTCTACAAACAATAAATGTTGGAGAGGGTGTGGAGAAAAGGGAACCCACTTACACTGTTGGTGGGAATGCAAACTAGTACAGCCACTATGGAGAACAATGTGGAGATTCCTTAAAAAACTGGAAATAGAACTGCCATATGACCCAGCAATCCCACTGCTGGGCATACACACTGAGGAAACCAGAATTGAAAGAGACACATGGACCCCAGTGTTCATTGCAGCACTGTTTACAATAGCCAGGACATGGAAGCTACCTAGATGGACATTGGTTGATGAATGGTAAGAAAGCTGTGGTACATATACACAATGGAATATTACTCAGCTATAAAAAAGAATGCATTTGAGGCAGTTCTAATGAGGTGGATGAAACTGGAGATTATACAGAGTGAAGTAAGTCAGAAAGAAAAACATCAATACAGTATATTAACACACATATATATAATTTAATTTAGAAAGATGGTAACAATGACCCCATGTGCAAGACAGCAAAAGAGACATAGATATAAAGAACAGACTTTTGGACTCTATGGGAGAAGGTGAGGGTGGGATGATTTGAGAAAATAGCTTTGAAACATATATATATTACCAGATGTGAAATAGATGACCAGTCCAAGTTTGATGCATGAAACAGGGCACTCAAAGCTGGTGCACTGGGATGACCCAGAGGGATGGGATGGGGAGGGAGGTAGGAGGGTGGTTTGGGAAGGGGGAGGACACATGTACACCCATGGCTGATTCATGTCAATGTATGGCAAAAACCACCACAATATTGTAAAGTAATTAGCCTCCAATTAAAATAAATAAATTAATTTTTTAAAAAGAGATTGACTGGTTTGATCTACTTGCTATCCAAGGGACTTTCAGGAGTCTTCTCCAGCACCATAGTTTGAAGGCATCAATTCTTTGGCATTTTTCTTAGAACAGCTCTAAAGGACTAAGACAGATGGCAAAGTTGAAATAGGCTAGTGGAGACTATCAGACTCCATGTTCCAAGTCCTGTCTAAAGTCCTTTTTATCACTTTGCTAAAAGGTGATAGTCAGTTAAGTTTTAGGATAGCCTGTATATTGGCTTAAACAATTAATTTCTGCTTGTAGGGATGTGAGGCATAGTGCATGCACCGGAGGTCACAATGAAAATCCTTTTTTGCTGGAGAAATGACAGTGATAATACTTATCTGTGACAGGATAGAATATGCTTCATCACCCTTTGCCTCTATCAAGCACATACTACACCTTCTTAGGAAAATATATTAGTACTTTCCCTTCTTCCTTTATCTAATGAACTTCTACCCTAAAGTGGCAGACAACATAATGCCTCCTCGACAAAGATATCCTAATCCCCAGAATCTATGAATGCTACCTTATATAACACTGTTCAGATGTGATTCCCCTCTTGAGACAATTCTCCTGGATTTTCCAATACAGTCCAATGGAACCATATGGGTCATTATAAGGAAGGCAAGATAGTTAGAACCAGACAGACTTGAAGAAGCTCTGCAGCTGCTGATTTCTAAGATGGAGGAAGAGGGGACTTCCACGGTTGTCAAGTGGCTCTGCGCTCCCAATGCAGGAGGGCCCAGGTTTGATCCCTGATCAGGGAACTAGATCCCACATGATACAACTAAGAGTTTGCATGCCATAATAAAGATGTCATGTGCTGCAATGACGATTAAATATCCCACATGCTGCAACTACGAACTGGTGCAGCCATATTTAAAAAAAAAAAAATGGAGGAAGAGGACCATGGGCCAAAGAATACAGATAGTTCGAGAAGCTGCGAAAAGCAAGGGAATCATCATCTCCTAGAGGTTCCAAAAGGACTGCAGTCAATTCAACACGTTGATTTTAGACCAGTGAGACATGTATCGGCCTTCTGACCTTCATAAGTGTAGGATAATAAATTTGTGTTATTTTGAGGCACTATGATTGCACAACATAGTGCATTTGTTACAACAGTAATAGGAAACTAACATGCTTACTTTTAGGGCTTAGTTCACCTGTCACCTCCTCCTAATAGGCAGATGTAGGGATCAGTGTTTCCAATGGCTAGAGTATGTCTCTATTTCCATGACATCACAAAGAAACTGAATTCCACTCCATTTTCATCCTCTCCTCCTCTATTGTAGGTGTCTATTACTACATGAAGTGAAGAAGAGAAGTTCAGGTCACTTCCACACTTCTGCTACAAATGACCTATGGGAAATAACCTGCAATCTTTTGTAGACCAACACTGACCTTTCAGCAACTGAATATAATTCCCTCCCCCCTGCCTTTTGGAGGCTCTGTGGTGTAGGCAGCTTGCCTACCTAGTCAAGAAACAGTCATTCACCAACCTGACCCCAGTCATCTTTCCAGCCTCATCTTTCACTTCCAATTCCAGATTGCTCCAGTCAGGATCAGGCAGGGAAAGCGAACCCACACCAGTCAGCACCATGGAGAGAATTTAATACAGAAAACAAGTGACAACTGTGTGAGAAGAGCAGAGAGAGCAATGGGGGAAAGAAGGAGCAACCTACAGCTTAGGAACTGCAACCCTAACCACCGTTAGGGTTGACCAACAACGGCAGGACATAATATTACCAGGCCTGGGAACCACAAGCCAGGAACACCAGGGAGTAGCTGGAACCTTGGAGGAAGAGCCACTCAACAGAATCTGGGACACCGGAGCTTCCGAATAAGACCTGGAGCCATAGAAAAGGCACTGCCAATGGAAAGAAACCCAAATAAAAGCAGAGGAAAAGAGTAGATACTATGGCTTCTCCCATTCTCCTGCCTGTCAATCTCTGACTAGGGTCTCCAATAGGTCTAATGCAACCAGAAGCCATTTGATGAGGAGACACAGGAAATCTAATTTGTCCCAGTCAAAACTGTCACAGAGCAAGGGAAAGACAAAGGATGACTTTAAAAGCAAAAGTTGGCTTCTTATTGTTTCCCAGATGTACCGTCATATGTTTTTCTTATTCCCTTCATTTGAATTGCCTCCCCCTTCTCTCATCTCAAATATTATCTCCTCTGTGAAGCCTTATTTAACTCTCAAAGACTTCTGAACTCTAATATCTATGCAGAACACGCTACTCATTTGGTAATGAACCTAACCCATATTGAGAAGTAGAATTGTTAGCCATCCTAGCTTACGTGTACTGCATGACTACTAAGCTCTCTGTAAGCTCTCTGTGGGGCAGGGATAACTAAACATCCACATCTCCCATGGACATCCAGCATATGGCAGGTTTTTGATAGGCTGCCCAAAGCCTAATTTGAACAATAGAATGGTATTCCTTAGAAGTTTGAGAATGCCTGTGACTTTCAGGGATAATAGTCATATATTTAGCAACCAGTATTAGCATAGACATCACTTTGGTGAAACGTTCGTGTCATCAAAGTTATGGGTTTACCAGGAGTCAGGTACAGACGTGCGAGTTGGACCATAAAGAAGGCTGAGCACCGAAGAACTGATGCTTTCAAATTGTAGTGATGGAGAAGACTCTTGAGAGTCCCTTGGACAGCAAGACGATCAAACCAATCAATCCTAAAGGAACTCAACCCTGAATATTCTTGGAAGGACTGCTGCTGAAGCTCCAATACTTTGGTCACCTGATGCGAAGAGGTGATTCACCAGAAAAGGCCCTGATACTGGGAAAGATTGAGGGCAGGAGGAGAAGGGGACAAAAGAGGATGAGATGGTTGGATGGCATCACCGGCTAAATGAACATGAGTCTGAGCAAAGTCTGGGAGATAGTGAAGGACAGGGAAGTCTGGCGTGCTGCAGTTCATGAGGTCAAAAAGAGTCAGATAAAACTTAGCAACTAAACAACTACAATAACATGGCATGGGCACTGTGCAGTAAGAACATGCACCGCCCTCAAAGAATACAACAGACCGCAGTTATAAATATCTATACACGTGTACTGGCGCAAACCTCCTGAACATCTGGCTGGAAGCAGAATCTATAGCCAAGAGAAAAGCCCAAAACAGATCATAAAATACCATGTTCAGTAAAAACATGTAGTAATACATAATATATATGTATATACATATATTAGATTGTGTGTATTGAATTATAGTCTAGTCTTTGTTTTATATATCTAATACATTATATATTAATGAAAATTCTTCATGATCATCTATATTTTCATATACACATATGTATATGCATGAAAATCAGACTGTAATGCAATGGTTACCTCTGGGTACCCATTAAAGGTAAGCATTATTTTCCTCTTATTTTGCTTTTTTACATCATCTGATTTTTCCACAACACGCAAGTATCACAGGATTAAAAAAAGATTATAAACTAAATGAACTTCTTATAATGGTTCATTAGTCTCTAGCAGGTGGCTAATGAATGAAAGGAAGAAAGAGGGATGAGGGTAATAACACATGCTTTAAAAATACATTTTAAAACACCCAATAGCATGGAGAGGTTTTACACTCTATGCATGTTCTCTAGCCTTTAAAGAATCTGAAAAATTAAATTTCATCCAAAAGCATTGTCCTTTTAGAAAGCAAACAAGTCAAGATAACACAGGCTTATCTTAAGGCATGGCTTAAAATCTGCATGGAGATCAGTTTTTCATACAATGTTGAGATTGATTCAGAAAATCATCACTCTTTCTCTGCATGAAACCTGCCCGCCACCCCTAATGACACCTCCTGCCTGCCACCACTCTTTCTCCCCATGAAACCTGCCTGCCACCCCCAATGACACCCCCAATGTAGTCTTTGGGATTCACTCACTGTCAAAGCTGTAAACAGCCTGTGACTTGATCCTCAGGTCAACTATGATTGCCAACTCCTCCAGGATTAGGCTGAGAGTTTACAGCCAGCATTTGGATTCACAGCAGGGAAACACAGAGGCCAGGCAGACAGGCCTGTCAGAGATGTGGTAACATAACCTATTTCTGGCCTGACCCCTCAGGTAAGGAGAGCTGCCAGTTGTGGGTGTTGCAAACTAAACCTCAATGTTTCCAACATGACATCGTTGGTGATCTCCAAATAATTCTGATTGATTTTCTTTACTGAGATTCTTTATTGCTATTTTTGTTCTGTAATTACTTCTCAAAAATCTCCTGTCATGGTGACGCCTCCAGTTCTCTCATTCTCATCTCAGGCTATTACCAAGACAGCAACAAACCCCATGTTTTTCCAATTCTGGTGGCTTTCCATTAACTTTCACTTTGACTTGGACCCCAAAACTAGGTCAGCTCAAATCTGAGCAATTTCTTCTTTTCCAACAATTAACATCACATATTAATAAGCCTTGTATTTTTAAAAAAGGTTTAGCAAAATGTCAAACACATCCCTCCTCTATAAAGATAAGAGCTATATTTAGCTAGCTCTAATTAAAAATAGCTGAAATGCTACTTGGTATGGGAGGAGGGGGAAATCTGTTCAATTCATATCTCCTTTCAAATCTTTGACATTTGAGTTTCTTTAGAACTGTTTATGGTTTGAATTAACACTGTTCCATTTAGTTTGAAATATAGCAAGCATCTAAATCGTATTATTGATTTTCTTAAAACACTTTCAGTTCCCCAGTATCACATGCATTAAATTCTGGGCCTGTAAAAGAGCTTTTGTGACTCTCATCCTTAATTAAAAGTATCCAAACCAGAGAATTGCTCCTAGGTGAATTCTCTCCTGAGAGTCAGGCTGAATGCTCCCTATAGAAAGGGATATGAGGCTATCAATGAGTTTGGTGCACAGTCATCGCCATTTGACAAAAACCAGAAAGCAAAAACTCAAAATCTGAACCAATCTGAGACCTGAGGCTCCTTTGGAGCATATAAAGAACAAAACAGAGATCTGCATGTTCGCAAGCCAATGTCACAGCATCCTGTGTTCCTTTTGAACATTTCCCCATGATTAAAAAAGACAAAAACAAAAACCACTCTCCATGAAAGAGAACTCACCCAATATTAAAGAGGTGAAGGGAATAAGTCGTTGTGTCCGGCCCTCGTTGGGATGGGTGTTGAGACACCAGGAAGTAAAATTCCTAGGGAGAACTGATACTTCTAATTCTTGAATCAAAGGTGTCCCTGGGGTGGGGGTGACAGGAGGTGAGCCACTGAACTTCACTTCATACAATAACCCTATCACCCAACTCCATAAAAGACAGAAAGCAGCAGGAGCCAGTGGCTGGATTCAAGACTTTCCAGTGTGCAAACATAAATGCTTCTCAGTGTGTGTGTGTGTGTGTGTGTGTGTGTGTGTGTGTGTGTGTGTGTGTGTGGCTGGATTCAAGACTTTCCAGTGTGCAAACATAAATGCTTCTCAGTGTGTGTGTGTGTGTGTGTGTGTGTGTGTGTGTGTGTGTGTGTGGCTGGATTCAAGACTTTCCAGTGTGCAAACATAAATGCTTCTCAGTGTGTGTGTGTGTGTGTGTGTGTGTGTGTGTGTGTGTGTGGCTGGATTCAAGACTTTCCAGTGTGCAAACATAAATGCTTCTCAGTGTGTGTGTGTGTGTGTGTGTGTGTGTGTGTGTGTGTGTGTGTGGCTGGATTCAAGACTTTCCAGTGTGCAAACATAAATGCTTCTCAGTGTGTGTGTGTGTGTGTGTGTGTGTGTGTGTGTGTGTGTGTGTGGCTGGATTCAAGACTTTCCAGTGTGCAAACATAAATGCTTCTCAGTGTGTGTGTGTGTGTGTGTGTGTGTGTCTCTATCAGAGTACAGGTAAATGTGGGCTGTGTATGTGTTTGAGCTTGTAAAGCCCTGCAGCCCAGGCTGGATTCAAGACTTTCCAGTGTGCAAACAAATGCTTCTCAGTGTGTGTGTGTGTGTGTGTGTGTGTGTGTCTCTATCAGAGTATAGGTAAATGCGGGCTGTGTATGCATTTGAGCTTGTAAAGCCCTGCAGCCCAGGCTGTGTGTATGTGTAGGTCAAGGGGAGTTTTCAAAGCCAAGAATAGAAATATACTCTAGATATCATTTTCTTTGGCCTTTTTCTGTCATGAGAACATCTTCTCTATTCTTTGTGTATTAGCTGCATTCTTGACATTACACCTTGTGTAGTGAGAGATACCAAAAGGCACACTAAAGCAGAGCAGGAAATGTCAAGCAGCTATCATAAGGTGATACAGATTGACTTTCTTGTCAGAAAAGTCACATTTTTTTCACCTGCTATGCTTTGCGAACCTCTCCCTACATAAGGTGTAATGTCAAGAATGCGACTAAAATACTCAAAAAATAGAGAAGGTGTTCTTATGACAGATAATGGCCAAGCAGCCAATAACCTGCAACAAGAAGGTAGGAAAATGGGCCTTCCAGAACCTCCTTCTATGTTAGCTGTCCCCCAAAGACTAATTGGCATCAGTAACCTAGAATGACTTTCCCTTCCATTTCTTACTTAATATTCCGCCCCTAATTGCACATTAGTAAACTGAGAGGGTGGGAATGCGAGCAGGAGGAGAAGGGGACAACAGGAGGAGGAGAAGGGGACGACAGAGGATGAGATGGTTGGATGGCATCACCGACCTGATGGACATGAGTCTGAGTAAACTCTGGGAGTTGGTGATGGACAGGGAGGCCTGGCGTGCTGCGATTCATGGGGTCACAAAGAGTCGGACATGACTAAGCGACTGAACTGAACTGAGACTGAGAGGATCTTAAAGATAGGAATTTGAGGGGCAGTTAGGGGGTCAATGGCTGAAAGGGATAAAGAGAGATAAACCTCCAGTTATAAGATAAATAAAGCATGGGGATATATTGTAGAGCATAAGGAATATGGTCAATAATATTGTAATAATTTTGTATGGAGACAGATAGTTACTAGACTCATCATGCTAATCATTTCATAATGTATGGAAATGTCAAATCATTGTACAGTATACCTGAAAATGACATAATATTGTAGGTCAACTACATTTCAATAAAAGACTAGAATTGTCTTATTGGTCTCTCTGTTCCCAATACAAACATAGTAGCTGACATAAAAGTTAGACTCTATATTTACTGAACTACATCAAATTTTTATATATCACAGTCAGGTTTAGGTTTCCCTTGCTCTTCGAAAGCAAGACTGTCCCTTTAATTCAGTTATATACCCTCAAACTTATTCGTGGTAGAACTCAGTACAGAAGTCCTGAGCAGATTATAAGATTATCTTTCCAAAAACCACCTTGCCTAACACCCTAACAATGTCATTTCTCTCCTTAAAAGTTAAAAATACATATAACTAAATAATGCATAAAAAAGTTAAATATATATCATGTATTAATTGACTATATTAATATTTCTTGGAGGGCTGTTATGTGCTTGGCATTGTGTCTGTTCTGAGGAAATATAAAGATAGATGAGACACAGTCTCTCTGTCCTTTGGGAATTTACCCTATAAGACAGATACAACAGAACCAAATTAGTCTGGTACAGGTTGTGTGATAAGTGCCAGAGGAGTGTTTGTTAAAAGGTACCCATTCAGAGGAAGATGGCACGTCTCTTCCCTTTGGTTTAGTCACCAAAAGCTTCCCAAAGAGGAGGACATCCAAGCTGGACCTTATATAATGTGTGGGATTTGCATAGGAAAAGAAGAACTTTTGACACTCCAAGTAGAAGGCACAAGGTGATAACAGTCACAAAATTCAGAATTTCTAACAATCCCACCTAGGGCTTCATCATATATGTTTTCTAAAGAGGAAAAAACTTCTTGTGAATATAATATGGACAGTCTGTCACCTTCTGGATTACCACACCAAATGCTATGCTTTCCAAATCAGACAGAGAGGAAGTAGGTTCCCTTCTAGGGTGGTATAAATCTAGTGAGCCAACTACAAGATGGGTTGTTCTTGGGTTCTTGGCATGAGCCTTTCCTTTTGAATAACATGTCATTGTCTATTTAATAGACAGCTGCATTTTAAAGAGAATGGGATGCAATGAGAGGGAGCAAAACTGAATTTTCAGCAGTTCCTTAACAATGATATATTTCTACCAAGATTCAAAGTTCACCAAAAAAAAGAAAGAAAGAAAATTCCATGAGAAACTTATCTATAGCAAGTTTTCTCGTTGTGAACAGAATTTTGTCTACAGGATGCCAAGGATCTAACTAAAACAAACAAAAACTTTCAGCAAGAATGCTGCCTATTTGGTATTTAACTTGCAGAACAATCCAGAGATACCTGGATATTGAGGCAAAGTTCTGTTTTTGCCAGTTTAAAACAGAAATCAGCATTGTGTAGGCGCAGCCTCACTCTACTTACCGGGAAGCCAAATCATTGAGCAGGCTCCCCATCAAAACACCAGGCACTTTGGCTCCAGTCGCTGATGCCTCACTGATCTTGAAGAGGAAATAAGTGCTACAGTACTAAGAGATTGGATTTTTATAATAGCGATTCACCTAATTTGCCCTCAATTTGGTACTAGTCATCCTGCTATGACAATTTAAAGGCACCATTCCCTCTTAACCGATCCATTTAAAGAGGATTCATATCTTGTCTGGAAATTGGATAGCAAGTGCACAATGGTCCTAACTTTCCATTAGAATCCTTTACATAGTGTAGTTAAGGCTAAAAATATTTAAAGTGGATTAAGAATAGAACAAAGAAATGAAGTGCAACTGTGACTGTGACAGGGTATGAATATTAATGACGATTTTTTCTCATTCCTTTTCTCATATAGTACCATCCTCTCTGCTTTTTTTTCAAAATTCTACTTATACTGCAGAGCTGCTCTGTGATATGATACATACATAGAGATACAATTAATCTGTAGTCTAGTACCTGTCTGACAGATAAGGTGGTAAAACCATGATATTATGACTCCCCACTGTCTAAGGGATAAAGTTTGATCTTAGTCTGACATATAAGGCCCTCCATAGGCTGGCCCGATCAGTTTTTTCAAAATTGTCTCTCACTGTCCCTTTACCCCTTTACAAAATTGTATCTGACTACCCCTTTAGGGCTTCCCTGGTGGCTCAGTGGTAAAGAATCTGCCTCCACTGCAGCAGGTTCAATCCCTAGGTTGGGAAGATCCCCTGAAGGAGGGCATGGAAACCCACTCTAGTATTCTTGTCTAGAGAATCCCCAAGAACAGAGGAGCCTGTGGGCTACAGTCCATAGGGTGACAGAGAGTCGACACGACTGAGCAACTGAGCATGCACCTCCTTACACAGGATTCGCAGCTGATGCTAGTGGTGAAGAACCTGCTTGCCAATGCAGGCGATTTAAGAGACCAAGGTTTGATCCCTGGGTCAGGAAGATCCCCTCGAGGAGGAAATGGCAACCCACTGTAGTACTCTTGCGTGGAGAATCCCCAAGGACAGAGGAGCCTGGTGGGCTATAGTCCATGGGGTCGCAAAGAGTTGGAAACGACTGAAGCGACTTAGCACGCAGCACACACCCCTTTAAATGGGCTTCCTTAAGGCCGTGGTACATATACAGCATGGAATATTACTCAGCCATTAAAAAGAATTCATTTGAATCAGTTCTAATGAGATGGATGAAACTGGAGCCCATTATACAGAGTGAAGTAAGCCAGAAAGATAAAGATCATTACAGCATACTAACACATATATATGGAATTTAGAAAGATGGTAACGATAACCCTATATGCAAAACAGAAAAAGAGACACAGATGTACAGAACAGACTTTTGGACTCTGTGGGAGAAGGCGAGGGTGGGATGTTTCGAGAGAACAGCATCAAAACATGTATATTATCTATGGTGAAACAGATCACCAGCCCAGGTTGGATGCATGAGACAAGTGCTCGGGCCTGGTGCACTGGGAAGACCCAGAGGAATCGGGTGGAGAGGGAGGTGGGAGGGGGGATCAGGATGGGGAATACATGTAAATAAATCCATGGCTGATTCATGTCAATGTATGACAAAAACCACTACAATATTGTAAAGTAATTAGCCTCCAACTAATAAATGAAAAAATAAATAAATAAATAAATAAAAATAAATGGGCCTCCTTAGTGGCTCAGCACTAAAGAATCGACCTGCAATGCAGCAGCCACAGGAGATACAGATTCAATCCCTGGGTTGGGAAGATACCCTGGAAGAGGGCATGGCAACCCCCTCCCATATTCTTCCCTGGAGAATGCCATGGAGAGAGGAGCCTGGTGGACTGCAGTCCATGGGGTAGCATAGAGTCGGACACAATGGAAGCGACTTAGCACAAACGCACCCCTTTATACAAATCCTCTGTTAGAGTCAATGCAGCCTCTTCACTGGCCCCTGAAGTCTTCCTGTGCATATTTACTCATATTGGATTCCTTATTTTAATTCTCATATTTTCCAACTTCTAACCGTTCCTCAAGTCTCGGCACAAAATTTCCTTTAAATTTTTAAAAATTTTTGATTGAATTAGAGTTTTTACAATGTTGCATGTATATATATATATATATATATATTTATATTTATAAATATATATCTATATTTATAAATATATTCATATTTTATGTATATAAATATATATATTTATAAATAATTATATATATACATATATATATGTATAAATATATTCATATTCTTTTCCGTTACAGGTTACTACAAGGTATTGAATAAAGTTCCCAGTGCTATACAGTAGGTCCTTGTTGCATATCTATTTTATATACAACAGTGTGTATCTGTTAATCCCAAACTCCAAATTTAGTCCTCCCACCACCACCACCCCCTTCCCCTTTGGTAAACTTAAGTTTCTTTGCTATATCTGTGAGGCTATTTCTATTTTGTAAGTAAGTTCATCTATATTATGTTTTAGGTAACACATATAAATGATATCATATATTTTCTTTCTCTGTCTGGTTTCCTTCAATTAGTATAATGATCTCAGATCCATCCATGTTGCTGCAAATGGCATTAATTCATTTCTTTTTATAGCTGAGTAATATTCCATTCTGTATATATACCATATCTTTTTATCTATTCATCTTTCAATGGACATTTTGGTTTCAGCACAAATGTTTTATCTACAGAGCTTCTACCAGCCACTCTAAGCCACAACAATACCTCCCTCTCCAATCTATACCTGTCTTATGACATACAGTCTTATTTAAGTAACGTGTATATCTCCAACTATAAACTCCTTCTGGATAAGGAAGATGTGTTTATTTTGCAGCCTCTTGCAGCTCTTAATAATGTAGCACAGAGCTGAATTAAATAAATCATTAATAATATAAATTAATGAATAGATGAATGGATATAAATAACATGAACAGGTCTATGTGGCACTCTATCATTTCTGCTGTTTCATTTCTATTGAATACCTCTAGGACTTTTGTCCTCTAAAATGTAAACTTTCTTTATTTAAAAATGCATCAACATATAGACTTACAGCAAAACTTAAAACATTCCAGATGCCTACATCTCAGTCCTGTGATTCCTATGGAATAAATCCAGTGGATTTCAGAGGATTTTGTGTTCATCAATGCTTGGGAGAAGGTGCAAAACAGTCTTTCTTTTAACAATAATAAAGTTCTGCGGCTAGAAATTGTTCAGTCAGAAAGCCTCTATGGTATTTCAGGTGCTGATGAAAAATATGAGGAAGTAAAGGTACTTGTTTCAAGAAAGGTTCGATAAAAGCATATAAACTCAGAAAGAGGGAACGTCCCCGGTGGTCCAGTGGCTAGGACTCCATGCTCCCAATGCTGGGGGCCCAGGTTTGATCCGTGGTCAGGGAATAGACCCCTCATACCATGACTAAATAAGACTTCACATACCACAACTAAAGATCTCGCATACAAAAACTAAAAAAAAAAAAAGATCCCATGTGCTGTAACTAAGACCTGGTACAGACAAATAAATGCTTTATTTAAAAAAATAAACTCAGCAAGAACCATAAGCTCTCAGAGGATGTATCTCTCAAATATGCCACTGACACATATTCATATGCAGCATATTTGTTACTCAATTTTGCTCCCCAGAAAAAAAATAGAAATTTCATCAAAATTTTAAATGTCAACAAGGTGAAAAATTGTTCACATTTATAATAAAGAATCACTTCTCTTTCCTTAAAAAACAATCTTAGAACTCTCCTTCCCCACTTGATCTCTTCCAGGTCCCCTCTTTACCTCTCACCCACCCAGTTCAGAGGAAGAAATGTCCCTTCTCTCACACAAGGGGACACTTCCATGTGAGTTTTCAGGATGCCCACTCTCCTGTCTCTTGGCCCAACTCTGTTTCAAATTAAATAGTTGGGGCCTTTGCTATTTGCCCTGAGCTATTACTAAGCTTTAGATACATCATTTGTGTTTATATGTGTAATTTTCATACATTTCTATCATATTTCAAACATGACTCTTTGGACTCTCTAACGATTAGATCTTTAAGGCCAAGGACTCCTGGTACAACCAAGAGAAGACTAAGGGCCTAGCAATCAGTATCCAGCACCCACATACACATACAGAGCTCAAGCACTGTTACTGCCTGAAGTAATCTCAACTAATGAGAACCTGCTATACAGCACAGAGAACTCTACTCAATGCTCTGGGGTGACCTAAATGGGAAGGAAATTGAAAAAAGAATGGACATATGTATACGTATAGCTGACTCATATTGCGGTATACTAGAAACTAATACATCATAAAGCAACTATACTCTAATAAAAATTAATTTAAAAATTTTAAAACTGAAAGTAGTCTCAGTGGATGTTCCTTGAAAACATGCAACTGGCATATATTCTACATGTAGCATAGCATGTATAGCCCATGTACACTGTAGGAACGTCATAGAATTGGAGAATGGTTTTCAGCTCTGCTACTTACTAGCTGAGTGACCCTGGATAAGTCTTTTATTAGCCTCTCTGTTTCCTACCCAGGAAACAGGAATAATAAGACAGTCCTTTTTTGGATATTAGAAGATGTGCGTTAAATGCTTGAGGCACATGAAACTCACTAAATGCTAATTCCTTCTCTCTTTCCTTAGTCCCACGCTGGGAAGGACACAGTTTCCCAGCTTTGCATCATTCTTCCCTCCATGGGGGGAGGGGAGGACACAGGGAGTTGGGACAAGGGACAAGGACCTGGACCATTCTTCTCCAAAATCAATGGTCAATTTCTTGTCTCTCTTTTCTTCTGCTTATCTTTTTGCTTTCTATGGACCTGCTTAACTCCATCCCTCTTCCTGCTATATCTTCTCCCAATTTGTAAGAGACACAGGTAATAACCTATAGCTGAAAAAATTCATGGGCCAACTGGTTTACGACCTGGAGGGATGACTAACAAAAGCTATCTTTATACACTTCTGAAGCTTCAGTGGGAAAGGCAGTTCTTCTAGAACCCACATTTGAAACAGGGAATGGTTTTTCCCACAGAAGCACAGCTTTATATGATCATTAACATCTATACTATTATTAATACAGCACAATTCTTCACATTATGGGTTATATAGGCTTTCATAGGCTAGCCTGGGAACCTAAATTACCATGGAGACCATTGTTTGCTATGGGAAAAATGCATTCCACATTCCAAACAGCTGACTCACGAATAAAATTTTGGAACACAAGCCACAGGAGTTACAAACTTTCTGTGTTTTTTTTAAACCACCCCAATATTAAGCATAGAGAGAGGGACTCCAAAATACTATTTACAGAAACTGGATAATATCAAAAAATGACTTACAGTTCCCTCACTTGCCATCAAGATGGAGGAACAGAAGGACTTGCACTCATCTTCTCCTGCAAGAACACCAAAATCACAATTAGCTGCTGAACAACCATCGAAAGAGAATGTTGGATTACACCAAAAAATAATACCCCATGTCCAAGGGCAAAGGAGAAGTGCAACAGGATGATAGAAGGGGTGCAATCGTGGTTAAAATCAAATCTCAGACCTGCAGAGAGGCTTGGAGGGCGCAAACAAACACTTGTGTGCACCAGGACTGATGGAAAGGAACAGTGACCCCCACAAGACATTGAGCCAGACCTGACTTTGAGCGTCTCCTACGGAGGCAAGGGGTCAGCAGTGACCTGTCACGGAGACAGGGACTCTGGCTTAAGCAGACCTGGGAGGCGCGGCATGTGGCATGAGTCCTCTTGGAGGAGGTTGCCGTTAGCCTCATCATAGAGCCCCCGAGCAGACAACCCACAAACTGGAGAACAATTAAAACCAAAGAAGTTCTCCCAATGTTGCAAAAATTTTCGGGCCCACATCAGATTTCCCAAGCTAGGGATCCGGCAAAAGGACTGAGAACCCCCCAGGGAAGCAGACTCTTGGAAGGCACAACAAAACCTTGTGTGCACCAGGACCCAGGAGAAAGGAGCAGTGACCCCACAAGAGACTGAACCAGATGTGATTGTGAGTGTCTGGGAGTCTCCAGCAGAGGTGTGTGTTGACAGTGGCCTGCCGCGGGATCAGGGACACTGAATACAACAGTTGCCTGCAGTGTGCAGGCATAAGTCCTTTGAAGGGAGGTCATTACTGCCATTATCCCTACCACAGATTGTCCTGAGGCCAAACTACAGGGAGGGAACAGATCCTCACCCATCAGCAGAAAACTGGATTAAAGATTTACTGAGCAGGGACTCTTCAGAGTCCCTTGGACTGCAAGGATATCAAACCAGTTCATCCTAAAGGAAATCAGTCCTGAATATTCAGTGGAAGGACTGATGCTGAAGCTGAAACTCCCAATACTTTGGCCACCTGATGTGAAAAACTTACTCAATGGAAAAGACCCTGATGCTGGGAAAGATTGCTGGGAAGGCAGGAGGAGAAGGGAACAACAGAGGATGAGATGTTTGGATGGCATCACAGACTCAATGGACATGAGTTTGAGCAAGCTCCAAGAGTTGGTGATGGACAGGGAAACCTGACGTGCTGCAGTCGATAGGGTCACAAAGAGTCTGAAATGACTGAGCGACTGAACTGAACTGAGCATAGCCCTGCCCATCAGAGCAAGACACAGTTTTACCCACAGTCAGTCCCTATCACCAGGCAGCTTCCACAAGCCTCTTGTCTATCAACAGGCAGACAAGATGAAAATCATAATCACAGAAAACTAACCGAACTGATCACATGGATCACAATCTTGTATAACTCAATGAAACTTTTGAACCATACCATGTCAGGCCAACCAAGACAGATGGGTCATGGTGGAGAGTTCTGACAAAATGTGATCCACTGGAGAAGAAAATGGCAAACCCCTTCAGTATTCTTCCATTGAGAACCCCATGAACAGTATGAAAAGCCAAAAAGATATGAAACTGAAAGATGAACTCCCCAGGTCGGTAGGTGCGCAATATGCTACTGGAGAACAGAGAAACACCTCCAGAAGGAATGAAAAGGCTGAGCCAAAACAGAAACAATGCTCAGTTGTGGATGCGTCTGGTGGTAAAAGTAAAGTCCATTCCGTAAAGAACAATATTGCATAGGAACCTAGAATGTTAAGTCCATGAATAAAGATATATTGAACGTGGTCAAACAGGATATGGCAAGACTGAACATCAGTATTTTAGAGATCAGTGAACTAAAATGAACCTGAATAGGTGAATTTAATTCAGATTACCATTAAATAGACTACTGTGGACAAGAAATCCTTAGAAGAAATAGAGTAGCCCTTATAGTCAACAAAAGATTCCAAAATGCAGTACTTGGGTGCAATCTCAAAAACGACAGAATGATCTGTTTGTTTCCAAGGCAAACCATTCAATATCACAGTAATTCAAGTCTATGCCCCAACCACTAATAATGAACAAGCTGAAGTTGAACAGTTCTTTGATAACCTGCAAGACTTTCTAGAACTAACACACAAAAAAGATGACCTTTTCATCATAGATGACTGGAATGCAAAAGTAGGAAATCAAGAGATACCTGGAATAACAGGCAAATTTGGCCTTGGAGTATAAAATGAAGCAGGGCAAAGAGTTTTGCCAAGAGAATGCACTGGTCATAGCAAACACCCTCTTCCAACAACACAAGACTCTACACATGGACATCACCAGATTGTCAACATCAAAATCAGACTGATATAAATCTTTAGGTATATACACCTAAATACACTGATATATAAAGGCAGTGATCAAAAACATCCCCCCCCAAAAAAACAAATGCAAAAAGGCAAAATGGCTATCTAAGGAGGCCTTACAATTAGCTGAGAAAAGACAAGAAGTGAAAGGCAAAGGAGTTTTCTCCGTTATACCCATCTGAATGCAGAGTTCCAAAGAATAGCAAGGAGAGTTAAGAAAGCCTTCCTCAGTGACCAATGCAAAGAAATAGAGGAAAACAATAGATGGGAAAGACTAGAGATCTCTTCAAGAAAATTAGAGATACCAAGGGAACATTTCATGCAAAGATGTGCACAATAAAGGAAAGAAACAGTATGAACCTAACAGAAGAAGATATTAAGAAGAGGTAGCAAGAATACACAGAAGAACTGTACAAAAAAGATCTTCAAGACCCAGATAACCATGATGGTGTGATCACTCACCTAGAGTCAGACATCTTGGAGTGTGAAGTCAAAGTGGGCCTTAGGAACCATCACTACGAACAAAGCTAGTGGATGTGATGGAATTCCAGTTGAGCTATTTCAAATCCTGAAAGATGATGCTGTGAAAGTGCTGCACTCAATATGCCAGCAAATTTGGACTACTCAGCAGTGGCCACAGGACTGGAAAAGGTCAGTTTTCATTCCAATCACAAAGAAAGGCAGTGCAAAAGAATGCTCAAATCACTGCACAATTGCACTCATCTCATACGCTAGCAAAGTAATGCTCAAAATTCTCCAAGCCAGGCTTCAACAGTACATGAACCAAGAACTTCCAGATGTTCAAGATGGATTCAGAAAAGGCAGAGGAACCAGAGATCAAATTGCCAACATCCATTGGATCATCAAAAAAGCAAGAGAGTTCCAGAAGAACATTTACTTTTGTTTAATTGACTATGCTAAAGCCTTTGACTGTGTGGACCACAGCAAATTGTGGAAAATTCTTCAAGAGATAAGAACACCAGACCACCTTACCTGTCTCCTGTGAAACCTATATGCCTGTATGTGGTAAAGAAGCAACTGTTAGAACCGGACATAGCACAACGAACTTGTTCAAAATTGGGAAAGGAGTACATCAAGGCTGTATATTGTCACTCTGTTTATTTAACTTATATGCAGAGTACATCATGAGAAATACTTAGCTGGATAAAGCATAAGCTGGATTCAGGACTGCTGGGAGAAATATCAATAACCTCAGATATGCAGATGACACGACCCTTATGGCAAAAGCAAAGAGGAACTAAAGCGCCTCTTGATGAAGGTGAAAGAGGAGAGTGAAAAAGCTGGCTTAAAACTCAACATTCAAAAAACCAAGATTATGGCACCTGGTCCCATCACTTCATGACAAATAGATGGGGAAACAATGAAAACAGTGACTACAGATGGTGACTGCAGACACGAAATTAAAAGGTGCTTGCTCCTTGGAAGAAAAGCTATGACAAATCTCAACAGCATATTAAAAAGGAACGACATTAGTTTGCTGACAAAGGTCCATATAGTCAAAACTATGATATTTCCAGTAGTCATGTATGGATGTGAGAGTTGGACCTTAAAGAAGGCTGAGCGCCGAAGAATTGATGCTTCTGCATTGTGGTGTTAGACAGGACTCTTGAGAGTCTCTTGGACTATAAGGAAATCAAACCAGTCAATCCTAAAGGAAATCAATATTGAATATTCATTAGAAGGACTGATGCTGAAGCTGAAGCTCCAATACTTTGGCCATCTGATGTAAAGAGCTAACTCATTGGAAAAGACCCTTATGCTGGGAAAGACTGCAGGCAGGAGGAGAAGGGCACGACAGAGGACGAGACGGCTGGATGGCATTACTGACTCAACAGACATGAGTTTGAGCAAGCTCTGGGAGACAGTGTAGGACAGAATAGCTTGGCGTGCTGCAGTGCATGGGATCGCAAAGAGTTGGGCACAGCTGAGTGACTGAACAACAACACAGGTGCCTCTACACATTTGTCTTACAGCAAGTCTTCGAGCTACACTTTCTGCCTAGAGTACTCCACCTCTTCCAATTCAACTGACTTTCTCTTCCAAGTTTACTTCGGTCTTCACTTCCTTCTCAAAACTTTGACCATGTCTCCTCAACCCCCGTGGAACTGTATACTCTTCCCTATCCCCAGAAGCCCCATATTCAGGCTGTCCATGAACACCTAAGACAATGCATTGTCCCTGCCCAGCTACCTGTTTGCTTCTTTCTCTCTTCCATTTGTATGGGGACTTTTATCTTTGTGACACCAATGTGTAGGACAGTACCTGACCCTCAGTAGGTAGTCACAGAGAATTCGCTAGATGATTAAACAGTCAGAAACTACACATGCAATAGAGAGCAGCCAGGTAGTCATTATTATAGATCAGAGGGGTAAGGCCCCTGAGAAGAGTCCATGCCTGGGCTGAGAAGCAAGTCAGCACATGTGGTGCTACATTTGTCACATGATGTACACATGGACCACATGATGCTACATTTGTCACAGATTCTGAATGACAGATTATATATTATCAGAATGGCTAAGGACCTATGAGATTAATCTTGGCCTCCTCTCATTTTCCAAAGGCAGACATGGAGCGCCAAACAAGAGCTAAGACATTTCATTCACCCTAACCAAACATCCAAGAACTCATCTAACAGCTCCCATTTTAATAGCCAGACAGGGTACCATAACAATTGCACTCAAGGGGAACCCCAAACTGTATTCCTCTGAACATGCTACCTATCTTCTAGAGTCAGTGCTACTTGGACATCAGGGCCAACTCAAGTTATAATATCTAAAGAAAAATAAAATCTCTCAGATATGGAAAGACCATCCAGCTGAAACTGTTCCCGTGCAACAATAAAAATATTCTGACGTTACTCCCAATAACCACTCCCTATACTAATATTTGCATGCATGCTACATTAAATTTCCCAGGATTTCTGGCAGAGGTATATTTACATTGATAATATTCTATAAATATTCTATGCGTCTGTTGATAATATTTAACATACATTTTTTAAAGCATGAATGTGGTTGCAAAAAATAGCACCAGACTAGACTGTTGGAATAACAAAAATGGTTGGAACATGTATTTGTATAGAGAGACACTGGTAGAAAGAAATTTCCAACAGCAAAAATGATCCCTCCTACTGGTCATTTTTCCCCCCATCAAAAGAGTGTTTGAAAGTTTTCAATGGGGATTTTCTAGTTAGAATTGTCAGTGAGTACTTGCAAAAGTCATTCAACACAGGCATCAGTTTCCTTTTCCATCTCTGTGTTTTTACACGTTTCATGAATAGTACATGATAGAGTAAATATATCAATGGACTAGGAGTCAGGAGAATCGCTTCTAGACACTGACCGAGTCAGGAGAATCACTTCTAGACACTGACCAGCTGGGTTATCCTGGGAAAATCACTCCCCCTCTGTGAACATCAGTTTTCCCATCTGTACAATGAGCAGATGATGAAAAGAGATCAGTGTTCCCTCACATGTAGGCTTTAATATTTTTATATGTATTCTGGGTACAATTCCATTTGTCAAAAAAGAATGTTAGTGCCTTAAAAATGTTCATAAATTACTAAACTGGAACTCTCCAATTTTTTTCCTCTTTGACAATCCATGACTCTTTAAAAAAAAAAAATTATTTATTTTTGCCTGTGCTGTGTGTTTGTTGCTGCCCAGGTGTTTTTTCCTCAGCAGCAAGTTGTGGTTACTCTCCAATTGCTATGCACAGGCTTCTCAGTGCAGTGGCATCTCTTGTTGTGGTACTTGTGCTCAGTAGTTGTGGCTCCCGTGCTCTATGGAGTACAGGTTCAATAGTTGTGGCACATGGGCTCAATTGGTCCTCAGGATGTGGGAATATTCCCGGACCAGTGATTGAACCCATGCTTTCAGGGCAGGCAAGTGGATTCTTTACCACTGAGCCACCAGAGAAGTCCAACACTCCATGACTTTTAATTGACTAAGTTAGCACTAGGATATAAGGGATGCAACAGGTTCAAACTGGAAACTATTCCCCAAGATTGTCTGTCCAACTAGAAATTACTTTCTGAAAGTGAAACAAAGTAATGGATACAGCAGGCCACCTACAAAAATTCTTTCCTTTCCAAGAGATGGTGTGCAAATGTGCTGTTGATGAGTTTCCAATGTCATCTCAGTTTCTATCCAGACTAAACTATGATTAATGTAAGCTAGGCTGTGACAAGCAATGTCATAACAGCGAGGGTGGGAGAATGCTTGCATGGATTTAGGGAGAGCCAAACTGTGAGAAAATGTCAGTGTACTCTGTCCAGGGGAATCAGTGCTCTGATTCTAAAAACAAATACCAGTTCTCTGGAGAGGACTATTTCTGGAGTGCAGAAGGACAGTCTGTCACACCACCATAGCTGGAGGGAAATGTCCCCTGAGAACATCAGAGGCCTTTGTTCTACTCTATATTCACAAAGTCATATTCTAACATACCATTTCATCTCTAGAGTTAACTTGCCAACCAGGAGGGTGTGCCCTGTGCAAAGAATTAACACCTGATGTACTGCTGGATAAAATTCTTATCATAAACTAAGAAAAAGGGTATCTGAAAAATGACAGTTGTCTAATTTTGTATTAGTATGGGCAAATTGATAACAATGACTGTATATTCTGAAAAACCAAGACACAAACTCAGGATCTAAAGTAGCCTCACCAGGATGGGCATTTATCCATGAAGCCTAGCCTGAAATGGTCAGTTTCTCACTAGCATCATTCCATTTCTAGACAGAAACTTCAACATAGCAGATTTCCTACTTCTCGGGGCCTAGCACTAATGACACAAAGGATATTTTCCAGTCCAGACTCATTAACCTAATAGTATCTTTGCTCTGTTTTAGGGCCATGGTTTTAGTCAACCTGGCCTGCCAGGGAGTTCAAAGTTTATGAAGCTTTAATAAGTAACTATCATGTGAAAGGCAACAGCTACAGGGGAAACTAGATGGAAAAAATAAACAAAAACGGTACCTAGATTACTAAAAACCTACAAAGAAACACTACTGGAGATAAAACAGATTTGTGACTTTTACTTCAAACTCCCAAGAATAGCATAAGTGAGATTGCCTGATATAACTAACCCCTGTCAACCTCTCTGACTTCAATTCTATCCATCCATCTCCTGAAGGCATCCCCTACCCTCCAGTCATGTAATGTATTGGCAATTCACTGTGTATGTCCATGCTTTTATATTTGTAGTTTCTTCTGCCTAGAGTATCCAGCTCAATTGGAACTTTCTGATTCATCTTGAAGGGGAATATAATATACCTCTGCAAAATAAACGTCTTTGGCTTAAGGATTACTAGTTTTAAGAAACAGCAGGCATTAATACTATATAAAAAACAGATTTAAAAGGACCGATTGTATAGCACAGGGAACTATAACAACTTGTATAACCTATAATGGAAAAGAATGTGAAAATTATACACACACACACACACACACACACACACACACACATATATGTATGTGCGTATGTATAATGGAAGCTCCTGTATACCTGAAACTAACAGGATAGTGTAAATCCAGTATACTTCCATTAAAAAGAAAGAAATAGTAGACAGAAAAAGTTCTGAAAACTTAGTAGGAGGTGTTAGTTTGCAAGAGACATTTATATTTATAAAGGAAAAATCTCCACTTGTAAAGGCGTCTCCCTCTTCTTAGGGCTTTCCTAGTGACTCAGTGGTAAAGAATCCCCCTGCCAAGTAGGAAATGTAAGGGACATGAGTTCAATTCCTGGACCAGGAAGATACCCTGGAGAAGGAAATGGTAACCCACTCCAGTATCCTTGCCTGGAGAATCGCATCGACAGAGTCTGGCGGACTACTGTCCATGGAGTCACAAAAAGTAGGACACGACTTAGTGACCAAACAACAACTCCCTTTCCTTACCGGGAAGAGGATGAATAAATTTAGCAACTCTAATCTATGGAGAGCGTACATGCTGTCACTTCAGTCATGTCTAACTCTGAACAACTCTATGGACTGTAGCCCACCAGGCTCCTCTGTCCATGGGATTCTAGAGCCAAGTGGAGTGGATTGCCATGCCCTCCTCCAGGGAATCTTCCTGACCCTGGGATGGAACCCAGGGATGAGTCTCTAATGTCTCCTGCATTGGCAGGCAGGATTCTTTACCACAAGCACCACCTTAAATTGCATTATAATGGCCAAACTCTCCTTTGCTAAGCTTTTCCTGTTAACTTCAGATAACATTTTTGTCATTAGCAGGAGATGGTATTTAAGATGGTGCTTGGTATTTCTCCCATTAATTTGTCATATATTACAGGGTAGTTCTCAGCCAAGAACCTAGAAGGGTAGAGGGAAAACGATTTTTCCTTCCTTACAAGCTTAAGCATAATCTTATTCCTTAAGCCTCCAATGGGAAGGAGTGACCTCCCATGTATCTCCGTAGAACCCTATTTAGTATGCCTATCTCAGTTCTTATGTCACTGCATTGTAATTACTGATTTCTGTCTCTTACACTAAGTGTCCCCTCTTACACTATCAGTTCCTAGGGGTATGTTGTGGCACATGATTTATTTCTGTATCTCCAGTTTCCTAACAAACAATCAGCATTTATTAATAAATGTTCACTAAATAAATGACCAATTGCCTGTCTAGGAAAGAGTACAGAACACCAGAGAGATGATCCAATCATTCGGAGCCATGGACTTGAGTTATAAACAGTTTGCTTTATATCGTCCCACACTGAACTTTCAAATGTGGTTTCTCCATGTCTCAAGCCCCTTTCCAGCAGCTTTGCCATACTAAAGCCAAACACTGGAGATTTTCATTGTTAGTCAATTTTGTTAATGAAATTCAAAATAAATCATTCTACTGAGAGCAGAGTGAGCTTAATAACCAGAAGCTGAGTTAAAAAAAAGAGAAAATCAACACCAAAACGGTCTAGGAAAAGGTCATAATGCCTTTCCACTCTTGCAAGAGTTCTTTGTGAATTGAATCCCACATTCATCTTTTCTTCTGGGTATTTGAAATAATGTCAGACTAAGTAATAAATGTCAGATGAGCTGAAAAATATCTGGTTAAGAGGACAGCATTTCTTACACAGCCAAAGAAAGGCTATTCAAACCTTACCACATATATGTGGCTTTCAAATCCATAGAGACCTGAGGCAATATCTCACTTTCTGAGGAGGATGGAGAGTCTCTCTCTCCTTGTTCCTCCTCCAACTTGAACAAATACGCCTCCTCCTCTCAGTGATATTCCACTTTAGCCTGTCCTTACAAAAAGAGGCAGTAAGAATGAAGAGATGGGGGGAATCTATCAGTAATGGCCACAGAGTTACTGCTTCAAATGGCCATTTTTAAGCTAACTCGTATCGCCTGTCCTATGACAAAATTGAAAAGTTTCTCCTTTTCCTGAACATGGTTGCTCTTCCCTCCAACTCATTTTTCTCTTCTCTCTCCCCTTTTATTTTCTATTCCCTTCCTGTTAATTACATCTGGAGTTATCATTTGACAATGACCTTATATATTCTCTGATTTGGCTTCAGGTAGAAATACTGAATTGATTTTTGGTGCCATATTAATTTTTTTAGTACACTGATATCAATTTTCAGGTACAAAATTCCATGGCATTATAGATATATGCTGGTTGTTACACTTCAAAGTCTGAGATATATGTTTTGCCTATGGTGTAGATTATTCATTATTTGCTGGATTTTTAAGGAGAATAAATTAAGATGATTGATGGATGAATACCCTGGGTCCTCTCATATCCCTAGTGGGATTTTCTAAACAAAGCAGTAAGAGCATTCTAATATTGGAAAGTGTGTCTAAATTACAGAACAAAAGAGTATAGACTGTTCAATTAGGTACTGGAGGAGAAGTAGGAGACCGAGGGTCAAATAAGTCATTTAACTCTGTCCCTAATGAGTGACTCAAGCCTCCCTCAGAATTGTTGGGCTGTGTCTATGTGTTCCAGGAAAGGGGACCCCTTTCAGGGCTGAAAGTGGGCTCTTGTCTAACACAGAAATGAATTATCCAGGGAGACCCATTTGCTGACAAAGCAAGAGATTTTATTGGGAAGGGACACCCCGGTGGAGAGCAGTTGAGTAAGGGGAAACCAGGAGGACTGCTCTGCCACGTGGCTCATGGTCTCAGGTTTTATGGTGATGGGATTAGTTTCCAGGTTGTCTTTGGCCAATCATTCTGACTCAGAGTCCTTCCTGGAGCCACGTGCATTGCTCAGCCGAGATGGATGCCAGTGAGAAGGATGATGGGAGGTGGTTGGACACACAGTGTCACCTTTTGACCTTTCCCAAACTCTTCTGGTTGGTGGTGGCTTATTAGTTCCATGTTCTTTACTAGGACCTCTTGCCATAAAACAACCCACACAAATGGGTACTATAGTGCCTGGCCAGGGTGGGCGGTTTCAGTCAGTGTGCTTACCCTAACATATGCACCAGGAACATCTCTGTAAGAAGAGCATTTACTTCACTTGGTTATCACAGATTTGTCTCCTTAATGACAAGTCCCTTTACCTTTTCACTCATCTAAGCAACCTTGTGCCTGTAGGGGAACAGAATTTGCCACCCCAAAATATGTTGTTACTGAGACAAACTTGGGTCTGCTCACTCACAGGCAATAAAGTAAATCTACTGACACTGGGTTGTGGTGAAATAAAGTGCAGGAATTATTGCAGGGCATCAAGCAAGGAGTCCAGGGCAACTGGTGCTTAGAACACAGTAACTCTCTTATGGGTTTCAGGAAAGCATTTTTAAAGGTCAAGTGAGGGGTAGGGCACAGGGTAAATTATCACTTTCTGCACAATTCTTCAATTGGTTGATGGTGAGGTAACAGAGCGGTGTCACAGGGATGAATATTATCATCCCTTAGGCACCAGAAGGTCTGGGGGCTGTGTGCTCATGATCATCAAGTACTTAATTTATTCCATTTGATGGGCATTTTAACATCTGTGAAACAACTCCAGAAACATTCCTCAGATACTGTTATCCAGGTATTTCAGTGTGTGTGAAAGTCGCTCAGTCATACCCAAATCTTTGCGACTCCATGGACTGTAGCCTGCCAGGCTCCTCTGTCAGTGGAATTCTCCAGGTCAAAATATTAGAGTGGGTAGCCATTCCCTTCTCCAAGGGATCTTCCAAACCCAGGGATAGAACTCAAGTTTCCCCAACTGCAGGAAGACTCTTTATCTTCTGAGCAACCAGGTTATTTCAGAGAGGAGCTAAAATAAAGGATATTGGGGGATGGAGTGGCCATATTCGAACACCCAAAGCCCCATGGGGTCCTGCTTGGGTATAAGGTCTCTTTGGCAAATTAACTATTTTAAGCTGATTATTTTCTGAGACACAGCAGACAAGGGAAAAAATCTAAAATCAAGTGTTACCCTTTTTAAAGGAATATTTACATTTGTAAAGGATACTTCCTTTTGTAAGGGATGTTTCCCTGGTGGAAATAGACAAGAAGGAAGACCAAATCTCTAGAAACTCTAGAAATCAACTGAGAAGGCAACTACTTAAAACTACATAACAAACTTATCCTTATTTACTGTGTGGTTTCTGATCCCCCCACATAACTGACTTTCCTCACCCTCAATATCCTCTTTTGTCTTTACCTGAAGATGGTATTTAAAGTGAGGACTTCAGTCGTTTTGGAGAGTTACTCACTTTTCCCTGGTCTCTCCCATATACAGATTTTATTTTAAATTAATTTTACCCATTAATCTGTCTCATTTCAATTTAATTCTTAGACCAGCCAGAAGAACCTAGAAAAGTAGAGAAAAATTTCTTCCTCCCTGAAATGTAAAATGTCCCAATTGTAATTTCCCAAGTTAGACATGAAAACATGTACTCCAATTCTTTTGGCAAAAACATTTATCATTGTTAATTAATAAACTGGTTTTTAAACATTTCTCTGTACTTTGTGGGGCAGGGGGATATAAATTTCACTTCCCAGGGCAAAGTTAACCAGGGATAACCACCAGCTAGTCAACCCTCAGAACTAAAACCAGATAGAAATAGGGACCAAAATCTTCAATATCCCCATTATTTATGTCATAATGTAGAAGCTTCTTTGGCTTCCCAGGTGGCGCTAGTAGTAAAGAACCTGCCTGCCAACCCAGGAGATATAAGAGACAGGGTTCGATCCTTTGGTAGGAAAGATCCCCTGGAGGAAGGCTGACAATCCACTCCAGTATTCTTGCCTAGAGAATTCCATAGACAGAGAAGCCTGGCAGGCTATGATCCATAAGGTCACAAAGAGTCAGATGCTACTGAAGCAACTTAACATGCATGCATGTACAAGTTTCTTAGCACAGCATTCTACATCCTTCACAATCTAGCTTCAACCCTTCTGAAGTTTTAACTTCTGCATCTGCCTTCCATTCCACTACACTTCAGTTAGTCTACCTTCTATGCATTTGATCATGTCCCACTCCCATCACACCCTCTACTCCTAATGTGCCTAGTGAAGCCAAGTTCAGTTCAGTTCAGTTGCTCAGTCTTGTCCAACTCTTTGCAACCCCATGGACTGAAGCACCCCAGGCCACCCTGTCCATCACCAACTCCCGGGGTTCACTCAAACTCATGTCCATTGAGTCGGTGATGGCATCCAACCATCTCATCCTCTGTCAATTCCTTCCCCTCCCGCTTTCAATCTTTCCCAGCATCACAGTATTTTCAAATGAGTCAGTTCTTCGCATCAGGTGGCCAAGGTATTGGAGCCAATGCCCAGTGCAAATATCTACTGTTCCATAATGTTTACTCCTAGCTCCTTGGGCAGGACTGATCTTTCTTGAGCATTACCTTGCTCTTATGTGAAATGAGTGCAATTGTACTGAAGTTTGAATATTCCTTGGCATTGCCTTTCTTTGGGATTGAAATGAAAACTGACCTTTTCCAGGTCTATGACCACTGCTGAGTTTACCAAATTTCCTGACATATTGAGTGCAGTATCATTTTTTAGGATTTTAAATAGTTCAGCTTGAATTCCATCATCTCCACTAGGTTTGTACCTAGTAATCCTTCCAAAAGCCCACTTGACTTCACAGTCTAGGACGTCTGGCTCTAGGTTATCCAGGTCATGAAGACCTTTTTTGTATAGTTCTTCTGTGTATTCTTGCCACCTCTTCTTAATATCTTCTGCTTCTGTTAGGTCCTTACTATTTCTGTCATTTATTGTGCTGAGCTTTGAATGAAATGTTCCCTTAATATCTCCAATTTTCTTGAAGTGATCTCTAGTCTTTCCTATTCTATTGTTATCCTCTATTGCTTTGCACTGTTCACTTAAAGAAGGCTTTCTTATCTCTCATTGCTATTCTCTACAACTCTGCATTCAGTGGGGTATACTTCCCCTTTCTTGCTTTCCTTTGGCTTCTCTTCTTCCCTCAGCTATTTGTAAAGCATCCTCAGACAACCACTTTGCCTTCTTGCATTTCTTTTTCATGGGGGTGGCATTGATCACAGCCTCCTGTACAATGTTATGATCTTTTATCCATAATTCTTCAGGAAATCTCTCTACCAGATCTAATGCATTGAAACTATTCATCACCTCCACTGTATAATAATAAGGGATTTGATCTGGGCCATATCTAAATAGCCTAGTGGTTTTCCCTACGTTCTTAAATTTAAGCCTGAATTTTAAAAACTTATTTTTAAAAAGTGATCCTAGTAATATATGGATAAGACTTTATTTTTTTTAATTTTATTTTTTTATTTTTTTTTTATTTTATTAGTTGGAGGCTAATTACTTCACAACATGGATAAGACTTTAAAAGAATGGTCCAATCACACATAAGTAGAGCCCTACTACTAACAATAAGAGAAAACATTGAAAATCAAAGTAATTCAACTGATTTTTATTGTGTACCTACTATGTGCAAGGAACTTTCTGAGCAGTGGTCATTCAACAGAGAAGACAATTTCCCCATGTTTATGTAGTGTACATTTTAGTGGGAAGAGAAAGACAATAACAACAACAACAAAAAATTAACAGCATCTGACTGGAGGTAGTAAGTGAAAGTGAAAATAAAATTCGCTCAGTCATGTCCGACTCTTTACAACCCCATGGACGATACAGTCCATGGAATTCTCCAGGCCAGAATACTGCAGTGGGTAGCCTTTCCTTTCTCCAGGGGATCTTCCCAACCCAGGGATCGAACCCAGTTCTCTTGCATTGCAGGCAGATTCTTTACCAGCTGAGCCACAAGGGAAGGCTGACTGAAGGTAGTAGGTGCCGTGAAAAATAGTAAGACAGGATAATTATTATGATAATTTCAATAGTGCAAGGAGAAAATTTTTCATTATGTGACAGTTTCAACCCTAAGTATTTCTTTAGATCTATTTCCTAAGACTTTGGATTATGCAGGCTACTTAATATGGAAATACAAATTGATGTTCTTAGCATTATAAACAGTTGATGGTAAGCCACACAACCATTGATGCTAATGCCATTATTATCAAACACTATAAAAAAAGAAAAGACATCAAGAAAGTAAAAGATGGAAGGAAGCAGAAAGGGAGTACAGTGTTCTAAATGTGCATTTTCCCAAATATTAACTTGATCTTAAAATCCCTGCTATGGGGCTACTATATAAGCAAATCACCTTATAATAAAATGAACTGAGCACTCGAGTATCTAAATCCAGATGGACGTAGCTTACACTGGCCTCTACAGAAGAGATAAATATAGCAGGATTATAGCAGGATTCCAGTTGTTATAGTCTTCTATGCTTCCAAACCTCCTCACTACAGGTGTCTTCCATTTCTTCCCTTATCACAAACCATCTCCCCTCAGGCAGTAGCAATTATATTTGTTTGAAACTCTCACTTCCTAAGAACTAATGCAGATTTGCTTTAAAGCAGATGCCAAAGTGCTAAAACATTGTTATTCTGTGGTATTTCTGGAAAATGAAATAGTACAGTTTTATCTTTTAATAAAGAAATTTGGCACTGTTATTACAGGCTTAGCAATAGTCCTCAAATCTTTACAAAGACATTCAGCAAAGAAAGGATGTGTATATGTGTTTTGAGGAGCCCAGAGTCAAATTGCCAGGTTGATTGTTTCTAAATAAATATTCTGATATTAAAACCAGACTTTCATATCTTAAGAAAAAAAGACATTTACTTCAGGAAAACGACAATTTGGTTACCTAAGGATATTTTTCTTTTTAAAAATCACTGTGCGTTTTCAAATAACAGAGAAACACTCATTTTCAAAATTACTTAAAAATATGGTTAGTAATATTTGCGCCACTTATTTACTTATGTTCCTGCAGTTTTATTTCTCCAAAATGAGAAACAGGGTCCTATCTCTATGTCCACTTTCTTTAGAGTGGAAAAAAATGGGATAACCTCCATCACACTTTTTGACATTCATATCCCCATTTGCACTTCGGTGACTTGGGGCTAAGCCCTCAGGGGTGGAATCAGCATGAAATTATTAAACCGGTAAGTGTTTTGCAATTATTCATTTGTTCAAGCATTTCTTCTACCTTCCTGTATTCATTTAGAAACAAATTTAACACAACTACTGCACATTCACCTCAGAAAAATTACATACACAGCATAAGCACAATAATAGCAAATGTAAAACATATGCAAATATAGCACCCAATAATAAACACTACAGTTGGCTCTCAGTATCTGGGGTTGCAGAGTCCATGGGTACAAAGGCCAACTGTACTATGCCATTTTACACCAGGAATTTGAGCATCCATGGGGTGGGGGTGAGGACCCTGGAACAAATCCCCAGTGGATACCCAAAGAATGACTGTACAGTTGACTCTTGAACAACACAGATTTTAACTGTGCGGATCCATTTATACGTGTATTTTTTTGCAATAAATACACACATAATCCAGGGTTGGTTGAATCTATGGATGCTGAAACACTGATACAAAGGGCCAATTATGGGATTTTAGCATCTGAGAATTTTGTTATCCACAGCAAGTCCTGGAACCAATACCCTCACAGTTCAGTTGCTCAGTCATGTCCAACTCTTTGTGACCCCATGAACTGCAGCACGCCAGGCCTCCCTGTCCATCACCAACTCCCGGAGTCCACCCAAACCCATGTCCATTGAGTCGGTGATGCCATCCAGCCATCTCATCCTCTGTCGTCCCCTTCTCCTCCTGCCCTCAATATTTCCCAGCATCAGGGTCTTTTTCAATGAGTCAGCTCTTTGCATCAGGGGGTCAAAGTACTGGAATTTCAGCTTCAACATCATTCCTTCCAATGAACACCCAGGACTGATCTCCTATAGGATGGACTGGTTGGATGTCCTTGCGGTCCAAGAGGCTCTCAAGAGTTTTCTCCAACACCACAGTTCAAAAGCATCAATTCTTCTGTGCTCAGCTTTCTTTATAGTCCAACTCTCACATCAATACATGACCGATGGAAAAACCACAGCCTTGACAAGATGGACCTTTGCTGACAAAGTAATGTCTCTGCTTTTCAATATGCTGTCTAGGTTGGTCGTAACTTTCCTTCCAAAGAGTAAGCATCTTTTAATTTCAAGGCTGTAATCACCATCTGCAGTGATATTGGAGCCCAAAAAAAAACAAAGTCACCCACCATTTCCACTACCTCCCCATCTATTTGCCATGAAATGATGGGACCGGATGACATGATCTTAGTTTTCTATGTTGAGCTTTAAGCCAACTTTTTCACTCTCCTCTTTCACTTTCATCAAAACAATCTTTAGTTGTTCTTCACTTTCTGCCATAAGGGTGGTGTCGTCTGCATATCTCAGGTTATTGACATTTCTCCCAGCAATCTTGATTGTACTACTATATTAACATTTTGGTTTATGGTCATTCAATATGTATATATACATGTGCTTGCGTGCTAAGTCGCTACAATCATATTCAACTCTTTGCAACCCTATGGACTGTAGCCCATCAGGCTCCTCTGTCCATGGGATTCTTCAGGCAAGTATAATGGAGTGGCTTGCCATGCCCTACTCTAGGGGATCTGCCTGAACCAGATTGGGTTTTTTACCACTAGCACCACCTGGGAAGCCTATAAACATACACAAAGATATAGATTAAAAGATGTATAATAAAAAGTGGAATTGGAAATTATTTTCCTCACCTAAGTCTATATAGAACATCTATCTATCTTAATAAATGCAGTCCTACACCTTTGTTTTTAATAGCTGCAAATGTATTTCATTGTATACATCTTACACAGTTTATATAAGTACTTTACATAATTTGCATGACTACTTTCATTTTATTATATATTTAAGTTGTTTAAAGTCTTTTCCCATAATATTCAACCCAGCTATGAACGGCCTTGCAGCTAAATTATAGCAATTAGCTATTTTCAAAAGAAAAAAATGCTACAAGTGAAGGGTAAAAAGGCATGAAAATGTTTAAGACTTTCAAACATATTGTCTACTGCATGTCAGGCACTGTGTTAAGCTCTGAAAATCAGGAAACCAAACAAAACACCAACACTGCCTCCAAAGAATTTACAATCTATTGGAGAATTCAGACATGTACACAAGGGATAAAGACACAAGGCATTCTGCCATAAGAGCTGTAACAGAAGGAAAATACAGTGATGTGGGAGAGCTGTACTGCATAAGAACTTTTCCTCGGTTTAGCCCCTCAGTATTGGCAGGGGAGCAATTCCAGAACCTGATATGGGTACCAAACTCCACAGATACTCAAGTCCATTAATCAGCCCCTGGTATCCACTGTTCCCCCATGCAAAGATTCAACCAATTGAGGATTGTGAAGTACTCCATGTATGTACTGAAAAAATATATACATATAAGTAGAACCCCCCCACAGTCCAAACTCAGGCTCATTGTAAAACAAATGTTGGACATTATTTTTGCTTTTCACTTTCTTTCCTAGCAGCAAAAATCCTCTTCAGATTCCTTTCAGTTAGAGAAAACAAAGGCAGGTCTTTCATAAAAACGAAGTGGCATAAACCAAACTTTCAGAAAGTGGGAGAAACCTTCATTTTCATAAGAAAGAACTGAAAAGTGCATGGACTTGAAAAGCGAATACACTCTACCAAATTAGATACAACACAAATGAAGGGCTAGAGAGACCAGGAAATCTATCTGCATGCCTGACAGGGAAAACCAATGAATTTTCAACTGGCCTGCTCTACTACAGAGGAGAGGATAAGTGACAGAGTCCCTAAAAGAAAGCTTCACTGTTCCTAAACTCTGATCTGTACATACCCTAACCACCATTTGTCAATTCAACACAGAGAGGAACCAAAGGATTTAGGGCCACAACAAGGTGCTACTATCAGGGAACTATATCAATATGATACGATAAAACATAATGAAAAAGAATATATATATACAACTGAGTCACTTTGCTGTACAACAGACATTAACATTATTTTTAGTTTTATAATAATTATAATAAATTTAAAATTAAAAGTATCTAAGGCCAAATATAATAGTGTTTCTAAACATTACAACATTCTTTCTTCCGCCCTACCTCAGGTTTACGTAAGAGCAGTCACAACTGCCAAACAGTACTACATGCCAGGATTTTTCCCATATTACCTCATTTAATCCTCCACATTCCCTGTAACATCATTCCCATGTTTAGTTCAGTTGTTCAGTCATGTCCGACTCTTTGCGACCCCATAGACAGGAGCACACCAGGCTTCCCTGTCCATTCAAAAACTAAACTCAGAGACATTAAGACACTTTGTTGCATAGAGCAGGACTGCAAGGTTTTCCCATGTTTTAGGAACAGAACCTATTTCACAATCTAGTTTACTAAATTTCTGCAACAATTTCTCCTTTCATGAAGCAACCTAAAGATCATCTCAGAAAGCATACCTCTATCAATAGCCTTAATTATTCATCATAAAGAACATGAAAGCAAATTAGACTTTTCCCCTTTGGAGTTATAATTTTTGGTAAAACTTGATTACAAAACTCAGATGACACTTCCATATAAAATATACAAATGCATATTCTCAGTTCACTAGTGTTTCCAGAAAGGGATTTTGTTCAGCTCTCTGGGTTAGAGTGTTTGCACACAAACGGTAAAATCAGGAATTGAAAATTATTAATATCAAACCAGTCAATTCTTTCTTGCCTCAGTTTTTGCAGAGTTCATATAAACTGCTTCAGGGCCTGAAAAACCCAGATGTTATCTCAATTTTCATAGTGCACGGAGATACAGATAATGATAGATCATTAATTACACACCTAAAAGACCACCAGGTTAATAGTAAATTAATGCTTCTTACCCTTTACACTGAAAACTATATATGTTCGATAACTTTTCTACACTTTTAAATAAAACTAGGTCACTTTTACAGCTATATTTTTGTCTTTCCGATTAGTAACATCTTTTTGTTCTGCCTCCTTTTTAAAAATTTGTCAGTGATTCATTTTATTTACAATAAAATCCTCTTACATAAGACTTTTTGTTCCTCCAGCTGAACTGCACTGTGAGTGAAAAGTCATTAGACCCAGATTTTCCATTTCTGTTTCGAGAGGGAGTAAACACTTCAAGTCTCCCATTTTCCTTTACTGAAACAGGAGTGTGTAGGGCCGTTATGAGTATGTGGGTACCATTCTACATTCTGCACTTCTAACATTCAGAAAGCTTTTAATACCTCTTGCTGCCTTGCAGAGTCTTACACATTTACATTTTAAAAATTCAGGTGGAAGGAACCACCCCCTTGGCTATTATATCCTGTGAATCAGCGCCAACCTGTGCAAATGGCAAGGCTGTTTGCAAAATCAAAGAATTAAATTGACCTGACACCTTGGGCAAATGGCACTGGATATCCCATTAGCTGGGATAGAGGAGCTTGGTGATCTTGACCATTGAGTAAATCTTATATAAAATAATGGCCTGTATAGTATTGTTATCTTAATTTTTGAATAGGGTTGGAGAGAAGGAAAAGAAATTAAGAAGTTTTGGTTACAGATGGAGCACAGGCAATTTATGTTTTGCACACTGGTATGAGACTAGCGTGTAAATGTAGAAGAGTTGGTAACATTAAATGAATTAGAAACACTGAGCAAGAAAAAAGTAAAATGATTTTAAAGAGCACCCCCAGAGGCACCCAGGGTATCTTTAATACATTTATTCATTTATCTGAGGGGGAAAAAATCCCTGCGAACCAATGGTTTACACTAGATAGGATATTTCAGTCTCTATTCCTACTGATAACACAGATGAAATGAATTGATTTTTTTGACAAATCAAACATAACATTCAGTGAATGGAGAAAGAGAAATGATCAAAAAAAGATAAAAACCCAAAGGAACTTCCAGATACCTAGAGGCAGAAAAGAAAAAATTTGAGGTTTTAAAAGCAAAGAGGTTGCATGAGCAACAGAGGCAGTGATGTCCACAAGAGGAAGGAGAATAGTCCAGTTCAGTCACTCAGTCGTGTCCAACTCTTTGCGACCCCATGAATCGCAGCACGCCAGGCCCACCTGTCCATCACAAACTCATGGCCATTGAGTCAGGGATGCCATCCAGCCATCTCATCCTCTGTTGTCCCCTTCTCCTCCTGCCACCAAACCCTCCCAGCATCAGGGTCTTTTCCAACAAGTCAACTCTTCGCATGAGGTGGGCAAATTATTGGAGTTTCAGCTTCAGCATCAGTCCTTCCAATGAACACTCAGGACTGATCTCCTTCAGGATGGACTTGTTGGATCTCCTTGCAGTCCAAGGGACTCTCAAGAGTCTTCTCCAACACCACAGTTCAAAAGCATCAATTTTTCGGCACTCAGCTTTCTTCACAGTCCAACTCTCACATCCATACATAACCACTGGAAAAACCATAGCCTTGACCAGACGGACCTTTGTTGGCAAAGTAATGTCTCTGCTTTTTAATATGTTATCTAGGTTGGTCATAACTTTCCTTCCAAGGAGTAAGCATCTTTTAATTTCATGGCTGCAGTCACCATCTGCAGTGATTTTGAAGCCCAAAAAAATAAAGTCTGACACTGTTTCCACTGTCTTGCCATCTATTTCCCATGAAGTAATGGGACCAGATAGATGCCATGATCTTAGTTTTCTGAATGTTAAGCTTTAAGCCAACTTTTTCACTCTCCTCTTTCACTTTCATCAAGAGGCTTTTACTCTTTGCTTTCTGCCATAAGGATGGTGTCATCTGCATATCTGAGGTTATTGAGGCAGAGTAAATAGAAAGCAGGGTAGATATGCCACCAAACTCAAGGCCCATCCCCTCCTATATAGCCTTGCACAAAGCTTAAGAATTTAGCAAGTGACATGGCAGTATATAAAAACAAACAGAATTATCTAGAGGAGGAAGCACGAACAAGAAGCCAAGAGATCTTCTGTGGCTTCTTGTACATCATAGATGGAGCTCAAGGACATTATGCTATGTGGAATAAGGCAAACAGGAAAAGACAAATACCATATGACCTTTTCTATGTGGAATGTAAACAACAACAAAAATACTCTGAATTTAGCCAGGTAGAGAACGTACTGGCGGTTGCCTGAGGGGAGGAGATGCGCTCGGCAAAATGGGTGAACGGAGTCAACAGGCACAAACTTCCAGGTAGAAAGTGGGTAAGTCCTAGGGATGGGATGTACAGCCCATGACTACAGTCAATAATACTGTATGGCATATTTGAAAGTTGTTAACAGAGTAGATTGTAAAAGTTCTCATCACAAGAGGAAAAAAAAAAAAAACATCATTCTTAAGTATTAACTACATGCAAGGTGGTGTGGAAAATAAGGTGGGTGATATTGGGATGAATGTTGTTTCTGAAATTCTTGTTCTCATTTTAGAGGAAACTAATTCACTCCTTCATCTTTAGAATGATGTTAGCTGTGTAGATGCTCTTTATCAGGTAGAGGAAGTTCTTTTCTATACCTAATCGGCATACAGTTTGTTAGGAATGGATGTTCTGGTGGTGGTTTAGTTACTAAGTCGTGTCCGACTCTTTGCAACCCCTTGGACTGTAGCCCACCAGGCTCCTCTGTCCACGGGATTCTCCAGGCAAGAATACTGGAGTGGGTTGCCATTTCCTTCTCCAGGGGATCTTCCTTATCCAGGAATTAAACCCGGTCTCCTGCATTGAAGGCGGATTCTTTATCAACTGAGCCCCCAGAGAAGCACATTTTGTCAAATGTTTTTTATGCATAAATTGATATGATCATATGGTTTTTCTTTTTTAATCTGCTGATGTGGAAAATTGCATTGATTGATTCTCAAATATTAAACCAACCCTGAATTCCTGGTATAAATGCCATCTGGTCATAATAAGCTACTGTTTTTACATAAAATTGTCACTGGGTATCTACAGGGGATTGATTCCAGGACTCCCAGGAATATCAAAATCCAGAGATGTTCAAGTTCCTTATAGTCATTTCTCTGTATGTGAAGGTTCCACATTGACAGAGTTAACGAACTGCACATTGAAAACTATTATTAGATTTGATTTGCTAATAACATTTTGCTTAGAAATTTTGCATCTATGATCATGAAAGATATAGATTCATAGTATTCTTTTTTGGGGAGGGGGGATAATGTCTTGTCTACTTTTGAAATAATAACAATGCTGACCTCAAATAGAAATCTGGAAAGTATTCCCTCTCCTTGAATTTTCTGGAAGTTTGTATACACTTGATATTATCTCTTGTACAAATATCCTACAAAATCCATGGTGGAGCCATCCGGATCTGGAAAGCTATATAAGAACAAATTCAATTTTTAAAAACTAGATACATGGCTACTTGGGTGGTCAATTTTATCTCATATGAGTTTAGTAATTTGTATTTTTTATGATTCATTGATTTCATCTAACTCATCAGTTTCACTGGCATAAAGTTGTTATGTTAACATTATCCTACAAATTAGAATTTTTTAAAAAAATTTTCATCCCATTCAAAATTCTAATTTCTTTTTCATTTATTCTTTCACCCATGGGTTATTCAGAAGAGTGTAATTTTATTTCCAAATAATATAGGATTTTCCAGAGATTATTGTGTTATTGAGAGTTTAAATATCTTCCAAATGACATGAATCCTATTAAATTTTTTGAAAATAATCTTATAGCCCAGAATATGTTCCACCTTGGTGTTCTATATGCACTTGAATGTAAATTCTGCTGGTTATTAGGTAGAATATTCTATAAATGACAATTAGGTTAAGTTTATTGATAATATTGTTCAAGCTAAGTGCTATTGATTTTATATTTAACTTGCTCTATTAATTACTGAGTGAGGGGTATTGAAATCTCCAACCATAATCATGGATTTGTCTCTCTTTGCAGTTCGATCAGTTTTTGTTTACATATTTTGAAGCTCTATTATTAGATCCATCAAAATTTAGGATTTCTATGTTCAATCCCTGGGTCAGGAAGATCCCTTGGAGGAGGTCATGGCAACCCAATCAAGTATTCATGCCTGGTGAATCCATGCCTGATGAATGAATGGACAGAGGAGCCTGGAGGGCTACAGTCCATAGGGTTGCAAAGAGTCAGACAAGAATAAAACAACTTAGCATAAACTCAGCTAGTGATAATCATCTTATAGGCAAAATGTTTTTTGCCAGCAAGGTTTTTTTTTTATGTCATTTATATATAAAAACTTATTTGTCTCTACATTTATAAAGTATATTTCTTATAGGCAGTTCATACTTGTGTCTTGCATTTTCACCCAATCAGACAATATTTGTCTTTTAATTGGAGTGCTTAAAATATCTCTATTTCATGTGATAATGTGATATCACTAGGTTTAAATATACTATCATGCTATTCGTTCTGTATTTGTCAATCTGTTCTTTGTCCTCTAGTGGACTCCTTGAATATTTTTAATGATTCGTTTAACCATTTTTGGGGGCTCAATAGATATAGCTCTTTGTTATTTTTGATTGATTTAGGGTTTTTAGCATCTTTAAAGATGGCACAGTCTACTGTCAAGTAACATCACTTTGTATAGTACAAGAACATTACCCTCAATTCCTTTGTATTGATTCTTCATTTTTCATTCCTTTGTATTGATATAGATTTCCATCTGATATAATTTTCTTTCTACTTTAAGTAATTCCTTGAATATTACTTATAGTAATAGTACGTGGGGGTTAATTTCTTTGAGCTTTTGTGTATCTGAAAAAATCGTTATTTTACCTTAATTTTTGGAAGGTATTTCACTGGGTATAGAGATGTAAGTTGTCTTTTTTCTTTTTTTTTTTTCCTATTGGTACTTTTAAAGATGTTTTTCTCCAACCTTCTTGCTTTCACAGTTTCTGGTGAAAAATCTGCCATCCTCATTTTTGTCTCTTTGTACATAGTGACTTTCTCTGCTTTCTGATTCTCTCTATATCATTGATTTTAAGCAATTTGATTCTGATACGCATTGGTTTTGTTCCCTTCACATTCATTGTGGTTGAGATTCATAGAACTTCCTAGACCTGGGGGCTCACAGCTTTCATCAGATTTGAAACATTTTTGGCTATTATTTCTTCAAAGGTTTTTTCAGTGTCCCCTTCTCTTTGCTCATTCAGAGACTCAAATTATGTCCACATTGGGCTGCTTGACATGGTCAGTCAGATAACTGACTGACACTCTGTTCTTTTTTTATTTTATTCTCTTCTCTCACAGTGTTTCATTTTGGATACCTGGTTTTGCTATGTCTTCACATTTACCAGTAGAGTCTTCTGAAAAGTTGAATATCTGCCAGTAATCTCCTCCAGTGTATTTTTAATCAGACATGGTAGTTCTCATCTCCAGAAATTCAATTTAGCTTGATGCTTTCATCTTCTAAGTTTTTTAATGTATGGAATACAGTCATAACTGTTTTAATTTATTTGCTACTAATACGGATATCTGTGTCAATTTTGGTTCAGTTTTGATTGACCAATTTAAACATTTTGTGTTGAATTTTCCAATGTCTTTCTGTAGCTGGTAATTTTTGATTGGATGCCAGGTATTGTGATTTTTTTTTCCTTGATGGGTGCCTGATATTTCTGTATGTCTATAAGCTATCTTGAGTTTTGCTCTGGGATGAAGTCACCTGAAAATCATTTGATCCTTTTGGGTCTTCCTGTTAAGATTTGTTAGGTGGGATTAGAACAGTGTTCAGTTTAGAAATAATTATTTCCACTACTCCATTGAAATACTCATTTTTATTTTACCCAGTGCCTTATAAATCTTGAGGATTTTCCATCATAGTCAGTAAGAACAGGCACTATTCGTAGCTCAGTGTGAATGCCAAGCAGTATTAACTTTAGTTCTTTCAGCAGTTTCCTTTCCCTGGCCTTAGGTAATTTCTTCATACACAAGTACTGATCTAAATTCATCTGAATGCTGAAAGAGGACCCTCTATGCCATCTCTAGAGCTCTCTTTTTCATTTTTAATTTTTACTTATTTTAGCTACCTATTTGGCTGTACTGGGTCTTAGTTGCAGCATAGGGGTCTACTTCCCCGACCAAGGTGGGAACATGGAATCTAAGCCACTGGACCACCAGGGGAGTCCCTAGAATTCTCTTTATATCTAGTTCTTTCTTTTCTATTACACTGTCCTGTAAACATTAGCTGCCTTACTCTCCTTGGACTCCAAGAGGAGGTACATCTCTTCAACACAGAGAGTCCACTGGGCCCTGCAATGTGACCTGGAAGCTCTCTCCAGGCAGCAATGTAGGAAGATCATAGGGTTTGGAGATTACTGCCTTTGTTGCCTGATATCCAGTGTCTAGCAAACCATTATTTCATTTTTTTGCCCGTTGTTTTGCTCCTTGAAGTAGGAGGATGGTACCTGTTTCTCCATCATGTCCAGAAGCAGAAGTGCTTACCCCTTTGAAAAATTTTAAGAACACATTCCTGGAGCGATGGTACTCACTGAGAAGAGTAACAATTACTTAGTCATGATTTAAAACTTAAGACACTGACGCTGCCCACGCAAGGTGCCAGAAGAAGCCTGTGAAACAATGGAAGGAGGTAGCCATTGCTGCTTGCTATGGTGATCATTCATAGGGGCTGACAAAACTGCCCTTTTTCTGTGCTTCTGTGTGTAGGTCATTTAACCATGATACTGCTCACTATTTGGAAGGTCCTTTTAGTTCTGGGTCTGAAATCGACCTAGTTCAGATGGAGAGGCCTTATCAAGGATAAACATCACACCCTGCATGTGTATAGGTTTAGACAGCATTTATATATTATTAAAGAACATTCATACTCATTCACATCCCATTTAATCTTGGTGTGTCTATAAGGAATTGGAAAATTAGGTATCTTCAGACTCATTCACAGAGAGGTTAAACGATCTGCCTGATCACATCATTAGCTGGACTCAGAATAATAACTAGCACTCAAGTCACACAACTCTCTGTCCCCATATGCTATGGCTAATGAATGGCCTGGAAAGATAAGCTTGGTATATCTGGGCTATGTCCGCCTATGAAACAGGGAGGTAGACAAAGCAGACACCAGGAAGCCACGGGGGCAGCCGTACTATAGAAGAGGAAGGCAGCCATCCTCTGATAATGTATTTTAATACAATGCAAAACTTCAGGCCCCAGCTGGAGGTGAAAGCTTGTTTTCCTCCCTCTTAGCCATCATGCATTATTCATGTGAAGTGACCTCACTGACATGTCACAGGCAGATTATGATGACAGAAGCTCCTTTAGTGCTGGCATATAGAAGGCCTGTTTTCCTGTGGCTCAAACGTGGTCTACTTCCCCTGCTTTATATGCTGCAACCGGGACTGTCACTAGTCCATAGTAATGAGCTAAAATGAGTGTTTAATCACTGCAGTTATCCCTCACAGTTATCCCTCATTTTCAGCAATGCCCTTATGTACTCAGGCTCATCTTCTGTCTTCAGGAAAAAAATCCATTTAACTCCTTGATCCCAAAGGTCTCATTCCTCTGCCCATGAGTCTCTGCCAGCTGACCCAGCGAGGATCTGGAAATGGCCACTGGCTGTCTGACTGACAGTTTGTGCATCAATGCCCCTACCTGGCTGACCTGAGTTGAGTGCTCCTGGAACAGAACCAATAGAAAGTCTGATAGGATTACTTTAGGACTGATCCTTGTCATTAAAAAAAAAAATCCTTTCTGTCCCACTTCTCTATTTCTCTCACTTCAAAGAGATTATGCAATAAAAAGGTCTAAATATCTTTGCAACATCCCGAAAATGCCCAGCTGCCAAAAAAGTCTAAATGTGAAAAAAAAAAAAATTTAAGAGGAAGTAAGAAATGATTGACAGACACAGGTTCTAAAATGAGACTATCACTAAAGAAAAAAAAACATACTGGGGGATTGTCCTGAGAAGAATTTAATATTAATAACGATCCAAGGTTACCAAGTGTATGGAATAAAAGATGTTCGAAAAGGCAACTTCACAGAACCCTATGCTGGTTACTAGTTCTTTGAAGAATGATCTCTGAATGCTTTCAGTGGAGTGCCAAGTCTGAAAATATGTACAAATGACTCACCCATAGATTTGTTTTTTTAATATGCCCTGACCTAGAAAATATTGTAAAGCAAGACAGTATCATTTGCTTTTTGCAAAGACAAGGAGAAAAGGATTTTTAAATAACTGCATACTACCTAAAACTTTCTGCAGCAATAAATTTGTTGTATAATGAGCACAGCAGGTAGGCAACTTTTACACAAGGGATTCTCTTGCAGGTTTCTAAGACATGAGAATAAAAAACTAGGTTACAACGATGAGGTTTCACAGCTCATCTCTCATGCTCATTCTTCACCTTGACGTCCAGGCCTATAACTGCATAACTCTATTGTTGGGCTCTTTCATCTCATCTGAAATGACATCCAGGGAGACAGTACAGAAATTTTCAAAAGCACGAGTATGTGGGGACTTCCCTGGTGGTCCAATGGTTAAGAATCCGCCTTCCAATGCAGGGCACACAGGTTCAATTCCTAGTCAGGGAACTTAGAGGCACATGCCTAGGGAAACTAAACCCTCAGGCTGCAACTACTGAGCCCAGGTGCTCTAGAGCCCATGCTCTGCAACTAGAGAAAAGTCCACGCACCACAACAACGATCCAGCACAGCTGCTCCTCTGCCCACCCCCTAAAAAGATGTATGTTAAAATCACAAGTGGAATCTTTAAGAACTAAGGTAGCAGGGCGCTGCCTCACCTCTATGGTATTCAACATACTGAGAAAGGGTCTCAGATATGTTTTCTACAGCAATACATGAGTGTGCATGTACTGTGCATGTGCATCATGTTAAGAACTTTTAGATTAAGAGATAGTTGAAGAAATTGGGTCACTAAGTTTATAATAGCTTCCTATGGCTTCTGGAATAAATTATCACAAGCTTAGTGACTCAAAACAATACAAATGTATTACAGTTCTAGAAACTGGAAGTCTGAAAGAGGGCTCACTGGGCTAATATCAAAATGTGGTCAAGGCTGAATTCCTCCCTGCGGGTTCAGTGGGAACATCCTTTTCCTCGCCTTTTCCAGCTTCTAGCATCTGCCCAATTTCCTGCCCTTGTGGCCTCTTTCATATTCAAAGTCAGCAAGGTCCATCCGTTCAGTCAAAACTATGGTTTTTCCAGTAGTTATGTATGGCTGTGAGAGCTGGACTATAAAGAAAGCTGAGTGCCAAAGAATTGATGCTTTTGAACTGTGGTGTTGGGAAAGACTCTTGAGACTCCCTTGGACTGCAAGGAGATCCAACCAGTCCATCCTGAAGGAAATCAGTCCTGAATATTCATTGGAAGGACTGATGCTGAAGCTGAAACTCCAATACTTTGGCCAACTCATGTGAAGAGTTGACTCAATGAAAAGACTCTGAAGCTGGGAGGGGTTGGGGGCAGGAGGAGAAGGGGACGACAGAGGATGAGATGGTTGGATGGCATCAGTGACTCGATGGACATGAGTCTGAGTAAACTCCGGGAGTTGGTGATGGACAGGGAGGCCTGGCGTGCTGCAGTCCATGGCGTCGCAAAGAGTCAGACACAACTGAGCGACTGAACTGAACCGAATGATTGGTCAAGTCTTTCTCATGATGCCATCTCTCTGGTTCTGCCTCTCCTGTTTCCCTTTCCCCCCATTTAATGACCCTTGTAAGTGTACCGAGTCCACTTAGCTATTCAAAATAATCTCTTCTAGGTCATCTGGTTATCAAGCTTAAGTCCACCTGCAACCTTAATCCAGCAATTACCATATAACATAAAATACTTACCATTTCGAGAGATTACATAATGACAAAACTTAAGGACATTATTATTCTCTCGATCTATTTCAAAAACTTCACTTTGTAGATAAGGCAAAAGAGACACAAAGAAGCATAAAGAGAGATCCAGTTAATGGTATTAACACCCTCAAAGTTATCCTTCTCTTCATTTCACCCTGAAATCTAAAATCCAGATTCTGTTAATCTGGTACCTACGAATCTAAACCAATGAGCACTGTCCCCCTCCTTAATTCAGAGCAACTTTGGCATTCTCACACAACACCTCCACCAGCTGTTCCACAGGCACCTGCAGATGTTCGAGTTAGGCTACCCTTCCCAGCAGTCAATTAAAGGGAACTAGGATGTAATAGGTGATTTACGGCAAGCCACTACCAAAGTTTCAGTGGGATTTAAAGTGAATCCCATTTGCCCTCTGCCTAAAGATGCATGCTATGCTTTCTGAGAATATGGACTGGCAGAGGTTGTCAACATCCCACAGGAAGAACTCCACTCTTACTCCTGTATCTCAAACTTTCAGCATGAATACAAATAGGAACTCTAGAATTCACCCAATTTTAGCTTCAATATCATTAAAATTGTATCCATCTCCTTGATTTCTCTCTTCAGTTTTCTTAGTCATTCTTTTTAGCTTAGCCTTCCTTTGAGCTGCCGTTTCTCCTGCAGGCCAGAACACTGCCTTGTCCAAATCAATGCTCACTGGATACTTAAGTGAAACAATGAATGTGCAAATGGGCGACTGGATGGGCTATTGAAATGGCCTTATATTCCATTCCTTTCAGCTCCAGCCTCCCTTGAAACACATCCTTCACACTTCTGCTGGAGCAAGCCTCTTAAACCAAAGATCCCGGTAAGTCCTTTCCCAGCTTCCAGTTGTCTACAGAACAAAGTCCACATTTCTCAGCTTGGCATTCAAAACCATCCAAAGAGAACCCCCTAACACACTCTCTAGCTTCGTCTGCTCCTGCACGAGCTCTCCTCAAATGCTCTCACCCCCAAGATCTGCATTCCAGAGCCACAGACAGCTCTTGTCCTCCAGTTCCTGATGGCAACCTGCTCTTCCTGTCTTGCTGCTTCATGCTCCGGCTTTGAACTTGGAATGCATATCTGTCCCTTCCCCCCTCCATGACCTAAGCCTCAAGCACTGGACCTATTTCCTTCATGATCTCCTCCCAAAGAACTCTGCCAAACTCTAGTCCATCCTGCAGGTCTTACTCATTTTGTATCCTCCACAGGACACTGCAATCAAAATACAGACTAATAGAAATTCACTAAATGTTGAGTTTATAATATTTACAATGTTGATGGCTCATGAATCCTAAAAAGTTTTTTTCTTTGCCTTACATTGCACTGAGAGAAAATAGTATTTAGTATCTGTTAGAGAGGATTTTTCTCCCCCAAAGAAGAAACCTTTCCAGTCAACTATGAGTTAACCAGAAAAACCAATTAACCAGAAGATCCATTCCTTGCTCTCAATTATACACACCAATGGAGGGGAGCAGTGAGGCAGATGATCTAAAACAGTAGATAATCAAAAACTCTGCCCATTGGCTTGCAGGCTCTCCCCACATATCCTCCCCCTTTCTCTGTCCACTGCACTACACACCCTGACCTCTGGCAGACTCATTATCCTGATCCTGCTTGGCTCAAGCTACACAAAAATGAGGCTGAATTCTCTGTGCACACATTCATTTACCTTACTTGTACTGGCTACCTCCTATCTGCCAGCTGCTCAGTGACACCCTGGATGGAAGACACCTCTGCCTAGAAATAGTTCTTAATTTTTAAATAAAAGGAGTTTGAAATCTAGCTGATACTGAATCTTTTTCAGTCTCAATACACCAAGGGATCTGACCATCCTCATCAATTGCAATGTCATACAAAACTACAGAGACAGGAAAAAGCGTGATGTACTAAGGGAAACCTGGGTCCGATCCTTGAGATGGGAAGATCCCCTGGAGAAGGGAAAGGCTACCCACTCCAGTATTCTGACCTGGAAAATTCCACAGACAGTATAGTCCATGGTGTCACAAAGAGTCAGACACGACTGAGTGACTTTCACTTTCCATAAGAGAAAGTCAAGAGCACAAACTCTAACTTGCTCTGCAATATGGATACTGTACTGAGGGGATGTTGAATGTGAAATGCCCTGGGGTGAGAGTTCAGCAGTAGAAAAAACAAGACTGAAAGGCTGACTGAGGCCAGCTTTGTGAAGAGCCGGGTAAGTCGACCCAACACATTTGGACTTGATCCTAGAGGCAATAGTGAACTGGCCAAGGAAATAACAGCACAATGGCAGGGTTGACTTCAGAGTCATGGGAAGGATCTAGCAGCCACAGGTTAATCACTTGAACCAGAAAATAAACAATCTCCAGAGAGAAAAACTAAAGCTGAGCACTTAAAGGTACAAACCCCTATTTAGGACAACTTTTTCAGAACAAATATGTCTAAGGATTTAGACATGACATCTTTACTAACCACACAGCAAATAAGAGCCTAGCACAGTGCCTTTCATAGGATAGGCATTCAGTAAATGAACATTGAATCCAATAGAATGAGAGATGAGGCTTGGTAAGAAAGAAAATATATCAAACTGCCACACCAGGGTCAAGCTATGAAAGGGCCACTGAGGGACCCTTGTGCTTACCAGAAGTAAGATGAAAGAAAATGATGTTCAAAATCCTCTGCTTAATCTTTGAAGTAGTTCCCTGCCGAAATCAGGATTAAGCCCAACTCAACTATTTAGGGGTAAAAAGATTTCCATCATTTGGTCCCCATCCTACTTTCCCTGTGTGCTCTCCTAATATTCTCTAACACAAAGCCTCTACTATAACTAGATGGTCCCTCAAACACCCACCAAAGAAATATTGATCCTTGGGACTTCCCCAGTGGTTTAGTGGTTAAGTCTCTGAATTCCCAGTGCAGGCAGTCCAGGTTTGATTCCTGGTCAGGGAACAAAACTACCGCAGGACACAACCAAGTGTTTACATGCCACCATAAAAGATCCCACATGCTGCAACTAAGACCTGAGCAGCAAAACAAAGAAAGAAACAAGGGGAAAAAAAAAGTAAACCCTAGTTTAACCATAGACATGCAGTGTAAGTTGGGTAGTCTTGATTTTTTTCTTCCAGGAGTGTTGTGTGGTTTCCTATGAGAACTCAAGTAGTCTTTTAAAACGCAAACTGAGAATCAGTGTCTAGTGTGGTAGCCTTCAAGACTAAGCCAACACTTGGATCCATTCTTATATAAATAACTTGGCTTGTCTAGTCCTAATGAATGGGGAATGATTCAGTACCAGAGATGGAGCTTGCCTTCCTCTTTAAATACCAAAGGACAGAATTAAAAACATGGGCTGCCGTGGGTACACCTGCTACAGTCTGCATACATGATCAGACTCAATTGTAATGATTACGTGCATGCCCGCTTATCCCTTGGAAGACAACCATGCAGAATGATGCCGGGTTGGAAATGAGTCTGCAGTTATTTTAATGATTTGGAATATATCCATTAATTTGAAATATTCCAAGTAATGGTTTGAGGTTATATTTATGGTCTTTCAACATACCCCATAACAACAAGTCAACTATTCACCCTCTAAGCTAAATTTTAAGACGGCTAATAACACTTTTTCAATTGAGCACCTACTATGTGCCAAATGCTTTTATCTTACATAGGTCTTTTCCTGAACATATAATGATCTGTTAGCAACTGAAATTTTAAATATCTGCTTATATTTCTTCAGTGAATCAATTTTTCCTTCCATTTAAACAGGAGTAACATTTTATCAAATCATAGAATTGAACTGGAAGAACAATCACATCTATCTACTTCTATCTCCATTGCTATCACACTACTAGTCCTATAAACTTTCATGTAAAATATTGTAACAGTCTCCCTTGGGTTCTCTTCAGCTTCCACTCTTGCCCCCTCCAATCTACTGTATACCAAAGAGCAAGAGTCCCTTGTCTTCAAATGTAACTTAATTTCATTTTGAAAGCCATCTAGTGTCCTCACACATTTGTTGTTCAGTCGCTAAATATTGTCTGATTCCTTTTAAACCCATGAACTGCAGCACACCAGGCTTCTCTGTCCATCACTATCTCCCTGAGTTTATTCAAACTCATATCCATTGAGTCAGTGATGCCATCCAACCATCTCATCCTCTATCGCCCCCTTCTCCTCCAGCCTTCAATCTGACCCAGCAACAGGGTCTTATCTAATGAGGCTGCTCTTCTCATCAGGTGTCCAAATTATTGGAGCTTCAGCTTCAGCATCAATCCTTCCAATGAATATTCAGGGTTGATTTCCTTTAGAATTGACTGGTTTGATCTTGCTGCTCAAGGACATCAATTTGCCAACAGAGATCTTCCCACTACATTTTTCTATATTTCAAAGTTGCTGAGAGTAGATCTTAAGTGTTCTCACCACAAACACAAAAAAACATAGAGGAGTAAATTAACCCTAGCGTGGTACTCATTTTGCAATATATACAAGTATCAAATCATCATGTTGTACACCTTAAAATTACACAATGTTATACGTTAATTATATCTATATAAAGCTGGGGACACAAAGAGTTGGACACGACTGAGTGATTGAACTGAACTGAAAGGTGAAATAAACCAAAACCTAACTCCCAAACTCCTTACAATGCCTATCAGTCTCTGCATGAATGTCTATAAAAAACAATGGCCACTTTTGCTCTCTTCTTATGTGATTTCTCAGCAGCATTTGGCATAGTTGATCACTCCCTTCTCTTTATTTTTTTATATAATTATATTTTTTTTTCATTTATTTTTATTAGTTGGAGTCCCTTCTCTTTAAAACACTTTTTCTATATGCCTCTCTTGATACTCTGGCCTTGAATATTCTCTTAATTGCTTCTGATCAATCTCTGATGCTAAATCCTCCTCTGCTGGAACTCTTTTTTTTTTCCTTCTTAGTCTTTTTCTTTTATTAAATTTTTTTGGTTTTTTTCCCCCTATTGTTGAACATTTTAATGTTTTTACTGAATTTGTTACAATATTGTTTCTGTTTTATGTTTCTTTGGTCATGAGGAACATCAGAACTTAGCTCCCAGCCAGGGATCCAATATGCACCCCCTGAATTGGAAGGTGAAATCTCAACCACTGGACCACCAGGGAAGTCAGCTAGACCTCTCTTAATGATACAAAGTCCCAAGGGTCAGACAGAGGAACCATTCTCTAATTGATCTGCATTCCTTCTAGGTAATCTTACCAATGGATTTAAATGTAACAAAGACACCTAACTACAGCATTGGCAAATGAGATAGGCTTCTCACTCTTCAGTTAAGTTCAGTTCAGTTGCTCAGTCGTGTCCAACTCTTTGCGACCCATGAATCACAGCACGCCAAGTCTCCCTGTCCATCACCAACTCCGAGAGTCCACTCAAACTCATGTACATCAAGTTGGTGATGCCATCCAACCATCTCATCCTCTGTCGTCCCCCTTCTCCTCCTGCTCCCAATCCCTCCCAGCATCAGGATCTTTTCCAATGAGTCAACTCTTCACATGAGGGGGCCAAAGTACTGGAGTTTCAGCTTCAGCATCAGTCCTTCCAATAAACACCCAGGACTGATCTCCTTTAGGATGGACTGGTTGGATCTCCTTGCAGTCCAAGGGACTCTCAAGAGTCTTCTCTAACACCATAGTTCAAAAGCATCAATTTTTCGGCACTCAGCTTTCTTCACAGTCCAACTCTCACATCCATACATGACCATTGGAAAAACCATAGCCTTAACTAGGCGGACTTTTGTTGGCAAAGTAATGTCTCTGCTTTTTAATATGCTATCTAGGTTGGTCATAACTTTCCTTCCAAGGAGTAAGCATCTTTTAATTTCTCACTCTTAACAAGTCAAAGAAAAAAAACAGCAATAACAGCAACAACAATCTCTTCCGCATTTCAGAAAGCAGTTTTACCAAATTTATACAATGGCCAATCCAAAATCTAGGGTTCACCCTTGATCCACTCTTGCCTTCATCACCTCCTAGCATCCAGCCCATGAACAAGTCCTATTGATTTGACTTCTCTGACCTCATTGATAAGAGTCTACTATAGTTCAATCCATTCTGCCTCATTCAACACAACCCTCTTTCCATCTTCGTAAACATGAACTTGTAACTGTCTTAGAACCTTTGCACCACTTGTTCTCTTTTTAAGGAATATTCTTTCTCCTGATTTTCACATTCCTGTCTCTTTTGTATCATTCAGTTCTAGGCCTAAAAGTCAGCTCCTAAGAAAAACAGAGTAAACACCACCCAATCAAAAACAGGCTTCCTTCACTCTTCCACTGCTGTTTATATTTTGTTGCATATCATTTACTAGTATCTGATATTCTTTTCTACATATAAAATATAAAAATACTTCTTTTATATATGCACACACACACAAACACACACACACACACATGATGTGAACAACTGACTCATTAGAAAAGATCCTAATGCTGGGAAAGATTGAAGGCAGGAGGAGAAGGGGATGACAGAGGATGAGATGGTTGGATGGCATCACAGACTCAATGGACGTGAGTTTGAGCAAGCTCTGGGAGTTGGTGATGGACAGGGAAGCTGGGCATGCTGCAGTCCATGGAGTTGCAAAAAGTGGGACATGACTGACGGACTGAACTTAATTGATATATATGGAGATATATGTGTGTGTGTGTGTGTATATATATATATGTATGTATGTATCTTATACATTATTTAGGAATCTATACATATGTATAAGAGAAATATATATCTATATATATGTTAACGATATATATATATATATATATATTCCTAGTGGTTTTAACAGTGCCTAGCCTGTAATAGCATTCAAAAATTGTTGAATGTATAAACATACAAAATTTGTAGGCTAAGGAATCTTTATAGAAGCAAGGTTTGATGGAACAAAATAGGGAAGAATCAATTCAAAACACAGTGAAAAAGTTGGGACAAATAGAAGAAAGGGGCCTAAATCAATGCACCACCCCAACACAGTATTAGGAATTATAGAGGACTGTAAGAACTTTCTTTCTTTAGAATGTCCACTCTGCATTTCTCCATGATTAAAAGCACAAGCTTTAAAGTGAAGTGGGCCAGTGGACTTGTCTTTGAGGTCAACAAGCATGGAAGCATGTGTGGGCAGAAAAGACTGTCTCATTTCCTAGCCAGTCTTTGAGAGACAGAAGACTCCCGAGAGATCACTGGTGGTGAGAGCTACCAAGAGGCAAAGAAAACAGATAATCTGCCTGTGTGCTGAGACATTAAAAAAAAAAAAAAATAGACAAAACCAGAAGGATTCAAAGGTCTCAAGATGTGAGATGTAGCCTTGGGAGGAATCCTGACATGAAGCTAGAAGAATGGGACAGCTGGTTGAGGTAAACAGAAGGTCAGCAGGAGGAACATCCAGAAATAGGAAGCCACTGATTATAGTCTGGCAGATAGACAGGACACAGCCCTAGCTATCCAGGAACGTCTTGTCTGGTAACAATTAGCAGAGAGGAAACCCAGTGGGCTCAAGCCTGGGGCAGAACTCCAATCTCAAGGAGGGCTAGAGAAAGAACAGGGCTGGCCCCTAGGCCTAAGAGATTCAGGGCCAGGCGTCTAACACGGAAATCCAGTTCTAAGGGCTGGGGTCCAAGAACAGTTCTCTGACACAAGAACAAAAGAGAATCTAAATTGTTCGGCCGAGAGACAAGGTTAAATCCTGAGCAAATATATAATGCCTATGATAACAAGCTATTGCCCTAAGGCACCTCAAAATCCCACTATCTCAGACAGGACTGGCCCCTGAGTTGAGAGCTAGGCTGAATTTGCAGGTGATTAAAAATGCCCTCATTTGTGAGGACCGAAGAGCTCTGGGGACAGAGCCCAGCAGGTCATTCCTGAATGTGATGCAAGACAACTCTGTGGCCAAGGCTTTCTTGGATGATTTAAACAGCCCAACAGGAATGTGAGCTTCATTAGTGGTGGAAGGCACCTAATTATCTTGGTGAGAGGCCACCAGGAATCAGACCTTAATTACTCCCAACCACCTGCTCTCCCAGAAGTCCAGCCAAAACTGGAGCTTCTCCTTGGATTCTCTTGATTGTCCCGCTGCTTCTGGGAAGCCAAGAGCCAAAAGCAGACATCAACAGAAGATGAACTGCCTCCAGAGTAGGTACGGCATTCACCTCTAAAGGTTTAGAGGTGTGAACTCTGAAATGCTGCTTTCTTAGCAATGCTTATGAGTAAGCATTTGTGATAATAAATGACAGGCTTTCTCCAAACATTAACATTTGTGGGGTAGGAAACATGTGCAGCCAAGAAATAAGAATTTAATAGAGTTTTGTGTTCTTTCTGCTTGGAGGTGGCATGTAGAAGCTTGCTAAGCCAATTTCATTTCCCCTACCTTCTATCAGTAAGTGCATTCATTCTTAGACAAAGGAGGGATCATGACTATTTAGCATTAGAGATGTTTGATAAAGGTAATGAAGTTTAGCCAAGCAATAGAAACCTTAGATGCTGAATACACTGTAGTCAACCTGCCACTTTGTTTCATAAGTAGACACTGAAGACTTCACATGATTATTATGTAAAGGGGGCCCCTAATTCAAAGGGCCTTGTTCTGCCAGGTTGCTCAGATTATGGAAATACAAAAACTCTTGCTAGCTGTTCCATGCTTTCCTGCATTAAAGGTAATAAAAAGGCCTAAAGAAGTGTCTAAATACCTCCAAAGGGAAAACACATTCTGCCTATCAGGTTAGCCTTTGATATAAGTTATCTACATTTGGATTGGTCAGAAATCTTACAAGTGTTTGGAATTCAATGTCTCCAATAACCTGGTTATGCCTTATACCATATGCTACCTTCAAATGTCAGCTGAAGCCTGACTTTCTCTGGGAAGCCTTCCCCGATCACATCTAGGTAGATTGAGGCCAGCCTTCCTGAACTGTCGTGGCACACCATGGCATAGCTCAACAAGAGCAATTATCACCCACTAATGTATTCCTTTGCTAATCTCTATGTTGTCTAACTAGATCCTGAGCTGTTTAAGGGCAAGGGATGATTTTTACTCATCTATGAATCACCATAATCTATCATGGTATGTGGCACATAGGGATGATCCATAAATGTTACCTGAATGCTAAATGAAATGTTACAGAACCACAAGTTTAACCTAATTTGTTTGACTCTAACATCTCCCACCCTTGCATCTTTTCACATACGGCATTGAAGTGGTGTTGCTCTAAATTAATAAAGTTCTTTATTGATCTCCTGTTCTGTGCCTCATAGTGTGGAACATAAAAGACATGGAATCAGTCATCCAAGGATTAAGAATCTTATTGGGGAGAGAATAGGGGCAATTCTGAAACAGCCTATTGGCATTTGTTCTTAAATTGGGTTCAAAGATGGATGAGAAGATAGAGGTTCAAGTAGCGATGAGGAGGGAGAATTGGAGTGCAGCCTTGAAAAAATAGTTTGTCAACAATAAACAATGGATAACAGGCTGAAGGCAAAGCACAAGCCAAGGAAGGCCAAGAAATGGGAACTGATGTAGCATGAGGTGTTAGCCAACGGGAATATGATGTTGACAGGGTGTAGAAAGGCAGTGAAAGTTTCAGAGTAATGCAGGGAAATGGATAAAGGACACGGAAAGACGATGACACAGAAGAAATCAAAAAATAGAATCGTTGCCAGAGGAAAAACTGAGGGTGGTAGCCCAAGAGGAATATATTCTGTATGTCAACAAACCCTGAGAGATTCTACAAAAGAATGACTTTTCTTTCTCTTTGCAGAGCTCTGCATGAGAAGTATTCACCAATGCCCTTTCATCAGTTAGGCTTCTTTTGCAAGGCCTAACAGTAAAGTCAGGACTGAGGTACAGAGGGATTGAAATGTTTCAGTGCTCTAGTGGTGAAAGAGGAGGAAGTCAGCATCACTAGCTCTCACAAAACTCCCTGTGCCAAGATCAGGACACTTGAAATCACAGGATACCAGGGACACTTATCTAGTTTACCACCAGTTTATCACCAGAATATAGCACAGTGACAAACACAAACTAACCAGTCCATGAGGTCCCCGATTGAAAGAAACAGTATCCAGATGGCTCACAAGCACATGAAAAGATGCTCAGCATCACTCATTACCAGAGAAATGCACATCAAAGCCACAATGAGGTACCATTTCACGCAAGTCAGGATGGCTGCTATCCAAAAGTCTACAAGCAATAAATGCTGGAGAGGGTGTAGAGAAAAGGAAACCCTCTTACACTGTTGGTGGGAATGCAAACTAGTACAGTCACTATGGAGAACAGTGTGGAGATTCCTTAAAAAACTGGAAATGGAACTGCCATATGACCCAGCAATCCCACTCCTGGGCATACACACCGAGGAAACCAGATCTGAAAGAGACACGTGCACCCCAATGTTCATCGCAGCACTGTTTACAATAGCCAGGACATGGAAGCAACCTAGATGCCCATCAGCAGATGAATGGATAAGGAAGCTGTGGTACATATACACAATGGAATATTACTCAGCCATTAAAAAGAATACATTTGAATCAGTTCTAATGACATGGATGAAACTGGAGCCCATTATACAGAGTGAAGTAAGCCAGAAAGATAAACACCAATATAGTATACTAATGCATATATATGGAATTGAGAAAGATGGTAACGATAACCCTATATGCAAGACAGAAAAAGAGACACAGATGTATAGATAGACTTTTGGACTCTGTGGGAGAAGGCGAGGGTGGGATGATCTGAGAGAATAGCATTGAAACATGTACATTATCAATTGTGAAACAGATCGCCAGTCCAGGTTGGATGCATGAGACAAGTGCTCGGGGCTGGTGCACTGGGATGACCCAGAGGGATGGGATAGGGAAGGAGGTGGGAGGGGGGTTCAGGATGGGGAACACATGTAAATCCATGGCTGATTCATATCAGAGTATGGCAAAAACCACTACAATATTATAAAGCAATTAGCTTCCAACTAATATAAATAAATGAAAAAAAAAAAAAAGAAAGCAACAGTATCATAGAATTTAGCATGGTCGATGGTACCAAATAAATCTTAGTCATACTTAAGTATTAAAAAAGCCAGTGTACTGATTTATTACACCTATAGCCAAACACATGCTAGATATAGTCAGTAAAGGAAAGATGACATAGTCTCTGATAGAACTCATTCACTGGAAAAGGCCCTGATGCTGGGAAAGATTGAGGGCAGGAGGAGAAGGGGGCAACAGAGGATGAGGAGATGGTTAGCTGGAATCATCAACTCAATGGACATGAGTTTGAGCAAACTCTGGGAGATGGTGAAGGACAGGGAAGCCTGGTGAACTGCAGTCCACAGGGTCACAAAGAGTTGCACAGGACTTAGCAACTGAACAAGATACTGCTTGATCACATAGTAGTCGTAAATGATTCCCTTTTCTCCACACCCTTGCCAACACTTGTTACCTCTCCTCTTTTGAGTAATAGCCATTCGCTTCCAAGGTGGCACTAGTGGTAAAGAATCTGCCTGCCAATGCAGGAGACACAAGAGACATGGGTTTGATCCCTGCGTTGGGAAGATCTACTGGATGTAGGAAATGGCCACCCAATCCAGTATTCTTTCCTGGAATCTTCCATGGACAGGAGAGCCTGATGGGGTACATTCCATGGGTTCGCAAAAAGTTGGACAAGACTGAGCACACAGGCACACACATATACACTCACACTCACACACATACACTCACACTCATACTCACACATATACACATGTATACTGGAGGTATACATATTATTAATCTTTTGTTTGTTTTTCTCCTGTTAAGCTGTCCTTTTATTACAAGGGGTGCTCAGGCAAGAACTAAATCTGAGCAGTTGCCTATGGGGCCCTCCCGGTTACAAATCCTTTCCTCTGCCCGGCTTTCTGTTTGTAGGAAGTAGGATTCATTCGGCATCAGAGTCCTTCCCTGACTTTCAAAGAGCAGATTCAAACAGCTGTTCATCAGGGAAGTGAGGGAATGCAAAAATGAAAGATGGGTAGTCAGGAAACAACAGTGCACCAGAGAGCAAGGTCCTGAGTTTCTCAAGGGACACTGGTGTATGTGCAATGCCATGTGTAAAAGAGATAACTAGTGGAGGCCTACTGTACAACATAGACAGCTCAACTCCCAGCAGAGAGGGGATGGTCCGAGAGAGAGGGGATACATGTATACAGAAAGCTGACTCACTACACTGCACAGCAGAAACTAACATAACATTGTAAAGCAACTGTACCCCAATTTTTAAATATATGTATCTTTGGGTCCTTCTACAGGAAGTAAGGATCCCAACCAGGTGGAAGATGGTAACTTCAGGCTAATCACAAGATTTCTGGGACACTGCTGTGTTACCCCATTAGAAGAAAGCCACCCACCCAACAGTCCTCACCCCAAATTTTGCCTATAAAAAAACTCCTCCCAGAAAACCATCAGAAAGTCTGGATTTACTTGAATACAGTCCACCCTATCACCTTCCTTGGCCCTGCAATAAACCTTTCTCAGCACCGGGATTCCCAGTGTTTCTGTTTGTTTGGCTTCAATGTGCCTTGGGAACATGCACTGGTGTTTGGTAACAGAACCAAGGAGGGTAGAGGAACATGTATTTCTCCTCTTATGCTATTCAGAGATGACTAACGCTATATAACTTGTACATTACATTCTGTAAAAGAACTTCACTATTCCCGATGACACAATTCTGTGAACACGCCAGACAGTAACAGCAGAATAGTCAATAGCTCTGTTTCAGTTATCAAAGGGCTCAAACAAAACCCAATAGAAAAATCTGAAAAACCCCTCTTTATCTTGATGAGTATGTAAATATTCATGATAACATTTGATGATGGAACTATATTTGAATAAAAAAAAAAAACACTACATATTTTAATCAAGTCAGCCATCCCTTGCAACAGCAGTAATCTTCCCTTTCAGAGGCTCCTGAGTGGATGATGGGATGTTTTCTGATGTATCAGTGATTAACTATTTACTTATATGGTTAAAATTCATCTCTTCCTTTCATCACTTTGAAGGGACACTGATTTCAATAAAAAACCTCTAAATGAGAAGAACAAGAAATGAAAATCCACAAAGCCAAAGTGAATGGAGGAAGGCAAAGAAAGATCAAGGAGAAGTCAAGACCTCTCTTGACTGGGACAGAGATTTTAACTGCAATGGTTGTCTGCCAGCTCAATGTGCAAAGAAGGAGCCTAAGCATTCCACTGAGGATGAGAGAAGGGCAGGGTAAAGTATTTTCTGCAAGCTGGTCTAGTAATGGGCCCAGAGTCACACAAGGTCATCACCCCCACTGTGCTACAACCACCTCTACTCCTACCACCCTTCCCAAAACACAAATTCTGCCATGGGAGGAAGCACGGGAAAAATGAGCTTTTTTAAAATAAAGTCTTTCCATAGGGACCAGGAAGAGTCTTTTGATCCAGGCAGAATCCTTCGTCCCTTGCTTGATGTTTTTTCCTGACTCTTCCAAGTGGATGGCAGAAAACTTAAGAACATGTAGTCCCTGTAAGCCCCATTTCAATCTCTAATACTTTGGTTTTCCATTTTAAGATTCTTTACCTTAACTCTTTAAGGTAAAACTAGTAACTCTTTACCTCAGTTTTAAAATAAAAATGGGTGGCCTGAGTTTTGCGTTCCTGTCTATTGTGAAGAAAAGAAAAGGCGTATTTCTCTTATCACCCCCTCAAGACTCTATTTTCTTTTATGACATCTTCCTAAAGTCATTTGCACTTTGCAATCACAGTGTCTATGATTTTTTCAGACTGAGAGATAGTTGGTGTATCTCTCTCTGGATTATTTTTATAAAGTAATATGCTCCAATAATCAATTATTTTAATGACCCTATTACAGAGAGATCCCATATTTTACTAAAATTAATATCAGCATATGCATGAAAACTCTTAATGGCTTTATAAAGATCTGTTGCAACTTGAAATCTGTACAAACACTATAAAATACCCTGGGTAAACTTAAATTGAGAGGATCAAACTCTGAATAATTTATGTGTTCTTAACCATCATCCTTTCTCAATATTACAGCCTTGAATTAATAGTGTGTCATTTTCCCCAAGGACCCAAAGGAATTCACAGGCAAAAGACATTCATCTTCTTACTACCCCTGTGGGTAAGGAAGGCACAAGAGTGATTATCCCCATTTTACAGGAAATTAGGAAATAGGATGTAAATTATATGCTAAAAAGAAAGTTGGAGGCAGAGATCTAAGGATTAGTCAAAGGAAAAAGACAAAAAGTTCAAGAGACAAATAACCCAAACATATCTGTGGCTCTGAAGTTATTTGGAGACATGATGAGTCAGAAACCTATCACAGATTTTATATGTACCATCCAGTCTAGTATCAGAAAATGCCAATGGTTTCAACACAGAATTCTGCATAGACCCACGTATGAAGTGTAAAATAAGCAAGTGATTCTTCAGCCAAAGTGTTAGGGAAAAAACTGACTAAAACCACCCACTGGTTTTGTGAGTAGGCACCACAGTAGCCATTTGCAGGAGTTATCTTACAATAGAAGATTTTGGTAAGGAATGCAGAACAAACAAACTATCACAACCAGAAGAATTCAGGACAGGTCAAAAGGAGAGAGGAGATTTCAGTCCGTATGTCCTACCGACCTCCCAGAATCTTCCTCACTGGAATTCATCTTGGCTGAGCAATTCGTGCACCACCAGGAAGGACCATGAGTCAGAATGATTGGCCAGAGACAACCCAGAAACTAATTCCATCACCGTAAAACCCAAGACTGCGAGCCATGTGGCACAGCAGTCCTCCTGGGTGCCCTTGTCCTGCTGCTCTCCACCGGGGTGCCCCTTCACAATAAAGTCTCTTGCTTTATCAGCATGTGTGTCTCCTCGTACAATTCAGTGCCAAGTATTAGACAAGACTGGAGAAGGAAATGGCGACCCACTCCGGTACTCTTGCCTGGAAAATCCCATGGACGGAGAAGCCTAATACAGGCTATGGTCCATGGGGTCACAAAGAGTCGGACACAGCTGAGTAACTTCACTTTCACTTTCTTTAGACAAGAGCCCCCGCTCAGGCCCTGGAATGGGTATTCCTTCCTACAACAAAAGTTGAAGTATTAGTGCTTGAGAAGATTAGCTTCAAAGGATAGTGTTACTATAGACCTAAGGGATATGACAGCAACTAGTCAGGCTATCTAAAAAGCAGCAATTGGACAAAGGATTTGTCTGAAAAGGGGGCAACAAAGATTCTATCTAGAAGTGAGAAGTAATAGGGCCCTGAAGGCAACCTCTCTGGAGCAGTGTTTTTAATCATGCCAGTAATTAGTCAAGGACAAAGAGTCGAAAGATAATGGTCTGATGATGGAACAATTAATTACATTAAGCAATCATACCACAGAGCTGGGTATAATGTAAAGAAGTTAAACATTACTATTCTGAACCATTTACCTTTTAATGAGAACTTGTGAAAAAGACACCCTCAGAGAACCCAGCATAGTATTAGGCAGGGAGTAGGCCTCCCAGAACATTCCTATTGAGTTGACCACCTGAATTTACTAGAAGGTTATTTATCAAGTAGGAATCATGGTAACAAACAGATCTGGAAAGAAGGAGACACATTAGTTAAGTCAGCCACTTTACCAAAGTTTTCCCTCACTCCTTTCAGGTCATGATGATCTTCATTTCCTGTGTGGGTGGGTGGTGCTATAAGGATAATGTCAAAAACAAGCAGGATTCTGTGGGGTTCCTGGGAACAGAAGCCTTCCTGTCCTCCATTTCTTGGGAATAAACTTCAGCCTCCATGATCTTCCCTTAGTTCCTAAGGGCAGGTACAAGCAGGTGCTAATGCAGGGAAGGGAGGAGAGGCCAAGGAGGAGCAAGGAGGAGCGGCCAAGGAGGAGCAAGGAGGAGCAGTCAAGAAACCAAGGTGCGGCCTTGGAGCAGAGTCCTGGTTCCTCCTTAAGAAATATACATAATAATATCTTTAAATTCTTTAAGAAGTCAACCTTCTTCATAGCAGAGGAAGACCATCTGAGGCTAAAGGAACAAGAGGGGTTCATCAAAAGATTATCAGAGACCATATTAAAACAGTGCAGGCTCACACCCTAATTTTATCAGCAACCCCATCCTTTAACTACTGCTATAAAATTCCTCCCCCAGTGCTTCTGGGGTGGGGACAAACACTTTTTGAGGGCAGGAGCATGTTGTGGCTCCCTTTGCCTGGCAAAGCAATAAAGCTTTTTATATATATCATGAAAAATGGATAAATATGGGGGGGCAGCAGTACCAGAAGTATCTTGCTTTATAATCCTGAGCCTAGGCAACCTTGTCACTCTGGGTTATGATACTGAATGGAATGTTCTCTTCGCCTTAAAGGAGGAGTTGGTAGCAGCAATGGGGATCATCACTACTAAATTCTGATGGTGCCAGTCTAGTCCAGTAATGGCATCAAATACATGAGCAAACAACGTACATGGCTGCACTAAGCCATCTTTGTGCAACTCCACAGCTGTCCATATTCAATAACCCACTTGATACCTGTAAGAAAGCTTGGAAATACTTCTACCACAAAAACAGACCTTAAAGCTAAATAAAGATCATGCCAGATAGAAGATTTTCAGCATTGGAAATTATAGTCTCAGGTGTGGAAACCAACACTAAATGCAAGCCCACACTAAAACTCAATGTCCCCATAAGCAGTTTATATATCATGAATAATAGATAAATATGGGGGGGCGGGGCGCAGCAGTACCAGGAAGTATCTTGACGCTGTGGCAGTTCATGAGAAGAAAATCAGGCCAGAATGAAAAATGAAAAATGAATCTTTCAAAAGTCTGCACCTGATGCTTTTCCACAAGATGACTAGGAAATGGAACTCAAAATGACCTCTCATCTTAGGGATATTACATCCTGATCTTCCTAAGTTTCTGCCAAATCAGTTTCTGGAGAATGTGAGTTTTCTAAGCACTTAAATGAGCAAAGATGGAAACGTATAATAGACCCTTCAGAGTCTTCACATGAAAAGCCTCTATGGCATGTGTAAATTAAAATGGCAAAAAAAAAAAAAAGACACAATAGAAAGGAAGAAACCACTCCCTTCACAGGGACTGTAAGGAAGATTCATGCATAAATACACAGTTTGGAGCCATGTCTGCATTTTTTCTTTGATGTGAATTTCTCCCTTAATGGATAATCTTTAAAAAGAATCACTAATGAGTTTACATAATAAAAATATAATTTGATATTTCAGACACGATCCATATTTTATACAGATTGTTTTCCTCCGCCAAGTTGATGATGTCTCAAATACTAGTCAAGGAAAGAGTTCAATGACAAAACCCAAACAGGGAACAGAAAGCTACTCTCCCCTGTGCTGTGATGAAGAACACATCTCTGATTATTTTAGTGTATGTTTTGAGGGGTATCAGAAAAGAACTGGCAACCACCCTACTCAGGATATCTCCAGTATTTGTCCTAACCTAAATATCTCATAACGCAAGATTCATGGCCCATACTGCTCCTCCTCTAGTAGTCATAACTATAATTGCTTGTTCATTGTATATCATGGGAGATGCAGATCATGTCTGATAAGCCAAGTAATATTTATCTATGAACTGCATTGGCTTAAGGCACTATTAAAAATCAAACACTCCGTCCAATATTTGGTATTTACACATTGGCAAAACTGAGACAACCTACAGTACTATTATTATTCTCACTGAAGTAAGACCACATATCTACTGACAGGCAGTTAGGAAGAAAAAGGGTTGCGTGGAGGCAAGATAGAACTAGGCAAGTGAGTCAGGAAGCTGATACCATGATGGGGAGATAGAAGGACCTGAAAGAAAATCACCATTTTGCTGAGCTAACTATGGCCAGGCATAGAACTTACTTCGGGTGCTTCAAATTCTGCCTCCCTAAGAGTCTGTATTACCTCAGTGACTAGCCTAGTCTTCACGTAAGAGAGTTCTCCTGCTACAGCGTCACCAGATATTGCACTTGCTATCTTATGTGCCACACTCTGGAAGCTTTACAACCACAGTCAGAGCTCAATAATCACATCTGCATGAAAATGATTAGTCATCTTATATTCCCTCCTATCTAGATTGGGGATTTTTTCCATGTTTTTTCCCGTAACTCTCTCCCCATGGGTGAACTTTCTCCCAATGAGTTGCTTTATACTTATCATAAATGCATTAAAAATCACAGCATCACAGAGAAGAAAACTTGAATGTAATGATGCTGCTTTCCATTAATCTGTAACTAGGGGCCGTTTTAGTAAATGCCTATATACACTCTCTGTGTGAATGTGAATTCATTTGCCAGTTGTGTGTCTGTTTATGTGTGTGTGTGGTTGTGTATGTGCTCCTACCAATGCTGCAAATATGACAGGGAGTCTCAGATATGTGTGTGTTTGGAGGGAACGTGGAGGAGTGGAACATAGCAGAATTCCCAGGGGGGCCTTTTCAAACTCTACATGCTCCCTGAGAGATTCTATCACTTTCTTCACACCAAGCCCCAACCCCCGCCCCCCCCCCCCAGAGTTTAAAATCACCGCAGGGTAATAAGCAATGTTACTGATGGATGTCAATTTCACAGTATGGAGGCAGAAAACAAATTGTGAGCCACTAAATTAAGCTCAAGATTAACAACCAAATGCTTCCCAATCCTGTCCCACCAGTTTTACACATCCATTCCATTAGGAATCTCACTGAAAATAGCATTATTAAGTCTATTAAAAACTGCCCCAGGAAAAAAACAATTAGCTGAAATTCACATTTTCTGTAAATTATATATAGTTTAACTGTTCCTGACTCTTTCCCAAATTGACTCCACTCTCTTCTTCCCCAAAGTGAAGCCCTCATCACTTCCAGAATTAGTCTTCTAACTGGTCTCATTGACTTTAGTCTCATCCCCTTCCAAAGAGGCTTAAACTATAAGCCTAATCAGTTACTTCCTCTTCACAATTCTTATAGTAATCCTCCCCACACACTTTTTCACTTGGCAAGCTCCCGTTCATCCTTTCAAAACTTGTTCATACGTTCCCATCCTCTGTGACAATCTACCTGACCTCCCCAGGTAGTTTCCCTTCCCTCCTCTCCATTACTTCCACATTTTACCCATACTTCTATTGCTTCACGACTACACTGTATTATTTGGTTTGCATATCTTACTGCTTCCCCTATGACACTGTGAATTCCTTGAGGCTAGAGTCCATGTGTCTCTTTCTATCTCGAGCTCCAAGCACAAAAGCAGACATATAGGAAATCAAGGGAAATACTGGGTGAACTAAACAAAGCATGAAAGAAAATACACTTAATATTTCACATCACAAGACAGCCACCATTTAATTTAATGGAATCACAGACCTTCAAAATTTCAGAATAACTACTATCACTGAGACAAGTCACCACATTCTTTCAGTGCCTCCTTTGCAGTAGCTCTTAAAACCTTTCCAAGCCCTGAGCAGTTCCCCTAAATGACTTCTATCCCAGTACACTTGAATAATAATGCAATAGAGTCCCACAGATCTTCCAAATTCTGTAATTTCTTCCCTTAAATCAGCAACTCTTCCATATTGTCAAATCTGATTTCTTGAAACCCTACAATTCCCCTTTAACTGCATTGGTTCCTCATTCTCTACATGATAAAGTAAAACTTCTTAACCAGGTACTAAAGCTCCAGCCAATACTTCCTAACTCATATCTCCTGGATAGGAATCTTCCATTCAAAGCCATGCTCAAAAGGGAGGAAAAGTTAAGAGAGTAGACAGTACAAAGATTGACTATACATACCATAAAAACATCTATATGACAAAAAAGTATCAGACTCATATTTTAAGAAAAAAAGACTGAAAAATCCATATTAACACATACAACAGAAAAAAGGAAAATTTCCTCAGTACACAAAGAGCTCATACAAACGAATAACTTGATAGAAAAATGGTCACCAGAAGGTAAACTTGACTGAAAAAGAAACAGTCACTCAGTTGTATTCGACTCTTTGCAACCCCAGGGACTGTGCCTGCCTGGTTCCTCTGTCCATGAGATTCTCCAAGCAAGAATACTGGAGCAGTTAGCCCTTCCCTTCTCCAGGGTACCTTGCTGAACAAGGAATTGAATCTGGTCTCCCACATTGCAAGCAGATTCTTTACCCTCTGAGCGACCAGGGAAGCCCAGCCTGTCTAATATATGAAAAATAATATTGTTTTAACTTGGGTTTATTTAGGAATGAGGTAGCATATGGGCTTCCCCAGTGGCTCAGATGGTAAAGAATCCGCCTGCAATGTGGGAGACCCGGGTTCAATTCCTTGTCCCAGAAGATACTCTGGAGAAGAGGAGGGCTACCCACTCCAGTATTCTTGCCTGGAGAATCCCATGGACAGATCAACCTGGCAGGCTACAATCGAGGGGGTCGCAGAGAGTAGGACAGGACTGAGCAAATAACACAACACATCAGATTAGCAAAAAGTAAAAATTAGAATACCATGTGTTGGGAAGTAAGTGGATAAAAAGTAATTTGCATAAATGGTTGGTGGGAATATAAATGGTTATAATTAATGTGCAAGTAAATTTGACACTACCAAAATTAAAATCACATGTACTTCTGGACTTTGAAATTACATTTCAAAGGATTCTTTTTTACAAAACACCCCACATAAATGTACAAAAATAAATGTACAAGCATGTATTAGCAGCACTTCTTGTAATAGTAAGAAACTCTCCCAAAATCTAAATTTCCATCAATATCAATGAAGGAATAGTTCAATAAATTATCATACAGAAATACAGTGTAATTATAAAGAGCTGCAAAAAAAAATTCACTTCTTTACATAAAATATATTTATATTTTAAAAAATGAACTTTCAAAATATTATGCATAGTAAACCTGTAAAAGCTGTATATTTAATTATATAATAATTATGTAAGGATACATGGCTATCCAACTTAGTTTTAACAATGTATTGTTATCCTATAACTAAAAAAGTTAACCTTGTTCATTTTTCAAGGTCTACCTTTTCAAAAAGATCTTGGAGATCAATCTCAGACAACTGTAGGGACCACTCTATGACTGGGTCCCCCTAGAGTTTTAACTCTTGAGTTGTCTGCATCGAGCTTCCAGAAATTCATCAATTACAGTTCAAGTTTGCTATCCTGACAGTGGTTACCATGGTGGTTTCTGCCTGTGAGAATTTTAATCAATTACAACTCTCTCCAATTTCCAGTGCACCAATTTGACTTATAACCTCCTTTTCCCTCTCCTAAGAAGAGATTCATATATGAGTTTGGGATCCAAAAGTGACTGACAATTCCAAGTCGTAAATTAACTCGACCCTGAAAGGTTTCCTGCCCCCTCACTTATTCTAGGCACATAGCCCAGTCACTGTGTGAATCCCTCCAGTCAGCCTGAAGTCTTCTTGCTTTTACTGTTTCAAATAGATTAATTACCCAAAGCAATACCATCTGAATCAGTGCATGCTGAATTCTTCTTCAGTTCAGTTGCTCAGTCGTGTCCAACTCTTTGCAACCCCATGGACTGTAGCACTCCAGGCTTCCCTGTCCATCACCAACTCCCAGAGCCTGCTCAAACTCAGAAGTCTCAAGTCGGTGATGCCATCCAACAATCTCATCCTCTATCATCCCCTTCACCTCCGGCCTTCAACCTTTCCCAGCATCAGGGTCATTTCAAATGAATGAGTTTCTCACATTAGATGGCCAAAGTATTGAAGCTTCCGCTTCAGCATCAGTCCTTCCAGTGAATATTCAGGACTCATTTCCTTTAAGATGGACTGGTTGGATTTCCTTTCAGTCCAAGGGACTCTCAAGAGTCTTGTCCAACACCACAGTTCAAAGGATCAATTCTTCAGAGCTCAGTTTTCTTTATACTCCAACTCTCACATCCATCCATGACTACTGGAAAAACCATAGCTTTGGCTAGACGGACCTTTGTTGGCAAAGTTATGTCTCTGTTTTTTAATATGCTGTCTAGGTTGGTCATAGCTTTTCTTCCAAGGAGCAAGCATCTTTTAATTTCATGACTGCAGTCACCATCTGCAGTGATTTTGGAGCCCCCCAAAATAAAGTCTCTCACTGTTTCCCATCTATCTATTTGCCATGAAGTGATGAGACCGGATGCCATGATCTTAATTTTCTGAATGTTGAGTTTTAAACCAACTTTTTCACTCTCCTCTTTCACGTTCATCAAGAGGCTCTTTAGTTCTTCGCTTTCTGACATAAGGGTGGTGTTATCTGCATACCTGAGGTTATTGATATTTCTCCCGGCAATCTTGATTCAAGCTTGTGCTTCATCCAGCCCGCCATTTTGCATGATGTACTCTGCATATAATTTAAATAAGCAGGGTGACAATATACAGCCTTGATGTACTCCTTTCCCGATTTGGAACCAGTCTTTTGTTCCATGTCCAGTTCTAACTGTTGCTTCTTGACCTGCATACAGATTTCTCAGGAGGCAGGTAAGGTGGTCTGGTATTCCCATCTCTTGAAGACTTTTCCAGTTTGTTGCAGTTCCCACTGTCAAAGAATTTGGCATAGTCAATAAAGCAGAAATAGATGTTTTTCTGGAACTCTCTTGCTTTTTTGATGATCCAACGGATATTGGCAATTTGATCTCTGGTTCCTCTGCCTTTTCTAAACCCAGCTTGAACATCTGGAAGTTCTCAGTTCACATATTGTTGAAGCTTGGTGTGGAGAATTTTGAGCATTACTTGCTAGGCTGTGAGATGAGTGCAATTGTGCAGTAGTTTGAACATTCTTTCACATTGCCTTTCTTTGGGACTGGAATGAAAACTGACCTTTTCCAGTCTTGTGGCCACTGCTGAGTTTTCCAAATTTGCTGTCATATTTAGTGTAGCACTTTAGCAGCAGCACCTTTTAGGGTTTGAAATAGTTCAACTGGAATTTCATCACCTCCACTAACTTTGTTCTTAGTGATGCTTCCTAAGGCCCACTTGACTTTGCATTCCAGGATGTCTGGCTCTAGGTGAGTAATCACACCATCGTGGTTATCTGGGTCATGATCTTTTTTGTATAGTTCTTCTGTGTATTCTTGCTATCTCTTCTTAATATCTTCTGCTTCTGTTAGGTCCATACCATTTCTATCCTTTATTGTGTCCATGAAATATTGTGTTGCATGAAATATTCCCCTGGTATCTCAAATTTTTTTTTTTTTTTTTTTTAAATATTATTTTATTAGTTGGAGGCCAATCACTTTACAACATTTCAGTGGGTTTTATCATACATTGACATGAATCAGCCATATAGTTACACGTATTCCCCATCCCGATCCCCCCTCCCACCTCCCTCCCCACCCGACTCCTCAGGGTCCTCCCAGTGCACCAGGCAAGAGCACCTGATTCATGCATCCCACCAGGGCTGGTGGTCCGTTTCACCATAGATAATATACATGCTGTTCTTTCAAAACATCCCACCCTCACGTTCTCCCCCAGAGTTCAAAAGTCTGTTCTGTACTTCTGTGTCTCTTTTTCTGTTTAGCATATAGGGTTATCGCCACCATCTATCTAAATTCCGTATATATGTGTTAGTATACTGTAATGTTCTTTATCTTTCTGGCTTACTTCACTCTGTATAATGGGCTCCAGTTTCATCCATCTCATTAGAACTGATTCAAATGAATTCTTTTTAACGGCTGAGTAATATTCCATGGTGTATATGTACCACAGCTTCCTTATCCATTCATCTGTTGATGGGCATCTGGGTTGCTTCCATGTCCTGGCTATTATAAACAGTGCTGCGATGAACATTGGGGTGCACGTGTCTCTTTCAGATCTGGATTCCTCAGTGTGTATGCCTAGAAGTGGTATTGCTGGGTCATATGGCAGTTCTATTTCCAGTTTTTTAAGAAATCTCCACACTGTTTTCCATAGTGGCTGTACTAGTTTGCATTCCCACCAACAGTGTAAGAGGGTTCCCTTTTCTCCACACCCTCTCCAGCATTTATTGCTTGTAGACTTTTGGATAGCAGCCATCCTGACTGGCGTGTAATGGTACCTCATTGTGGTTTTGATTTGCATTTCTCTGATGATGAGTGATGTTGAGCATCTTTTCATGTGTTTGTTAGCCATCTGTATGTCTTCTTTGGAGAAATGTCTGTTTAGTTCTTTGGCCCATTTTTTGATTGGGTCGTTTATTTTTCTGGAATTGAGCTTCAGGAGTTGCTTGTATATTTTTGAGATTAATCCTTTGTCTGTTTCCTCATTTGTTATTATTTTCTCCCAATCTGAGGGCTGTCTTTTCACCTTACTTATAGTTTCCTTTGTTGTGCAAAAGCTTTTAATTTTCATTAGGTCCCATTTGTTTATTTTTGCTTTTATTTCCAATATTCTGGGAGGTGGGTCATAGAAGATCTTGCTGTGATTTATGTCGGAGAGTGTTTTGCCTATGTTCTCCTCTAGGAGTTTTATAGTTTCTGGTCTTACATTTAGATCTTTAATCCATTTTGAGTTTATTTTTGTGTATGGTGTTAGAAAGTGTTCTAGTTTCATTCTTTTACAAGTGGTTGACCAGTTTTCCCAGCACCACTTGTTAAAGAGATTGTCTTTTTTCCATTGTATATCCTTGCCTCCTTTGTCAAAGATGAGGTGTCCATAGGTTCGTGGATTTATCTCTGGGCTTTCAAATTTTCTTGAAGCGATCTCTAGTCTTTCCCATTCTATTGCTTTCCTCTATTGTTTTGCATTGATCACTGGTAGGGCTTTCTTATCTCTCTGAGTTATTCTCTGGAACTCTGCATTCAAATGGGTATATCATTTTACTTATGTTATCCTTTTCTCTTATTTCCACAGCCCAGAACATTGAACAGCCCTGTTCCTTCTACTCACCTCTTGATCTCCCATTTCCCATTACTCGATTTAGTGTTCTGCATTTCTGAACCACAATCTCCACTCAGATAAACTTCTTGAACAATAAGACCATTTGTAATGTTTACAATTCAATAATATTAGCAACTATAGTAATATACACCAGGTTCTCTGCAAGGTGTTTAACCTGCGTTATCACAGTAACTTTTCACAACAATTCTATCACCTAACTACTGTTATAATTTGTATTTCATCGCTGATGAAATTTAGGCACAGAGACTTCAGTAAGTAACTTGCCCAATGCCACATAGCTGTGAAGTGACAGAGCCAAGGCTTGTATCCAAGTCTGTTGACCTGAAAACCCACGTTCTTAAACACTATTCATTCTTTTTTTCAGCAAATGACTCAGATCCTCATTTTAGCTATCTTATAGGTAGATTTCATGACTGAAATTTTAGAGACTGACTTTCTTTGTAGACTAGAATGGGCTTCCCTGGTGGCTCAGCTGGTAAAGAATCCGCCTGCAATGTGGGAGACCCAGACTTGATCCCTGGAGAAGGGAAAGGCTGCCCACTCCAGTATTCTGGCCTGGAGAATTCCAGTGACTGTATGGTCCATGGGGTCACAAAGAATCTGACACGACTGAGTGACTCTCACTTGGTGGACGAGAATATAATTTTTAAATCACGTAAAATATTTTTATTAAGACAAGGTATAACACAAAAAGTCTATTCCTAGGTATAAAAGAAAGAAAAAAAATATGAGTTTATAGGTCCACGAAAAGACTTTTATATGCATGTCATAGCAGATAAATACACAGTAGTGAAAAAACAGATCACTCAAATGTCAATCAAAATGTGAGTTGATAGAGAAGTGTATTATCCAATGAAATGCTACTCAGCAAAAAAAAAAAAAAAAGTACCTATACATGAAGTAATGTGGATGAACCTCAGGAACATTATGGTGAGTCAAAGAAGCCAGACACAAACAGCTATTAAATACACAGGGTATGGTTCTGTTTATAGAAAGTTCTCGTGAAGACAAAAATGACCAATAGTAACACAAAGCAAATGAGTGGTCGTCTCCGTCTCGGGTCAAGGACATTGCCTGGAAAGGGGGACTTTAGGTGATAATAACAGTGTTAGCTATCTTGATCTGAATGGTAGTTACAGAAGAGTATATATTTGATCAAATTCAAAAAGCTATAAACTTAAAATTATATCTCAAAATAATGTTAAAATCCACTAGGCAACAGGAGTATAAGCACCCTGACCCCATGCACATTAAGAGTAGGGAGTCAACTATGTTAAGCACAAACAGGTTTAAACTACATCTTTAAAATATATAAACATATTCTCATGTCTGCACATATATATCTTCTCACTACCTAGTCTGCAGCCACTGAAATCATTAGAGAGTGGTTTCCCTAGAATAAAGCAGTGATTCTCTTTTTTTAAGTATTTTTACTATTCGTATTCTTTAGCCAAGCAGCACATGTGATCTTAGTTCCCTGACCAGGGATCAAATCCATGCCCACTACAGTGGAAGCCAGAATCTTAACCACTGGACCACCATGTAACTGAGGGCTATTTGAAACCTTGGGGAACCTTAAGCAATCTGTGGACATATTTTCTATCAACACAACTGAGGAACTGCTACTAGCATCTACTGGGTAGAAGTAGGGATGCTTCTAAGTAACCTACAATGCACACGAGAAGCCCCCTAAAACAAGGAATTAATTATCTGACCTAAATTGTTGATGGTACTGAGGTTCAAAATTCAGGGCCACAGTATTGCTACAGTAAAACAAATTTATGTCTAAGTATAACACGAGGGAAAGGGGCAGGGCACAACTTCTGAAAGAATAACATAGCACAAAGACACAACATAAACCAATTAGAAGCAAATCGGACTAAGATGGAAGACAAGACTAGACCTTGATCCTCAATCAGCAAGTGAACTGACACATCCAGAAGTGCCATGACAGCTCCAGTTCAGTTCAGTCACTCAGTTGAGTGCAACACTTTGCAACCCCAAGGACTGCACCCAGCCAGGTTTCCCTGCCCATCACCAACTCCCAGAGCTTACTCAAACTCATGTCCATTGAGTCAGTGATGCCATCCAACCAATTCATCTTCTGTCGTCCTCGTCTCCTCCCGCCTTCACTCTTTCCCAGCATCAGGGTCTTTCCAATGAGTCAGATCTTTGTATCAGGTGGCCAAAGTATTGGAGTTTCAGGTTCAGCATCAGTCCTTCCAATGAATATTCAGGACTGATTTCCTTTAGGATGGACTGGTTGGATCTCCCTGCAGTCCATGGGACTCTCAAGAGTCTTCTCCAAGACCACAGTTCAAAAGCAGGAAGGCACTGTCAAAAGACCAAGGAGTGGGTGGTGGCCCAAATCCTGGAAACCTCCACCCCTTCCCAAAAATGGTTGGAATAATCCTCCCACTCATTATCATATGAAATTACCGAGCCTATAAAAACTAACCTCACCACATTTCCAGGCAGCACTTGCCCGCTCTGGTGGCCCCTACTCTTTCTATGGAATGTACTTCTCTCTGAATCTGAATAAATCCACTTCGTCTCTCACTGAATTCTTTCTGTGATAAGACATCAAGAACCTGAGCTCCATTAGGTACTTCTCTCTGAATCTGAATAAATCCACTTTGTCTCTCACTGAATTCTTTCTGTGATAAGACATCAAGAACCTGAGCTCCATTAGGTCCTGAAACCAGGTACATTGGATTTTGGCTGGGTTTCAGCCACAGTCAGGTGGGTTCAAGTCCTAAGCAAGGTTGTGGCTTGTTTTGAGCCCCAAGCAGGGTTTTATCTGGGTTCAAGTCCCACCCACATGGGTTTGAGTTCCAAACTGGGGTTTGGCTGGTTTCGAGTCCCAGTACACGGGTTCAAGTCCCAATCTGAGGTAAACGATCTCATGAGGATGAAACTAAGGAGCAAAGTACATGAACAAAAAAACCAATGGTCTGTTAAACCCAACTGTTTCAGCTAGTTCTCTCTTTGGTAAACAGTGAACCGTGTTTGAAAGAATGGGCAGAGGATAACTAAATTTTGACCAGGGTGGAGAGTATGGGTGACATTGAAGTACATTCCAATCCTGGAGCCTGGGATGGGGATGGATATCATACAGGGCATTCACAAGGCAGCTCAAGGGCACCAAGAGGTAGGGTTGAGACACCCAAAAGGACAAAGACTTCAAAAGCCAAAGTTCAGCCCACTTAACCATTTTGCCTCAGGCTATCCATGCAAAGTGAACACAATGGCTCTTCTTCATCTCAATTTGATTCAAGTTAAATAAGTCAGAGCTAGGGGACTTATCTTTTGCCATAAGCCAGGAATCTTGTTCTCTTTTAAAAATAAATATCTGATTTCAAGAAGTCAAGCTGCATAGAGGGAAGTCACATTAATCGAAGACAAAAGAGCACGTTGCCCTAGCAACCAAAAGTACTTACCAGATTTCATCAAACTCACTGTACACTATTTCATATTCTTTTATTCGATCACTTAAAAAAAAAAAAATAGAAAGATTTGAAATAGACTGATAAATAATTTCCCAAATAGGCCTAACACTCCCTAATATCCCATCATGAAATTTATTTCAGCACCACCAAGGACATAATTCTGAATTGTAAATGCAAAACAGCATAATAGCCTCCTTCCCCACTTCCTTCCATTAAAAAGGTCTACAGTGTAAAGCAACAAAGGAGCTCTCATACAGTACAAAAGAGGTTTCTCTCACCAACCAGAGTTACACACTCTACTAAGCATGTAAAAAGCATTTCTCAAATCAATCCTTTTGAAAAGTAGCAAGACTCTCTGAAGAACCAAGCATGTCACTAGCTAATTCCCTCAGCTGTTACAGATGGGGTACACCCAAGGAGGATGGAAATATATTAATGATTTTTTAAAGCAAGTACTTCTCATTTCACTCAAATGTTTCTACTTTTGTTACAGTGTCAGGGGTTGAAAAACAAGTAGACAAACTCAACACAGTACAGTAAAAAAAAAAAACGTACACAGGTGTGGAAGAAAGGATAGTTCTGGTTCACTAGCGATATGATCATAGGCAAGTCACCGCAACCCTCTGGGTCTCAGTTACTTCAAGTGATAAAGTAAAGTAAAAGTCTCTCAGTCGTGTCTGACTGATAAATAATGGTTTCAACCCAGGGATGGAACCATATGGATTCTTTAAGAGCTGAGCCACAAGGGAAGCCCATACTTCAAGTGATGAAATGAAAGAAAGTGTAACTCACTCAGTTGTGTCTGACTCTTAGTGACCCCATGAACTATACAATCCATGGAACTCTCCAGGCCAGAATACTGGAGTGGGTAGCCTTTCCCTTCTCCAGGGGATCTTCCCAACCCAGGGATCAAACCCAGGAATCCCACATTACAAGCGGATTCTTTACCATCTAAGCCACAAGGGAAGCCCATACTTCAAGCGACAGGGTAAACCAAATAATTCCTAGTTGTTTGTAGTTTAGACTCTGTGTCATGTACGACTCTTTTGCAACACCATGGACTGTAACCCACTAGACTCCTCTGTCCATGAGATTCCCCAGGCAAGAATACTAGATGAGGTTATCATTTCCTCCTCCAGGGTATCTTCCCAACCCAGGGATCAAACCCCTGTCTCCTGCATTGGTACACAGATTCTTTACCACTGAGCTACCTTGGAAGCCCAAATAATTCCTAGGTTCTCTCTCAGATGTATCACTCAAGTTTGAATATAAGATAGCACAATGGAAAAAGGACTCAACTTTATAATTTCATACTATCATTTTTATCCATTTTGGATTCAGGAAAAAAGTGTCATGTACACTGCTTAATCTGCTGAGCACTTATCTAATTTCATTTTCTAACTTCATTCATTCTTAATACCCAGTACTAAGGATCAGTCCTTGACTTTCAAAGAAGAGTTGTTCATAACATTGATTATCCAATAATACCCCTTCCATAATATCCACAGTCCATTTCCCAGGTATGGATGAATCATTCCAAAATACTAGCTTATGAGGAGTTCGATAAAGACAGACTATAGGTGATTAGAAGCTGTAGGAACACCTGCACTTATCAGAGACTGTTGAGAATTTAACAGGAGATGCTTCTTGAATTTACGTACAAAGGATAAATTAATCGACAGCAAAAAAAGCATTCTAAATGAAGAATGTCTTTGGGAATGAAGAATGTCTTTGGGAATTAGCAGAGCAAGAGAAATTCACCGATTTTTTCTAGATGGGAAATAAATGAGTTAGCTGTATAACCTAATCCGTCAGATTTAATTTCATTTTTATATAATAAACTTACATTCTCAACAAAAAGATGTTTAAAACACTATTTTTAAAGTATAACAGAAATCACATTTATGTTTGCTATTAGAAGACCAGATACAGACTATATAAACACTTAAGAAAAATAAACAAGTTAAATTACTTATATTTGGGGAAATGACTTTTATCAAACTGTTTAAGTGACTTTTTATCAAACTGCATTAAGAAAAATACAGGGTCCCAAACAACCATAGCTAATATACAGAATTGACAGTGGTCAAATTCTACTGGAATTCCTATACACAGCCTTCAATTTCCTTCAGGGTTTCTATCAATGTAACACACTACCAAACAAAGGCAAGGATTTATTCTTACATCTAGAAGAAATAGTGATCATTCAAAATCAGCTCCTCCAGACATGATATTCATCTATTTCTTTCAGATACAAACAAATGAAAAGATACAATACTAGCACAATAAAGGAAATTGTAAAAATCTTATTAATAAAACAAATATATTGGTAAGCAGTCATGGCATACACCAAAAAGCCAAGGAGAATTAAAAACAAATTTCTATTTATATTTCCCACAGAAAGTACTCCACCTCATTGTTTCTCAATAAAACTTGAATTACCAGATGGCAGAACGATTACCTAATTAACAGTTTTAATTATGACTAAAGACCAAAGAATATGACAGAGGTGTACTACAGGCTCTTTTAGTCTGTTTCTCTCTTATAAACACTCAATCCATACTAGTTATAGGATAATGGATGAATTAATTCTTGAAGAAAAGGTTAAATTTCATAGTGTTAAAAATCACAGTAGCTTTAACTCATAATGACAATCAGAACTTGAAATAAAGTCTATTTGGAAGGTTATTTCAGATGATGAATAGCCCAAACAAGTTGGCCTGTATCTTTTCATTGAGAAGAAATCCAATTATTTAACCAAACACTGAGTGCTTATTATGTGCTAACCTCCTTTTCCAAGTCAGAAGAAAAGAAAAAAGGAAGAAGAATATGGATAACATTTAGTCCCCTTCTTCAGAGCTCTTATAGTTCAGAAATGCAATGTGATTTGATGATGAGTTTTCAATTGAAGGTGTAAATGACTTTGCCAGTAGCAAATATACAATACAGAGAAGTCTTGCCAAGGAGATTCTGAAATATGCCTTGAAGTATGAGTAGAAGACAAGAAAATCAATAGGTCGGGTGTGTCAGGAAGACAAAAGAGTTGTGCAGAACACATGAAAGCATGTGAGACCATGTTATAAACAGAGGATAATAGAACTAGTACTTTGACAGAGTTTGAGGGGACTGTCCTATGTAAGAACAATGAGGGACAAGACTAGAGGGATGGGAAGCAATTCTCTCCAGAAGGTCCTTCTATGCCATCATAAGCTGTCAAGATTCTGTACTGAAAGCTCTGGAAAGGCATTACATGATTTTAAACACACACTGACATCATTGGAATAGCATTTGAGAAAAATAGCTCTAGCAGCCATGGGAGAGATGGGCTGGAGGGCATTATGTTTGGAATTGAAGAACTACTACAATAATCCAGAAATAAAGTGACAGCACTAAAAGCTATAACTGTATATTATCATGAATCCCACCTTTCTCAGCAGCCTAGGGATAGGAATGAGAAAGGTGGTCATACTACCCTAGAGTTAAAGTTACCCGGATGGGTGAGGTGAACAAAGGGGTGAAAAAATAAAGAATAATAGCAGAACATGGTTGAAGTGATGAACAATCAGGTCCAGACTGATTATGAAATGAAGTTAAGCAGCATAAGGATTGACTGATGGGGAATGAAGGATAAAGCAGGCAGGATTTTGGTCCCCATGACCTCGATCTCCTGGTACCACTCCCATTATCTTACGTGGCAAAAGAGGGTTATCTGTATGTGACCAATCTAATCAAATGTCCCCATTAAAACCAAAGAGCTTTGTTAGGCTGGTGGCAGAAAGAGAGATCAGCAAGACTGGAGCATAAGGAGAACTTGTTACTAGTTTTGAAGACTGGAGGGGGTCACAAGTCAAGGAACACAGTCAGATTTAGGAGTTAGGAGCTGAGAGTGGCCTCTTCCTGATAGGAAACAAGGAAACAAGACCTTAGTCTGACAGCCACAAGGAATTAAATTCTACCATCTACAGTCAAAAATGAACCTGAAAGCAGATTCTTTTCCAGAGTCTCCAAATAAGACACTAGCTCAAGCAAGCACCTAATTTTAGTATTCTGAGACCTAGAACACAGAACTCAGTTTAGTCTTGTGACCTGTAGAACTAAATGGGTGCTGTTTTAAACAGCTAAATTTGTGGAAATTTGTTGAAGAGCAATAGAAAATTAATACATGATATGAGAGAGGACAGTGTGATAGGTATGAGTGCCTGTAGCGGGACGGATACAGAGAACAATAAAAACAGGATGTTCTGTGTGACTGAAATAAAGGGTGGTTAAATAATGCTGAAAGAGTGGGCTACCGTATACAGCTGTGCATGCTGTGCACTGTACAACACCATGTGAAACCAATAACACAATATATACATATTTATGTATATCAGTAACCTCACATATGCAGATGACACCACCCTTAGGACAGAAAGTGAAGAAGAACTAAAGAACCTCTTGATGAAAGTGAAAGAGAAGAGTGAAAAAGTTGGCTTAAAACTCAACATCAGAAAACTAAGATCATGGCATCCGGTCCCATCACTTCATGGCAAATAAATGGGAAACAGCAGAAAGAGTGGCTGACTTTATTTTGGGGGGACTCCAAAATCACTGCAGATGGTGACTGCAGTCATGAAATTAAAAGATGCTTGCTCCTTGGAAGAAAAGTAATGACCAACCTGGACAGCATATTAAAAAGCAGAGACATTACTTTGCCAACAAACGTCCATCTAGTCAAAGCTATGGTTTTTCTAGTAGTCATGTATGGATGTGAGTGTTGGGCTATAAAGAAAGCTGAGTGCCAAAGAATTGATGCTTTTGAACTGTGGTGTTGGTGAAGACACTTGAGAGTCCCTTGGACAGCAAGCAGATCCAACCAGTCCATCCTAAAGGAGATCAGTCCTGAATATTCATTGGAAGGACGGATGACGAAGCTGAAACTCCAATACTTTGGCCACTTGATGTGAAGAGCTGACTCAATAGAAAAGACCCTGATGCTGGGAAAGACTGAAGGCAGGAGAAAAAGGGGATGACAGAGGATGAGATGGTTGGATGGCATTACTGAATCGATAGACATGGGTTTGAGTAAGCTCCAGGAGTTGGTGATGGACAGGGAGGCCTGGTGTGCTGCAGCCCATGGGTTTGCACAGAGTCGGAAATGACTGAGCGACTAAAATATATATTTCTTACAATACTTTTCGAGCAAATGAAACTAAAGGTATGAGGAAGGAGGGTATTTTCTAACTCAACAAAAAACATGAGCCAACTAATATTGGATATAGATTCAAAAAGACAGGCAAAAAAAAAATATATTCAGATGCCATGAGTCTCAAGTGCAGAATGATAAATGAATGAGGACAGCAGACAGTGTGTTGTGAAATGAGCGCCACAGAACCAGTAAGATAACAAGAAACTGACCTTATAAAAATAGTAGGGATTTCCCAAGTGGCACAGTGGATAGCAGTTCACCTGAAAATGCAGAGGGCACAGGTTCAGTCCCCGGTCTGGGAAGATGCTACATGCCATGGAGCAGCTAAGCCCATGTGCCTAGAGCCTATGCTCCACAACTAAAGAAAGCATCACAGTGAGACGCCTGTGCACCGTGACTAGAGTAGCCCCCACTTGCCACAACTAGAGAAAGCCTGCACATAGCAACTAAGACCCAGCAAAGACAAAAATAATAAAATTTTAAAGAATTTTGCAAAAAGAATAGTAGAATAGTATGGAACAATAGAAGTCAGTCAGTTATTACTTCTGCCCGTCGCAAGATTAAAGCTCCTTTAAATGAAGTCACTCCTGAGAGGGTCAATTCCTAGGCAGGTGGTTGAATAAGAAGTCCAGGGGCCCAAAAGGAGAGAGGGATCTGGAATTCTCAAGGAGGAGGAAAGGACAAATGTTTTTTCCCTCTACATTCCTTAGGATTATATAACGATAATGTATCCTGCTTGAGTAGTCTCTGGGAAAAAACCTTCTGGCGAAACCTGTTATCTTCAAATGCAAATTATGGGAGTGGGTCTAGTGAGGTCTTTACAACCCCCAGACATTCTTTTGATTCACTGTAATAACTAATTAAAAGTACATAACTCCATTGCTAACACTAGAGAGGGGGCACTCTTTCTGCCCCCTGCTGATGTCTATGTCAGACGCTTTGTCTATCTCCTTTATATTTTAATAAAACTTTATTATACAAAAGCTCTGAGCGATCAAGCCTCGTCTGGGCCCCGGATTGAATTCGCCTCCGGAGGCCAAGAATCCCAGCATCTTTCGTGATTCAGCAACAACCTTTCACTCCCACGGGCAATGAAAGTTAATGCCTGCCCACGGCAAATGACTCAATAATAATATAATTCTCATTTATTGAAGGAGACCAAAAAACCAATATATGCAAACTTTCTAATTCTTACAACAACCTACAATTACATGATAATTACATGGTAATGACTAATTACCTTTATTTTACAAATGATCAAATGAAAGCTTAGAATTCAATGACTTGCTTAAGGTCACACAATTAGTAAATAATGAGGGTAAAATTTAAAACTGGGTCTTTTTTGTCTCTTCTCTGCTAAGCTTCCTTCCAAGGAGACAAAATGCGGACTAGATGCTTCATGATATCCAAAGTCCAATTATCCAAAAGCCTAATGCCACCATGCACGGGCATGGCACCCAGGTGTACCCAGGGAGTCCTACCTCCACCTTCATCTGTGTCTGACGCTTAGGACCCTTGTCTCTAGGGCTAATCTCTCTATACGTGTTACCTTCTCTCCCCAAGGAAATAGGACAGTGACTTGGTTCAAATGCACGCCTCCTTAGAAACTACACAAAACTCTGGAGAGGTCTAGTAGGCAGACACATGCTCTCATTTGCACATCACAGATGGTTATGTCTACTCATAGCTTTGGATACTTTGGCTGTGATACAGAACAGGGCATGCTGGTGCCAAAACTATCTGTAATATTAGGGCTAGAGACTTCTAAAAACATACACTCTCTCACACCTTCCACACGTGCACGCACACTCACGCCCATCTCATGTCAGGAAACATCACTGGCCTCCTATAGTGCCAAGTTCTAAGCAAGTAGGCTTCTCACAGAAATAGCTGGAATTTGGGAACTGGCCAAGATGTCAACGTTCTAGACTACACATACCTAGCATTTTAATGCTAATTGCAGCATAGGAAAGAAATATTGGCAGCAAGTTTGGTATTCTGATATTTTCTCATTTCTTCCTTCTTGTATATAAGACCTGGAATCTTCCCATGTGAAGTTGTCTTCATGAAATTCAGGCAGAAACAGTTTAATGAGATTCAGTAAAATACAGTAAAAGCTTGTATCCTTACTACTAACATCAAGTTGGAAAAAAAAACCCATATGAAATATAAATGTTTCACATTTCTACCTGTCTCATGAAATTCTTGTAGAGTATAAAAAGAGTCACAAACTTTGGCTACTGGTAAAATCATATTTTGGACCTTTGTTCTATTTCTCAAGGTGATTAATTTCATTAAGTCTTTTTCGAAAGCCTGATCATGATAATTCTCAACAAAGTGCTTTGTGGTTATATGTAACTTGCATTGCTAATAATTAAATATTCATCTGGAATGCCAAAAAAGAAACATTTGGGGTGATATTTTCCTGGATTACTATTCAGATAATCCCAAACCACAAAACTCCTCACTACCAATTTCTGAATATGCTGAATCTAACAGAATATATGGAACCAAACTTTGGCTAATTGCCACAACCCACCAGTTCACTTTTAGTTGAAAGGGTCTCCCCATTTTCTTTTACTTAAGCAAGAAACCACAGAGGAGTTTCTTGACCAGGTGGACACATAATGTGGATCAGAGAGCATTCTGTTGCTGCCAAACACCCACACAGACTGTGTGTGCATTCATTTCATGACTTCTTAAGCATCGATTGATAAAGTCCTTCTCCTCAACCCAATGTGCGCCAACAACAAAGTCTGATGAGGACAGACCATCACCCAGTCTGGCATATACTAGTGACTATGACTACATGTAAACCACAATTATTTCTTTGTTTCGAGCTGAAGGAAAAGAGTATTCGGGCATAAGCTGTTCTTGGTCCTATAAAACCATATTTCCATACTAGTGAATGAACCAATTTATAGGTCAACAAAAATGACTTCTCCTTGGCAAAAGGAATATATGGCACCCAACAAAGAAGCTGATTCAAGAATGCCCCACTCCCCAGCACAACCTGATTTAGACAGCTTATAAGGAACAGAATCATGAACTGGGAGGAAAAAAAGATGTTTGAGACCCTCTCCCTCTGCTCATCACTCATACACACACACACACACATGCACACACACACAAACACACAGTGACTTGTCTCACTTAACATTTATATACACTCACACTCACTTAGACTGACTCACAAATATACACACTAACATACACACAAATTCCAGATTCTAACAACTGCACACTTCTCACACCTGCTCACACTCAACCACAAGAAAGGGGAGATACCATATACAAAAGCCAGTATGTTCTCATACTGGCTCACACTCATTCGTATGCTACATACCACTCCCACACACATTCATCAGTTAGTCAGTTCAGTCATAGTCATGTCCGACTCTGTGATCCCATGGACTGTAACACGTCAGGCCTCCCTGCCTATCGCCAACTCTCAGAGCCTTCAGAAAAGGTACAATCACAGAACTAATATGTATTCAATATGAATCATTTGCCAGGCCTTCTAAAAGATCTCACATATGAAGACAAGAACCTGAAACTGAAGAGATATTACAAAAGACAAACAAGTGAACTATTCACCCTTCAATACAACACATATCTGTTTAAAACAAGAGCCTGGGAGAAAGAAAATCTTGACATACAGCTCGTTTTTTTCTTCATGGTGGCTGTCATCAGAAATGCATCACAAATGCATTTCAAATTAAACCAGGGAATTTTAAAAAATGATTAGGCTTAGGCTATACCCTTCCTGACTCCCAAACATTGTGGTTTAATGGGCCTGGATTGGGTATTTATGTTTGTTTAAAAGTTGTCCAGCCTATTTGAATTCATTGCCACGCTGGCAAGGACAATGATTCAGTAGAATGTTCCAGTAGAATGCCATGTGGTAACCTACCATTTTAGAAAAACAAATGAAATGATACTGGAATCAAGAAGACAAAAGGGTTTCACAAAGGAAGTGACATTTGAACTGGTTATTGAAAAAGAGATCAGTGTTAGGTGGAGAGGAGGAGAAAAGTAAAACGGAGACAGAAAGATCAGCTCTAATAATTAGTTCAGACAAAACATAAGAGGGAAAATATTTACAAGCTTCCTTAGAATCCTAAAGATTAGACCTCAGAGGACCTCAGAGGTCACCTTGAGAAGCACTTACCACATCTAAGAATTGCTGAGGGGCCATGTTCAAAGTAGATTCGGACTCAGTAGGTCTGGAGTGGAGCCCGAGATTCTCCATTTCTAATGTACTCTCAGGGAATGCAGAGGCTGATGGTCCACACACCATATTTGAGTATGCAGATTTCAGGGGTTCATGGAAGAACACTGACTTGCCAAGGTGCTTACTAAAGTAGAGGCAGACTAGCAGACAACTACTGTCCAAAGGCTCATCAAGGATTTTATCAACCCACCCAGACACCAAGATTCAAGCTCTTACTGTGGGGATGGCTGAGTCCAAACCATATAGTAATCCAAATACTTACAGTAGTCTATACGTGTTTGTTAGACCATCCAACAGTGAGCACTTTTCTTAGCTGCTGCTCCTTGAAGAAAGCTAACCTTACACCTCAAATATTTAGGCCTTGGCTGGCTCGCAGGAATGTGTTCCTTCCTCAATTTATTCTTAAAAGGGGCAAGAAAAACAGAAAATAAAAAGCTACTGCTTTGACACTTTATGACAGAGACCTTTCTTGCACTTCAAAATTATTCCAATTTGAAGGAGTCCAACCCAAAGCAGAAATTGAGAAATGCTCATTTCCTCGTCATAGAGGATATCTGCAAAACCATCTTAATCTGTTGTGACATTACAGAGATATCAAAGCCAAAAAAGGGGGCAACTTTCAGAGCAACTAATGAATATTCCCATTTAAGAAGGTAAAGTACAAGCAAAAGTCATCCCATTCAACTTATATCTGCAAAAAATGTATATATACTTCAGTACCATTTTCTTCAAAAAAGTGCAGTTTGTCAACTATCAAATCAAAGTAGACATCCAAGTTTAACCAGGATTATTGAATTTAACCCTTCCAGCAATCCTAACATAACTGTATAGTATTAAATCTGTTTTAGAGGTGAGGACTAAAAGAAAGAGAGCTGGGATTGGAATCCAGATGGTCTGACACAAAGTCTTGTATTCATTCCATTTTACTGAACTGCTTTCCATAAGAACCCATAATGTAATCCCCCTGTTACCAATCCATACCTGTCAATTTACAGGACATAAGACACTTTTGTCAGGGACTTTCCTGGTGGTCCAGTGGTTAAGACTCCTTGTTTCTACCATAGGAGATGCAGGATTGATCCCTGGTCAGGGAATTAAGATCCAGCATGCCACTCAATAGAGCCCTCCTCCAAAGACATTTCTGTCAAAGCATCCACTCACTTCTGCCTTGAATCAGCTAAGGGTCTTCTTCATTTCATCTAGTTGATTCTGAGATCCTGGTCCTTGGAGAAATCAGCATAAGATAGTGATTCTCAAGATATGGTCCATGGAACGGCCACGCCAACATTACCTGGGATGTGTTAGAAATTGTTAGAAATGCCAATTACGGGGACACAAGCACAAGCTGGAATCAAGATTGCTGGGAGAAATATCAGTAACCTCAGATATGCAGATGACACCACCCTTATGGCAGAAAGTGAAGATGAACTAAAGAGCCTCTTGATGAAAGTGAAAGAGGAGAGTGAAAAAGTTGGCTTAAAGCTCAACATTCAGAAAATGAAGATCATGGCATCTGGTCCCATCACTTCATGGCAAATAGACGGGAAAACAGTGGAAACAGTGGCTGACTTTACTTTTCTGGGTTCCAAAAATCACTGCAGATGGTGACTGCAGTCATGAAATTAAAAGACGCTTACTCCTTGGAAGGAAAGTTATGACCAACCTAGACAGCATATTAAAAAGCAGAGATGTTACTTTGTTAATAAAGGTCCATCTAGTCAAGGCTATGGTTTGTCAAGTAGTCATGTATGGATGTGAGAGGTGGACTATAAAGAAAGCTGAGCACTGGAGAATTGCTGCTTTTGAACTGTGGTGTTGAAGAAGACTCTTGAGAGTCCCTTGGACTGCAAGGAGATCCAACCAGTCCATCCTAAAGGAGATCAGTCCTGGCTGTTCATTGGAAGGACTGATGTTGAAGCTGAAACTCCAATACTTTGGCCACCTGATGAGAAGAGCTGACTCATTTGAAAAGACCCTGATGCTGGAAAATATTGAGGGCGGGAGGAGAAGGGGATGACAGAGGATGAGATGATTAGATGGTATCACCAACTCAATGGACATGAGTTTGGGTAAAATCTGGGAGTTGGTGATGGACTGGGAGGCCTGGAGTGCCACGGTTCATGGGGTCGCAAAGAGTCGGACACAACTGAGCGACTGAACTGAACTGGACCCCAGACCTAGTGCATGGGAACCCCTGAGGAGGGACCCACAGGGCTGTTCTTTAAGAGATCTCCATATGATTCTGATGCCCATGAAAGTTTGAGAACCACAACTCCCTACACTCTCGTCAGTTCAAAACCTAGCTGTAAACAAATCACCCTGGCAGAGAGTGATAGAGGAAAAGGGGTTGATTCCAGGGTTTCTCTTGATTAAAATCCAATCAAAGAATGAAATTATAGATTTATTTTCTCAAAAATAGATCAGCCTTTATCAGAGACAGCCTCCACTCAATGCAGTTGCTATTTGTCTCATAAAAATCTCATAAAATAGTCTGATCCTCCCTGCTCTCAGACCCCCCAGAATCCCTAAAGGGTCATGTATCAACTTTCTTTCCATTTAAGTGTATAGAATAACGTAATGCTTCATGTAGTTTATTTTACCAAATACAGACTTTTAATTCTCTTCACAGTACCCTACTCCACCTGTTAAATCAGGGAACAAAAGATTCACTGTGGTTTCTGGCATCACATTTCAAGTACATGGCTTACTTTTCAAGAACCAACAGCCGTCCTTCTCTAACCTTTTATTTTTGTCCTTAACCCAAACTCTCCATTAAAACCATGAATGAGAATGGTCCCACCAGTAACCATTGTTAGTCATTGGCATTGCCACTTCTGTGCCCTTGCTGACTCTGCTTTCACCTTTTGAAATACCCTATTTTCTCCATCCTCCTACCTAAAATTCTATCTGTTTTTGAAGGCCCATCTCAAACCCTATTGTCCGTCTCCCCTTATCAGGCAAATTTGACCATGTAGTTAAAAAATATATACTCTGGTTTTGGAGTCAGAAAGACTGGAGTCTCAGTTCTAATCTAATGTTTACCATCTTTGTGATCACTGGAAAGTTTGTGAACTTCAATGAGCCTCAGTCTCCTCTTCCCTGAAATGGGCACAGGAAGAAACAACTTTACAAGGTTGCTGTGTGGTTTCAAAGAGAAAGCATCCCAACTCAAGGAACCGAATCATCCAAAAACTCTCAGCCCACATTGACCACTAATGCCACCTGGGAAGCCCATTGTGTAACAAAGAGGCCACAAAGCCGAAAGCACATATAACTACACTTATAACCTTCTTCCTCTGATAAAAGACGTGAGGGGTAGGGGTTGTAACTGGAGTTGAAGATGGAGTTCAGGGACCTGAAAGCTAAAGAATCTGACCCCAAGTTAGGAACTAAGATCTCTGACAAGTGGGATTTCAGAACTTTGGAGCAGCAAAGCACTCTAAGGGAAAAGAGGGGGAGGGAAGCATCAGATGAGATCATCTGTTATTAATAAGAAATTACCAGAGTCTGTGAGCAATTTTAGTTAGAATATAAATTAGAGAGGATTTAAAAACCGTCGCTGTAATCACAAGAATGGCACTCATGTTCATTCTCATGTGCATTTTTGAGCAGGAAAGAAAAGACAAGGCTTTAGCTTGTTCTTACCCTGGTTCCATATACGATGGTTGCCTGTCGAAATGGAAGCAGCACTGACACAGACAGCATGATGTGGCATCCCCAGCTAAGAGGAGAGCTTCCCACAAGAGGCCAGGCTAAGGTGCCATGGTGCCACCTGCTCCTGGCGCACTATCTCCTCCTCCGCTGACCCAGGCGACACAGAAGAAAGCAGGAGGAGACACGACCTTGGCAAGATGCTGAGCTGGTTCTACCTGAAGCCCCCTTCAAAGAGGATTTGGGTTATGCTTTAGCATAAAGGCTGTAGATTCTATGGTGAGACGTGGGCAGGACATACCCGGGATGCTGTCGGTTTTCCTGAGGGTTGATGCTTTAAGCAGGCTCTCAGAAATCAGCTTTTCCCTCTGACCAAAGCAGAGATGGAGCAGAGTTCCACCTTGGAGTCTAATTCTCCAAGCGAGCTATGAGGCTCACTGGGGTACTGAGCAGCGCCCCCCCCCCCCCTTAGAATGAGGGAGTGGGTCAGATATCTAGGTATTTGCAAAATAGGGCCGAGGACCTGAGACCATCAAAGTAGACCCACAAGAATGTGGCAGAATGATTGAGGACAATGTATTTCTAACTAGTTTATGTGGTCTTGCTCCATTACGGGCTCCAAACTCCCCCACTTCCATCCGTGAGATTCTGCCTCCTACTATGGGTCCTGATGCATGTTGTTGCAAAATTGATACCCTTGTGCTTCATGCCATTGGAAGAATGGGGAGTAATTAATAACATGCATTAAAAACATCATCTACCAATTGAAAACCTTGCTTTGAACCAGACTCTTCTTCTTTGATTCCCTTTAATCGATGATCACTACATCTCCTAGGCGCTTTGCCTTTTCAGTACTCTATGACCATTAACATTTCCCTATTTTGAGCCCTCTGACTCTTCAACTGAACTTTTGCAAGTGCCTACTAGAGGTATCTTCCTATCTCCAATCTCACTACCATTAAGATTCTCCCTAGAATATTTTTAAGGTATCAGACATCTATTATATGGTACCTTGATTTTTGTTTACATGTTTTCTTAAGTATTTTCAAGTGAGCTATAATGTTAAGGCCATTTGGAAACCAGCAAAGAGTTGAACAAAATTATATTATTCTTTTGAAAACTTGCAAGTGAAGCAGTATTGAGTGGGTCAAGTTAGAAGCCTTTCAGATGTCATAATTTTAATTTTAGTAACTTTCAGATAGATCCATTAGATACATATCTAATGTATGTATTAGATATGTAGGCTCCCAAGTACGCTTTACCTAAAACTCAGAGTCAACACATAACTAGTTGTCAAGATTAGATTTTTACTTTTCTTGTCAAGACTCCATGTCAATTCTCTTAAAATTTTCCTTCAAAATTAACCCATCCTCAAATGATAATCCAAAATCTGCAACATTTAGATATTGGCAGGATACCTCCCCTATGTCAACTCTAATCCTGCATTTGCATATAGTTATAGTATATCAATTTCCAGCAAATACACAACATTATAAAAGAGAATGAAGAAGTTAATGAGAAAAGCAAGATTCAATTCCTTTTCTATTCCAAACTGTTCTGTGTCCCTCTAATTATTTCCTGCCTCTTTTTTTTTTTTTTTTGTAATATAAAAGGCAAAATGAAGTCTGCAAAAGGCACTTAGAACAGCAGACACACCCTTGTTCTACTACTCACTGTGTAAACTTGAATGGAGAGCAAACTCTAGACACCTGAGTTTCACCATCTGCAAAACGGGGGAACTGGATCAGTTTTAAATTGTCTAATATTTAAATTTTATGATTTCATGTATTATAAAAAAGTCAGGTTTCACATCTATACACACACTTGAAGTGAACGCATTCTTTATGCCATCTCTCAAAAAGAAAAAGGAAAGCCACTTACAAAGAACTGAAGCACATTGGATAGGACAGCATGAACAGGCCTAGGCCAACAACACCACCCTAACATCCAGCTATTTTAGCTTTACACGTAGAAACATTGTGAAGAGGCAATTCCCTAATAGTCTAGGGGTTAAGATTTTGCGTTGTCATGGCCAAGGGCCCAGGTATAATCCCTGGTTGGAGAATGAAGATCCCAGAAACCACACATGGTTTGGCTCTCCCATCTCCCCCAAAAATTATGAAGGTAAATAATAAGTTCACTTTTGAGTTGAAATCTGGTACATCACATCTCCCCCCTTACTCTTCTAGAAGAATAACAAGGCAAATACTTCACCTGCCCCCTTTGAATACAGAAGGACAGCTATATCATGTCTCAATCAGCCTTCCTTCCTCCACACCAAATATTTGCCTTTAAGTCCACCATTCAGTAAGTGGCATGGTTTTCAGGCTCCTTAACCACCCACATAACCCTCCTGAGGACACGCTATGATCCTTTAAAATGAGCCTAACAGAAAAACAAATGCAAAATCTACTAGACAAGAACATAACTTTGTTCATATCTTGAACTTATTAAAAGACTCTGATAAAAGCTATAGATGTTCTTTGGAGAAAGAAGTTCCTACATGTCTACGTAGATTCATAATCTGCAAACAAGCAGTTGTTTCACAACCCTGACATTCATCCGTGGACTTCATGCTAAGGACACCCTACCCTGAATATATCTACAGCCCAGCAGGGCTAACATTTCTGATGATATTTAGACTATGCTCAACTTGAATATACAGTGCCATTTTCATCCTCTAAAAGGAAGCCAAGGGATAGAAATAATTAATTTTGAGGTGGGAGTGCTAATAAAATCACTCTACATGTTTTCAGTTACAGTATTTTTAATGACAGACTTGCGGGAATTCAGCTATGAAATAATCTAACCTACCTATCTATATAACTAAATTGAGTTAAGAGACATGTTAGCAAACATTGTGACTACCCTCCAAGTGCCAATTCATACTAATGCACCTACTGGTGCCAGGTAATATCTCAGATGATACATGTTCAACAGCAGGATAATGATTCATTCTTAGCAGGCGGAGCTGTCAGGCAAGAAAGATACAGTCATGAAATCCAATACACTTCCACCCAAAGAGGTGTTTTCTGGTGTTCTAATTTCCATTGAATAGAGCACATTACCCCCTGTTGAACATTAAAGTTCAATGAGACATAATCACAGGCTAAATAGCAATCTGCTTGACATCATTTCTTTTCCTGGATACAATAATGTTTGTGCTAGGGCTATTCATCGGGCATAGAGGAATTGTGGGCTACAGATGCGTCATTGTTGATCATCTATTACTAGAACCTTTGTCAAAAAAAAAAAAAAAATAGAAAATCAAGACTTGGGAGGAAATTTTTCAATTCTACATGGATAGCTTGTTTTTGGAGCCTGACCCATATCTCAGTGTGCTGTTACTTTTGAAAGCAAAAAGATCCAATTATTGTCCCATAATAGTCATCACAGGTACCTGGCCTCAAGTCTTGTTGACCTACTTTCAGTAGTGTTTCAGATTCAATTATTGAACCTACTTCATCATGCCTACCTATACCCCTTGCTTGCCCTGTGATTTATATTTCCTCCCCCTATAGGAAGTGCATATTGGGCTTGACCATGTAATTTGCGTTGTCCAATGGATTAAGGATTGAAGAGAGTTTAAGCTTCAAACCTAACCCTTAAGAGGGACCTCATGTTTACCATGCTTCTGCACCTCCACAAAATCCAGGATAAGGTAACCCTGGTTAATGAGCTAGTCCAAGACACACAGAGAAGACTCAGACCCAATCTGCAGTTAAGAGTCACCCAGCTGAGCCCAGCCTAGGTTGCCTGAACTCAAACCAACCCATAGACATGTGAGCAAAATTACTGGTACTATTGCATGCCACAAATATTAAGTTATTGTTAGGCATGCAGCAACAGCTGACTCTATACTCAACGTTAAAAAGGTACAACATACTAAAATTGATTTTACAACTTGCCTTTTGTCCCATGAGATATTTACATTACACATCTACACATATACACACATGTACACATATACACACACTTTTGATGGCTAGAGACTGTGTTAGATGTAGGGCATGCCATGGTAAACAAACAATGCTCATGGTTGCTCATTGTCTATTGGTTTGAACTTCACAATACCTCTAACATCTCTGGATGTAATGCGCAATCCAGTGCGGTATAAAAAATTGGGGAGAAGAATCATTTGATTTCATTGATAAGCAAGTGATGGGATCCATCATCTCTAAGAGCAATTAATAGTTATATTCCTGACTGTGAAAAAAATGAAATGCTTCAACATTGGTATGCTTTACAGATAACTAAGGCTTGCATCTTAAGCTCATAAAGTTGAACAATATTGGCAAGAAAGACTACTACTCATAGAACATAATTTAACTTTTCCTCCATGACTGAAGTCCATCATTATGAACTACAATTATTGCGCTGTGCTGTAATATGGCTCTTGGTTTCTCCACGCTTCTCTTTCTCCTCCTTACAAGAAGCCTGTCAACTGTATCTTCTGCTGTCATCCAACCTGCCTCTAACAGTCCTCTTTCCCTACCTGACTTCTCCGAACTGGTACAAGTCAACCAGTAACCATACTTATGAAGAAGTGTATATTAAGACGACTCAGTGTAGTACTGCGACCCTCACATGTTAAGTGCATGGTTCTTATGCATGGGATTCACACAGCAAGTCCTGACCTTCACAATCCTTTCTTGCCAACCTCTTGATTCAAGGTTGACTATTCTAGAAAAGAGAGGCTACAATGCAAATCTGATCTTGCAGAGGAGTTAATGTACCTTACATTTTATTGTACTTTAAAGATCCTGAAAGTGGTTTTTTCCCTACTTAATAATCACAATACAGTTCAAAGAGCCAGATGAAAAGAACTAAATGGATTCCTACTCTGGTTTGCAAATAGACAGCTTGCATTGCTCTCCAAACTCTGAGTAAGATTACAGAAAGTCAACAGTTGGAGGCCCTAAAACCTCAAGCACCATGCAGCTATAAGGAGTTTGTGTAAAAAATAAGCACCGGGAATGAAGTATGATGACAGGTATTCAGTTAAAGCCAGATCAGAAATGAAATATAATATGGGCAGAGTAACACTCCGGAGTAGAAAGACAGGCTGGCGTAAATCTCTGCATGCACTTAGATTTCAAATTTGTGCATCAGTTGTATAAAAGTTTATTTCAGCAAAATCGGACCACATGATCCTAATACTTTGACTTTGAAAAAGAAATAGATGTCTTACTATATATTTCTCAGCATCAAATTATCATTGGTTCAGAAAGCTCAATTAATCTGAAATAAAGGATTCCTTCATCTCTGAGCGCAAAGAGCCAATGTTCCCATCAGTTTTTCTGGTCACATCTAACACAGCGTCTGGGACCTAACAGGCACCCAATAAAAGCTTGATGAATCAATGAATTTGTAAATTCATCAGATTTGTAAATTATTTGCCTCATTTCTTCCAGTTACAGCTATTTGGGAATCAAAAAAAAAAAAAAAAAAAAACTAGATTAAATAAACCACTACCCTATCATTTACGACCTCTTTGTATTACGGATTCCATTATTAATTGCCTTCTGTGTGGGCACTGTCCAACAATAGCAGGGAGCAAAGAAGGCAGACATGGACGAGAAAGCAAGTGGGGAAGGCAGCAATTACCCTGAAGTAGAACTAATTGTTCCAAATCCCTTGCCTTAGGCTTCAGTTCACATAATCATTGTTTCTGTGCTCCCTCTGACTGTGCTCCCAGTGACTACCACTGATGGAATGCAATAAGTACCAAATCCCTCCTGCTTCTCTCCATAGACAGTCTATGCACAAAGCTGGTAAATAAGTTCAAATGTCATGACAGAAGCACGTTCCAGCTGTGGCCTCCATTGGCCATATGTGGGATCATGTAGAAACAGTTCTGAGAGAAGGTCTCAGCTATGGGTGGGGAAAAGGGTCTCAGCTACCTGTAATCATTATCTCTGATTTATGACATGAAAGCATGAAGTAGTTTGGACTGTTTCTTGATATTCCCCACCTTGTACCTACAGAGCTCTGAGCAAATTAGTTACAACAGGTAGATATTTGCATGTACCGTGCATATTTAAATTCAGCAATCCTAAAGTCAGAGTTCTCCAACAGCTGTCTAAACATCAGTCAGCCTAAATTCAGTTATTCCCTAAGATCTCAAAACTGCCTATTTCCTATTTTGGGGGTAGTTATTATTAGTAAAGGGATAATTTCATGAATTCTTTCAGAATGCTTTTCTTCACTTTTACCATGAGGGGAAAAAAAGGTATAATGGGGCAAAGGTAAAAAGTTGGTCCCCAAACTCATCTTTACTAACAAAGGATAAAGTGTTAAGAGTTGAATGTGTATCCTTTAAGTCATTTTCAATAAACATACTAATCCCCAGATAGACATACACGTGTATGTGCACACACTTGCAGAGATAATCACCCTATATAATCATTCATATCCTATTTTATCACATTCTATGATCCTGGAACACACGCAGTTTTGTAATGCTATTTTCCATTCAGTTTCTTCCAACATTTTTTAGAGGGCCATGCCACACAGCATTTGGAATCTTAGTTCTCCAGTTCCCCGACCAGGGATCAAACCTGTGACCCCAGCATCGGTAGCATGGAGTCTTAACCACTGTGCCAAGAGGAAGTCTCTTCTAATATCTTAAAGATAAATCTTCATACAGGTGTAAATCATAGTGGCCAAAACAGAAATCAGTGATCATTCCTGTTGGGAAACAAATGTGTGTGATGTGTATATGTCTCAATTCTCAGACTCACATAGGACAGAGGTGAAAGAGTTCAATTAATCACCTATGAACTTCTTATTGATAAGGCTTGAGGGGGCTCTTACAAAACTAAAACTGCATCATCAAAGAGATGAGTTAAAATATGAATAGCATTCTTGGTGTCATTGACGTTTAGTTGCTCAGCTGCGACCCCATGGAGCATGCCAGGCTCCTCTCTCTCCATGGAATTTTCCAGACAAGATTAATAGAGTGGGTTGCCATTTCTTCCTCCAGGGAATCTTCCCAGCCCAGGGATCAAACACATGTCTCCATGTCTACCTAAGATTGCAGGCGAATATGTTACCGCTGATTAGAAACAATAAAATCAGAAACACTGATTTATTCACTCAAAAAATATATGCATGCCTATCACATACTAGGCATTGTGCTAAAAATGGTTGATAAAAGGATAAGACAAAGTCTAATTACTAAATCTAATTTACAAAATGTATTAAAGTGAAGCTTTCATTTAATCACCAGTCCCTTTTTCACTAACAGAAGAGTAATATCTAAAGGCAAAGTTTCAGTTCCAAATTTCATGTAAAACTGAGGGGCAGTCTACAAATACCTAACCAATACTCTTCAAAAATGTCATAGTCATGAATAAAACTAGAAATCTAAGAAATTATCATACATCAAAGGAGACTAAGGAGCATGACAACTCAGTATGATGCAGTCTTCTGGACTGCATCCTGGAAGGGAAAGAGGACATTACTAGAAAAACTAGAAGGGATTCAAGAAAAGTCTGGAATTTAGATAATAGTATTGAAGCAATGTTTTAACAAATGTCTATTGGAGAAGCTGAGTGGAGGATATAGAGAAAATCTGAGTTATACCAAATAAAAGCTCAGAGAACTAACATCCCACATGCCATGTGGCAGAGCCAAAAGAATAATATCATTGAAAACTAGGTCAGTATCAGTAAAGATGAGGAAAAGAAATAGAGCAACAATTTAGTATTTATATACTCCTCTGTGCCAGACACTATGCTACATAATTTCTATGTACAATCACAATAAAATCTCCAAAACAACCCCAAACATACATCCTGTTATTATCTCTCTTTCACTGAGGAGGAAAGTGTAGATCAGAGAAGTGAAGGAACTTGTCCAAGGACACAGAGGTAGGAAGTGGCAGAGACCAGGCTGGAAGTCTGACATTAAGACATAACCACAGTTAAGTTCTACCACCCCACTAAAGAACTTTGTTTCTATTAACAAGGCTCCAAGCTATTTGACTTTCTGCTCATAACGACGCTGAAATAAAAGCTATCTTTAAGAAAGCTTTTGTATTTAATAAGTCTCATTTCTAATGTTCAAGATGTATTGCAGCAGCTAAGGCTGGTTTTGTTTTCATTTGTACTGCTGTTTCTCTTAACTGTCAGCTACCTCTGTCATTTTTGATTTGTCTATTCAATCTATACAGCTCTTATTCCACTGAATGGAACCCATCCTCCAGTTTCATCAGAACGATCCACGCTCCCTGTCATGCTTTGCACTTCAAGTACTGGAATAGTAGCACTTGGAGCTCATTTCTATAGGACCTGAGGTAGGTTTTGCAAAGTTTCTTGCATTCTATCTATGCATGAGTATCTCAAGGACTCATTTCTCTCATTGGCCATCTATTCTAAGGATAGGTTTTAGACTTCATAGTTATCTTACAAATCTCCCCTGTGGTCACTGGGTCAGTGGCTTCATTGAAGATACCAATTCAGCACAGTTCGCCACCTGAGTCCCACAGAACAGTTGTAACCCATCTGCCTCAGTGGTTTTCAAGAGGAAAGGATGATCTTCTGGGCAAAAGACCTTAAGGAAATCTTATCCTTGGAACTGAGACTCCAGTCTCCAAGGTCTTTCACTGTTTCACTTTTGAAATTGTTCCCTTTCTCCACCAGCTGCAGGTAACAGAATAAAATGCCACCTTATGATGTAGAAATTGCAACTCAGAATCTAACTACTGTGTTTCCAAATTAAAGTAGCTGATTTCTAATAATAAAGGCCCCTTTCAGCATTTCAAAGCTGCTAAGTGACTATTTCCTTTCCTCACTCAATAAAGAAACTCTGTAAGTATACAGAGAGGCAATGGAACAGCTGTGACCCAACTAAGGAAAGGAACACCTTTCCAGATGCTGGAGATTTTTATGAGAAAGGAAGTACAATAAGGTACTCAGCCAGTTGACACTTTCCTCTTTCAAGCATTTGGCAGGTTAATTTCACCACTAAGTTTCAAAGATATATTTGAAGTCAAATGTTTGACTCACTGTGTAAGCTAGAACAAGTCTTTTCTTTCTGGATGCCAGTTTCCAGGACCTATAAAGTGAGAGAGTTGGATTAAAGGTCTCTAAGGGCCCTGCCACTCTGACTTTATAATAGTTCAACAATTGTGTACAAAGATCTAAAGTGCAGTTCAAATGAAGGCCAACACCCGAACAATGGTGCCGATCTTGTTCTGCTAGCCTAATGAGCGTGCGAAAAACACTAATGAGCATGCAAAAATAGTCTGAAGGAAAATGATTTGCCGCACCAATAATTCAGTTGGAGTAGTTTATTCCCTGTCATTTGAATTCCTTCCCTCTTTCCCATTTCCATATCCTCGTCTTTGATATGACACAATCTAGGTAGTTCTCCTCCCCTTCCCCTAAAAGAGTTAGTTGCTCAGTCATGCCAGACCCTTTGCAACCCCAGGGACTTCAACCCACCAGGGTCCTCTGTCCATGGGATTTCCCAGGCAAGAAAACTGGAGTGGGTTGCCATTTCCTTCTCCAACCCTTCTGCAACCCAAACCCAATACCTCCTTCAAAGCATAACCCACTATTTGGCTGAATATTGGAGTTTTTATTAATTCCTCCCAACCGGTGATCTCTTCTGCCTTTGAACTCTAACAGTGAGCACTGTGTGGAAAAAACTGGCAATTCTTTTGTGTAATTGTCTGTTCAAAATGTGTTCCATGTTTTGGTTCTCTCTTTTAAAAAGGCCTTTCTGATCGTAACCCAAAGAATCTCTAAGAAATACAAGCATTCAAATTATCAAGTCCCTTCACATTTGTTAACAAAGAAGGACACGAAGGTTTGTCTTATTCTACCACTAAAAAAAAAAGTTAAAAATAGGTTTAACTCCAAAGAAACCCCAGCTCTGACTACAGAAATTTCAAAAATAGGGCTTGGGAGTGATCTTAAGTAAAGGGACCCTGATGTTCCCTGGCCTGTTTTTTCATTATTACTACTAATAGTACTCGTGTGAGTGTATTAGTACCATTAGAAATGGTTGTGGTTGTTAAAGACAAAGAAGAACTAGATTTTCTACTGTAGAAATTAGGGTCTTAGAAAAGGCTTTACATGCATACTCAGTTTTATCTGAGTCTCTTGCAACCACATGGACTGTAGCCTACCAGGCTCCTATGTTCATGGGATATTCCAGGCAAGAATATTGGAGTGGCATGCCATTTCCCGACCTAGTGATGGAACTCATGTCTCCTGCATTTCCTGCATTGTCAGGCATGTTCTGACCCACTGACCCACCTGGGAAGCCCAGAAAAGGCTTTAGGTAAGGGCATAGACCATTTTACCTGCAAGGGAAATCTAGCAATATAAGGAAATGTTTTCTCTCTTCAACTCAGGAAGAAACAGCAAACAAGCTTTTGCTAGGGTAAGATAAAGAATAAATACAAACCAAATGTTCAGTAATCCACTGCAAGGGTTTAGATCTTTTACAAACAGTGATTTAGAAAAGCACACCAATTTTGTTAACTGTGTTAACTACTCTTAAAGGTACAATCAAGTACCTCAGATCAAACATTCAACCAATATTTATTGAGCAATATCATGGGTGAGGCATTAGCTAGATGTCATAGGGACCACAAGAGAAATTGACTTGCCCACTGAGCCTGTGCTTCAACCCGGGGAGCGTCTGTTGGAAAGGGTAAGAGGAAGAAAGGGAGGGATTTCCAACACAAACAGGAATCCTTGACTTCCTCTCATTCATCACATAATATTTTTCTTTTTCCTTTTTTTTTTTTTTAACACATCTTTATCTCCTTTTCCTAAGGTTCTCCCTGGCTACCTTTCTATGCCCTCTACACTGTCCTACACACAACTGTCAGCAGGATTGCTATACACCCTATGATTCAGCCACACCAAATTATTTGCGTCAGAATCACATATCTCTGGACATTCTCGGGCTGTTCCCTCTGTACATGATTACCCTTTAAGACTCGGACAAAAATCACCTCCTCAGTGAAATGTGTCCTGACACTTGAGGGCAAAAACAGTCCCTCCTCTGCGATCACACAATGCCCAGCAGATAACTGCATTAGCACTTAGCAAAGTGTGTGGGAATTATTTGTTTACATTCCGTCTCCCTCTTCAGACAACAGTGTGAGACAGAATTCAGTTGCAGGAAATAGAAACCACACTAACATTTTAACCAGAAAGTAACACAAGGAGTTGCATACATATAAGATCATTGGACATGATGGAGGAGCAGGCTCTGTCTGGCTAAGCCTCCATGAATGAATTCTCTGAGAGGCTGACCCTCTCAGAGAAACTGCCACAATCAGGAAAAGAGGATGAAGAGGCCACCACTGAAACCACTGAGAGATAGAACACACGTCTACACTTCTAATCCAGACAGGAGGCATAGCCAATGTCATAATGAAAACTCCCAAACAGCTGCTGACTTAAGCCCAGAAGCCTGCCTCAGAACTGACCATTCTCTTCACTGTGGAGCCTGAGAAAAGCAACAAATAACAGTAGAATGACCACTGCCTCATTTCTGCCTCTAAATGTCATGTGAGCTAGAGAGAACCCTAGGTACAAGGAGGCTCTGAGAGATATAGATTTTTAACTTTCAAAACTTGGAAATACAGAAAAGCATACCATGAGGAAGTTGGAGTAGATAGTGAGTAACATCTACCATGAGTACCATGTATTTAGTACCAAAAAGAACACTACCTAAGTGAATACAGCTATGTAATACCCAATTATGAAGGTTGTTGGGATTTTTTTAAGCTGCCCCTGTTTCCTGCTTTTTCTTTTATTCTGATTGCAAAACTTAATCATTTTTGAAGATGTTCACCTTAGCATTACTGATAAAGGGGGGAATCTGGAATAAGTTAAATATAAAACAAGAGGAGATTCATTAAATGAATTATGACAGGTTACACAGTCAGTAAGACAATGATGTAGAACTCTCTGTTGAACAGGAAAGATACCCATGATCTATGTGGAACAGAAGATTACAATCTAACTCACACCATAAACAATTGCAGGTAAGTTAAAGATACGAATGTGAGAAGTAACACTCGAAAAATTTCCAAAATAAGGCAAAAAGTAAGCACAAACCATACTGGAAACTGCTAAATCTGACTCCATTAAAAGGTAAAAATTTATATAAAATGATGTAACCAAAAAACCATCAATGCCCATCATCACAGGATTAGTATAAAGATTACAGAAAGAAATAACAATGATGAACAAAGCTGGAGATATAACATTCCCTCACTACAGTACACAGCTTTAGTACTCAAAACAATATGGCATTTGCACAAACACACACACATAGATCAATGGAACAGAGAACTCAGAAATAAACCCACACACCTACGGTCAGTTAACCTATGATAAAGGAAGAAAGAATATACAATGGAGAAAACTCAGTCTCTTCAATAAATGGTACTAGGACAACTGGACAGCTAATCAGCTGGACTTATCACTCACATCATGCACAAAAATGAAAATCTCGAAGCTAATTAAAAACTTAATTATAAGATAGGAAACCATGGAAGAAAATATGGGCAATATGCTCTTTGACATCAGCTAAGTAATATTTGGGGGGATCTATCTCCTTGGGCAAGAGTAACAAAAGCAAACAAATAATACTACATCAAACTAAAAAGCTTTTGCACAGCAAAATAAACCATCAACAAAATGAAAAGGCAATGTACTGTATGGGTGAAAGCATTTCCAAATGATATATCTGATGAGGGGGGTAATATCCTCAAAATTTATAAAGAACTTATACAATTAAATATAAAAAAAAATCAGATTTTAAAATGATTACACATTTATCAGACCTGGTTAGACATTTTTCCAAAGATGATATATAGATAATCAACAGGCACAAGAAAAGATGCACATCACTCATCAGAGATATGCAAACCAAAACCAAAATGAGCTATCACCTTGCACATGTTAGAAAGGCAAGTATCAAAAAGATGAGAAATGACAAGCATTGGTGAGGATGTGGAAAAAAGGGAACTCTTGTGTTCTGTTGGTTGGAATATAAATTGGTGCAGCTGCTAAAGAAAACAGTATGGAAATTTCTCAAAAAACAGAACCACAATATGATTAAACATTCCCACTTCTGGATATTTATGAAAAGAAAATAAAGATATTAATTCAAGAAAATATGTGCACCTCAATGTTCTTTGCAGCCTTATTTAGAATAGATAAGAATATGAAACCAAAGTAAGTGGCAATCAATAGATGATACAGAAAATGTGGGAAAATACACACTACATTTCATACTTATATTCACAATGGAATATTATTTAACCATAAAAAGAATGATATCTTACCATCTGCAACATGGATAGACGTAGGGGTTATTGTGTTAAGTGAAGTAAGTCAGAGAAACACAAATAACATATGATTTCAATTATGTGTAGAATCTAAAAAAACAAATGAACCAACATAGTAAAGCAAAAACAGACTCATAGATACAGAGAATGAACAGGTGGTTGCCAGAGGGGAGGAGACATGGGAAGTGGTAGAAAATAGGGAAAGGGGATTAATAAGTACAAACTTACAAAGATAAAATAAGTCATGGGAGGATGGTAATGATAACCCTATATGCAAAACAGAAAAAGAGACACAGATGTACAGAACAGACTTTTGGACTCTATGGGAGAAGACGAGGGTGGGATGTTTCGAGAGAACAGCATGTATATTATCTATGGTGAAACAGATCACCAGCCCAGGTGGGATGCATGAGACAGGTGCTCGTGCCTGGTGCACTGGAAAGACCCAGAGGAATCGGATGGAGAGGGAGGTGGGAGGGGGGATCGGGATGGGGAATACATGTAACTCCATGGCTGATTCATGTCAATGTATGACAAAACCCACTGCAATGTTGCAAAGTAATTAGCCTCCAACTAATAAAAATAACTGGAAAAAAAAATAATAAGTTATGGGGATGTAATGCATAGTATAGGAAATATATTTAATAATACTGTAATAACATTTTATGGTGACACATGATAATCAGACTTACACTGATCATTTCACAATGCCTGAAAATATCAAATCATGCTATGGTTCACCTGAAGCTAATATTTTATTTAGTCACTCAGTCGTGTTCAACTCTTTTGCCACCCTATGGACTATAGTGATAGAGCATGAGAGTGGCCTGTAGCCTGCCAGGCTCCTCTGTCCATGGAATTTTCCAGGCAAGAATACTGGAATGGGTTGCCATTCCCTCCTCCAGGCCATCTTCCTGACCCAGGGACTGAATCCACATCTCTTGTGGCTCCTGCATTGGCAGGCAGATTCTTTACTCCTGAGCCACCCGGGAACTATCTTGCTTTTACCTGCTGCAGATATAAGCGGCCAGAGAAGGACGGTATCTCTTGGAGAAAGTGTTACTGTGTTCCAAAAAAATACATTGAACCCAATAATATTCTAATGTTGAAGATGGTCTTCCTAGAATAATTGTGAAGAAACTTCTGCTTATTTCTCCAACCATATGTCTTTCCCTACTTATTTAAAGAATATTTACTTCTTTTGAGCAGAAATATTTGATGTTTATCTGAGGAACAACTTTTGATTAGAGTTTTTGTCATACACAAATACACAAATGTATATACATACAAGCAAAAAATTGTTTATAGTTTCAGCAGAGGAATTTTCCTGTGGTCCAGTGGACTAATGTGAAACTAATTGCCAACTTAATGACCCTGATAACCACGATGGTGTGGTCACTCACCTAGAGTCAGACATCCTGGAATGTGAGTTAAGTGGTCCTTAGGAAGCATTACTACAAACAAAGCCAGTGGACATAATGGAATTCTAGCTGAGCTATTTAAAATCCTAAAAGATGACGCTGTTAAAATGCTGCATTCGATATGTCAGCAAATTTGGAAAACTCAGCAGTGGCCACAGAACTGGAAAAGGTCCGTTTTCATTCCAATCCCAAGGAAAAGCAATGCCAAAGAATGTTCAAACTACTGGACAATTGCACTCATTTCACATGCTAGCAAGGTAATGTTCAAAAGCCTTCAAGCTAGGCTTCAACAGTATCTGATCTGAGAACATCCAGATGTACAAGCTGGTATTAGAAAAGGCAGAGGAACCAGAGATCAAATTGCCAACATTCGTTAGATCACAGAAAAAGCAAGGGAATTTCAGAAAAACATCTACGTCTGCTATGACAAACCTAGAAAAGACATGACAAACCTAGACAGCATATTAGAAATCAGAGACATTTTACTGACAAAGGTTCATATCATCCAAGCTATGGTTTTTCCAGTACTCACGTATGGATGTGAGAGTTGGACCATAAATAAGGCTAAGCACTGATCAGTTAGTTCTGTTCTTGCCAGCATTCCATAATTACTAAAATGCCCACTTGAATAAACAAAAATTAAGTGGATTTCACAAATTATGTTTCAGACTGAATCGACTGGAGCTGGTCTCAATAAATTAGTAAAGGTCCTTTGGACTCTTATGATGCTCTAGTATAACAAGTCACTGCTTAAGAGATTTTTTTTCTTTCCCCAGTGGGTTTTGTCATACATTGATATGAATCAGCCATAGAGTTATACGTATTCCCCATCACAATCCCCCCTCCCACCTCCCTCTCCACCCGACTCCTCTGGGTCCTCCCAGTGCACCAGGCCCGAGCACTTGACTCATGCCTCCCACCTGGGCTGGTGATCTGTTTCACCATAGATAATATACATGCTGTTCTTTCAAAACATCCCACCCTCACCTTCTCCCACAGAGTTCAAAAGTCTGTTCTGTACTTCTGTGTCTCTTTTTCTGTTTTGCATATAGGGTTATCGTTGTCATCTTTCTAAATTCCATATATATGTGTTAGTATGCTGTAATGTTCTTTATCTTTCTGGCTTACTTCACTCTGTATAATGGGCTCCAGTTTCATCCATCCCATTAGAACTGATTCAAATGAATTCTTTCTAATGACTGAGTAATATTCCATGGTGTATATGTACCACAGCTTCCTTATCCATTCATCTGCTGATGGGCATCTAGGCTGCTTCCATGTCCTGGCTATTATAAACAGTGCTGCGATGAACATTGGGGTGCACGTGTCTCTTTCAGATCTGGTTTCCTCGGTGTGTATGCCCAGGAGTGGTATTGCTGTATCATATGGCAGTTCTATTTCCAGTTTTTTAAGAAATCTCCACACTGTTCTCCATAGTGGCTGTACTAGTTTGCATTCCCACCAACAGTGTAAGAGGGTTCCCTTTTCCCCACACCCTCTCCAGCATTTATTGCTTGTAGACTTTTGGATAGCAGCCATCCTGACTGGCGTGTAATGGTACCTCATTGTGGTTTTGATTTGCATTTCTCTGATGATGAGTGATGTTGAGCATCTTTTCATGTGTTTGTTAGCCATCTGTATGTCTTCTTTGGAGAAATGTCTGTTTAGTTCTTTGGCCCATTTTTTAAGAGATTTTTTTTGTGCCCTTGGTTCCACAGGTTAGAAGCTAACAGTTGTCATTGTGTGGCCCTGGTACATACCATGAGCTGGAGGACTCCATCTGGGACATTGAGCATGCTTTGTAAACCTCTCAACTACATGCACAGAAAAGTGACATGAAATATGGTTTTATGGTATAATCACCCAGAAACTCATCAATGCCCATGGGAACCTAGAGAATTTATTGCTGTGGAACTCATAACTTACCACCTTAAAATATGTCATTTGTTGGATCCAAATTCAGTCGTTCTGTCATTCATTCCCTAGATGCTATTTTAAAAGGCTATCGATGCCTCTCTGTGAAACAATGTGGTAAATATAAATTAAAAGCTTTCAAATTGCTACTTTATCATTCAGTTGTTATTGTTTTTCATAGCACATACCCTTGAGTTATTTAAACCACTGCACTATCTTAAGCAAGGTACAAACAAACTTTGTCTTTTTAGATTGTAATATAGAAAGTAATCAAAATAATCAAGACAGTTGGAGATCTTATTTTCAATGGATGAACCTCCCGTTCCCATGGACTGCTAAATGAGACACTAGTCATCACTTGGCCTTTATTATACAAACCTCCCCACTAGCCCTCCCTCACCACCCAACTGCTTTTGATCTATCACCTTGTCAGAATATTAATATTTCTCTCTTGTTGGCCTCCTGGATAATAGAAAAAGCAAGGGAAGTCAAGTCATTTAACCCTACCAATTTTTCCAGTGAATCTATAAGAGAAAGGATTGTGTCTTCTTCATCTTTGCAATTCCTATTGATGCCTAGAAGAGTGCTTGTGGCACATATGAGGAAACAATAAAGCCTTGTTAAATTGAAGTGCAAATATCCAGGAATGAAATTTCCAATTAAATCTTGTGACTTATGGATCATGATGAATGTTAAGGAGCAAGATTGACAAGGTATACGTGAGTGGATGAGTTAGATCACACCAATTAATGACTGAAAATAATACCTTATTTCTATAGAATGGATGTTCATGTCACCCCAAAATTCATATGTTGATATCTAATCCAATGGTGTTAGTAGGAAAGGCCTTTCATAGATGATTAGGCCAGGAGGGTGGAGCCCTTGTATATGAGATTAATGCCCTTATAATGGAGAGACCAGAGAGATCCCTCTCCTCTTCCACAATGTAAGGACACAGCAAGAATACAGCTATCTATGAACCAAGAAGCCAGCGCTCATTGACACTGACTCTGTTATTGCCTTGATGTGAGACTTCTCAGCCTCCAGAACTATGAGAAATGCATTTCCATTGTTTAAGCCATACAGTCTATGGCACTTTTGTTATAGCAGCCCAAATGGACATCTACCACATAAACTATGGTGCGTCCCATTCAAAATAACATGCTGGGTTATTTCTAGAACACAATTCAAAGGAATGTGAAACCTTCATTGAGAAAATATACCTCTCTTCTAAGTCACCAATGGCAAAAAAGAACACATTCTCAGGAGTACATATTAGCTTGTCATAGTTACTGGTGTTGTCAACTTTAAAACAGAATGCAGCTTACCTGTAAATATAAACTCTAATTCACATCCCTAACCTTCCTGAATTGTCACTGTTAGCATGGAAAGCACCATGGGCCTCTCTCTCACCCCGCTTTAGTTGCCAACTGCAACCAACATTAGTAAATTCCTAGGAGAGGAATAACCAAAGCATTGAGTAGCATAAAATTCTTGGGGGCTTTGTCCTCTCCTCTATCTATAGTGATTATTACTTACTTGCTTACAATAGAAAAAAAATAACTGTTGAATGTCCTCATGTTAGTCACTTGGTTGTGTCTGTTTGCGACCCCATGGATTAGAGCCCATGAGGAGGCTACTATGTCCATGGAATTTCCCAGGCAAGAATACTGGAGTGGGTTGCCATTCCCTTCTCCAGGGGATCTTCCCCACTAAGCGACTGAACCTGTGTCTCCTGAATTGCAGGCAGATTCTTTACCATCTGAGCCACCAGGGAAGTTTCTGAATGTCTTTACCCCTCCTCTAATTCTTGGTCCAGAGTGGAAGAGGCCAACAGAAACCAAAATTCTTTTGGGGGCATTGTTTGACCTTGGGTCAACTGTTTTAGTCATTAGCAGTGATAACCACACCTACTGTGCAGTCCTAAATGCAATAGCCACATGGAAAAGGGGCTTATGACAAAATTGCCCAAGGACCCAAAGAAATAATAGGAACACTAGACTATGGCAGTATCACAAATCTTCCAGTTAATTCTTCAATTTGTTTTCACAGCAAGTGAAAAATTATACCAATACAAATGTTTTGATGTCTTCATAGACACCATAAGTCATGGGGGCGGCAGTAAACACGCTTTACACCTGCACCATACACACGCTAGATGCAATTTCTTTGCTACAGCTCAGTGCAAGTAATGAGATTTTTCATTAGGCAGAACATATGCTTTTATTAAAGTAGCTCATTTAAAGGGGAATTGATGCACTACCAAATGTTTAGAATACATTTCAAGTTCTTTGCCCACATTATTATATAGGCTCTTGTGTCCTTGGAATGTGAATAATACCAATTAGGCCAACAAATAAGTGAGTCCAATGGCAGAGAACTAGCAAACTGCTCACATTGTTTATCATGGCAAAGATGAACACAATCTAATCAAAACCAAAGGTGGTGTGAATGTTAAAGTTAGGGGTGGATAATCTCTAGAAGCTGAAGAATCCCCTGGATGACAATGTTCCACCCTTTGGGCTTTAGTTGTTATCACAGTGGTGCTATGTGTGTAATCTCTCAGATCTGTGAGACTTCAGATCCTAGGTCAGGAGTCCCCAACCTCAGGGAACTAATGCCTGATGATCTAAGGTAGTAATCTATGTGTGAGCTGTATGAGTAATCTATATATGAGTTGGTGTAGCAATAACAGAAATAAAGTACATGATAAATATAATGCATTTGAATCATCCCAAAACCATCCCCCACCACGAGTCCAAGAAAAAATTGTCTTCCCTGAAAACCAGTCTCTGGTGCCAAAAAGGTTGGGGGCTGCCATCCTAGGTGATGTAGTTCATCACTGTTAGGAGGGATGTCTTAGGTTCACAGAGTGCTTAACAGTTTTTCAAAGCTCATGCATATACGGGGAATTATTTCCTTTGACTCTTGAGACAGGGCAACAGTGAGGGTAGGCAATCCTTCTCATTTGTAAAAGCCTCTCGGAGTCCAAGGTCAGAGGGCTAGAAAAGCGATTGGAACTTGAGACTGTTGCAGGTAAAGCAAATGTAAGGCTTGTTCAGAAGAAATGAACATATAATAGGAAAGATTTGAATCAGTATAAAAGCAATACATGCATACTTTGAAGGCATTCAAACAAATTATAAGTGCTTAAACTAGAAATCAAAAGCAGTTCCCCATCCTCCCTCCAAATCCCTTTCCTATGGGTAACTATTTTGAACAATTTGGTGCCTATTTGAAGTCTTTTTTCCTACACATGTAATATAAATATATATGGCTGCATGTGGCTGTAAATAGAGGTCGGTATAGAAAAATGAGATATAAATGAAAAACTGATATTTTTATCTTAATATGCGATGGACATCTTTCCATGTCCCTTCCTATAGACCTGCCTAGTCCTTATTTACAGCTGCATCCCATAGAACAGAGGTACCATAAACCACTTCCCTGTTGCCTCACATGAAGTTTTTGGGTTTTGCTCTCATGAACAGTGTTGCAAAATACACCCTTGTTCACATATGTTGGCACATTTGAGTATTCTCACAAGATAGTTTCACAGAATAGGAACTGCTAGGTCAAAGTATGTATGTATGTATTTTAGATTTTAATAGTGTCTCAATGCCTTCCAAAGAGGTTGTACCAGTTTACAATGTATGAAAGGGCCTGAGGGTTATTTTGAAGAAATAACTGACAGGATGTGAGGACTGGCTGGATTAGGAAGGGAAAGCAGAGTCAAAGATAACTTCAAACTCTTCGGTTTGAGTGATTTAAAGGATGATGTCACCTTTGACAGACACAGAGAAGCTTGAAGGGAGCATGGTTTAAGGGGGGAAACAAAAAAAGAGAGTAAAGATAAAAGAACAAAAGGCCAAAGATTGAGTCTCTAGGCTCCCTATGGTAAGAAAGCAGAAAGAAAAGCCATCAAAGGGAACAGAGGCTGTGCCATCAGAAATGTAGAAGGACAAATCTACAAGGAAAGAGTTCTGAGAAGAGGCTAATCCTTGTGACATGGTAGCCAGACGAGAAATAAAAGATAGCTTTGGATCTCGCGATCAGAAAATCACCAGCAACCTTTGAGAATACAGTTGAAGATGGGGCAACTGGGAGAGATGGGAAGTGATTAGAAAAAAAGAAAAGAAAAGCAAACCCAAAGAACAGTCATTCCAGAAAGTTGGTAAAAAGAAGAAAAGTAGATGCTGAATAATACGTGCTCCTGCCTGTCTCAGAAACATCATTAGGGATTCCTATATTTGGGGCCTGCCACTCTTGCAGGCGACAAGGGCTCACTGATGACATACTGACAGTCCCAGTGGAGTATGCGCTGAAGCTTTCATTAGCTTACAGAGAAACCTCGACACCGCAGGAAGCAAAGACGGAAACCACAAGAAAGGGAGCAAATATGAGAGAAGAGTGACACAGTAAAGATAGCCTGGCTCCTTCAAATGTTTGCGCCATTCAGTCTGCCAACAAAATTAATAAAGTGTGTTACTATACACAATGTATTGCTACACATCCATTACAATGAATGCAAAACTCTATATTGCCTGGGAAAGTTGCCTTTCACATTTTTAGGAGAAAAGACACATTATAAAGATGTATGCTTGTATAAACTTGTGCATTTAAAGTTCCATTCATTTCCATATCTAATATCAGCCTGAAAAATGTTCAACAGGTGTTAACAGTGATTGTCCCTGGGTGGTGGGATTACATGTGACTTGAACTTTCTTCCTTATTCTCTTCTATATTATTTGCATTGTAAATATGTAATTCTCATTTACTTCATGAATAAAGGTATTTTTAAGTGCCTTCAGAGATTCCCTGGTGGCCCAGATGATAAAGACTGCCTGCAAGGCAGGAGACCCAGGTTCAATCCCTGGGTCAGGAAGACCCCCTGGACAAGGGAATACCCATTATAGTATTCTTGCCTGGAGAATCCCATGGACAGAGGAGCCTGGCAGGCTACAGTCCATGGGGTAGCAAAGAGTTGGACATGACTGAATGACTAACACTTTCACTTTCTTTCTGGACTTCAGGCTTTGGGAAAGAGCCAGCCCCACTGGACTGGACAAACACAGATGGTGGAGGAGAAGGAGAAGAGACATGGGTATGACCCAACAGGACATTTTTCCAGAAAGATCATCAGGACAAATAAGGCACAGCTAGAAGCAAGATAACAGAACGTTTTGACAAGGACAATTTATGAGGTAGAGATCAAGGATAAGATGAGGAATAAAGTGAAACATAGTAACAGGATGGAATGAGACAGGATGTGCTCCTAATATGGGATGGAGGTCAGGCAGAAATTGAGGTACATTGTAATCAGTTGCTTTAAAAAAAAAATTAAGTTTTTAGTTTGCTCTTATGTCAAAATATTATGTTCCTAATCCAAGAGACCCAACCCATGTCCTAAAATCAGATTTCATGGCTACTTTATGCTAATTCTACTGGTAGATTTGCAGAAAGTCACTAAACCGGAAGCCCAGGTTCACATCTCAATAATTCAGTGATACCAGGCACTCTAAGAAATACCTGATATGTACATGTTTCCCAAAGTAGTATTCATTTCTCAGTCTTGTGTGATGAAATGAGCAGTACCTTATGAAAATGGTACAAGCTCTAGGAGTTAACTCTGCAGGTACGGACTGCTGCCAAGTAAAGGGGCTGTCTGGACAGAGAGAAAAACAAAATCACTTTAGTCAGCTGTTCCATCTGCCTCAATTCAAGAAACCCTGTAAATGGCCATGCTTTCTCCTCCTACATTCCAGATAAAACTTGTTGAAAAGTGTTGAAGGATCTTGGCAGACCCTTTTGTCCACGTTTGAAAAGGGCACACGGGGGAAACAAGCCACTTGATAATTTGTTGAAGACATGAGGGGTTAAAAGGATTACTCCTTTCCATTAAAAAGGTTCCACTTAAGTATACAGATTTTCTTAAGATGCTCCCTCACAAAGAAGCATTTTTATCCTGCTTTCATCAATATTTAAAAGGTAGCAGTCCTGGAGACAGAATCTCAGCCAGCTGTCAGCACCTGATGCCTACAGTAGATTCGCGAGTATGTCAAAAACTGTTAATCATGTGGGCCTTTGATTAACCCACTTTAATTATCTCCACGGTCTACATGGCAAACCCAAGTAGATTTTCATTATGAAGGAAGAATCATCATATAATTGCCAGTGATGCTAAATTAATGAGGATAACTCAAGTCTTACTTAGAAAGCAAAAGCTGTAACAGGTGTTTAGTCAAAGTAATTTCCCAACTTCAGGACTCATCTTCCTTTGGCTTTTGATAAAGCAGAACCACAGCCCTGAAAATATGAAGAAAAATATTTCCCACTGAATTGGATGCAGATCACATAATTGCCCCTGAAGTATATGTATCTCTGCTGAAAGGATATATACAAACACCTCCAAGCAAAGTGATGACTTTCAGTTTTGAAGTGCTCTGCCTTAGAAATGATTACTTATTCAACCAAAGGGGTGAGGGAGCAAGTCATGAGAAACTGAGACTTTTTCTTGGGCCTCACTAACAGTGAAAAAAAGCAAAAGTGCACACATTTCCATTGCATATGCCTGTTTTGGAGCTACCCTCCTTCATACATCCCTTCTTCCACTCAGCTTGCCTGGAGCTACAGCATAAAGAAAACTGCATCCAAATATATACATACTTGTTTCATCCAAGCAGTGATTACTCATCTTGGTTATATGTAGAGTGACAGAAGTCAGAAATGTATGGGTCATCCTTGAACCTCTTCTTCATTCCCAATACTTAATCTAATTAAGTGGTGTTAATTTTACTGTATAAGTATCTTTTGAATTCATGTCCACTTTACTCCAGTTCACTAGCAATATCCTAGTCACAAAGGTTTAACATGTTTTATCCAAACTTAAAGAAGCAACTGCCTACATGACATCTCTTGGATCTTTTAAAGGCAACATCTCTGAAAACTTAATTAATGGTAACAGTACCCAGTCACACTCTTACCTGGTCCGCTTGCAGTTTTCCCTCTGGGGAAATGGAACCAGTGACCAGACAGTTATATAAGATACAAAGAAAATCAGATGTTATCCTTTAATCTCTCCTCTCCTCCCACGTCCCACTAAAATCAAATTTACCTTCTCAATACACTTAAATCCTTCCACTTTGCTCCAGTTCCACCACCATCATTGCATCTAAATACTCTAAAAGGCTTAAATTTGTCTACTCACATCACTTGCCAATCTCCAAATTATTTTTATAAGCAACAAAGAAAAATTTTGAATCATGCCATCCTCACCCTCTTGTTTCAGCCTTCACTGGCTACTCTTGGCTCTCAGGAAACAAACAAATTCTTCCACAAAATCTGTAAGGCCACACATGTTCTGGCTCCCCAGCTTCTCTAAGTTCATCGTATACATTCTCCTTCTAACTCTCCTCGCACTCAGGCCTACCTAGCTTCTTTATTAACCATAGTATCTTCTGCCACAAGAGTTTCATAAATGATTTTCATTGAAAAAAAACCCTCATGACATTAACTTTGGAGACGCCAACTCATCTTTCTGATTCCAATTCAATCATCAGTTTCACTTGGACCATCATATCATACGACTCCTGGGGGAGCTATTCATGATACCATGAGAATGGCACCTCCTACAACTGGCAGGCACACCAGCCTCATAGAAGTCTTGACTTCATCTCTTCCTCATTTACTCAGGGAAAGCTTCTTTGACATCCTAATGAGGCTGTAAAACCATGTAGCTTTACTACTTGACACAGTTGCAGTTTTGAAATTCAGTGAATACTTGACTAGGCTTTTCTTCCACCCTAGACTATACAACCCATAAGGGTGAGGGCTTTATATGTCTTGGCCATCATTCTACGCTCAGCATTTGCATGCCTAGCATACAGAAAGACACTCAAAATATTTGTGTTGATTGAAGATGTGAAGAGAGGTATAAGAGAAGCAAAAAAGAGTTGCCCTTACACATTAAAATTTTTGTCATGTCTTGTTGATTTTATTTTAACCATCACCATCTGTGTACCTGGTTGGTATAACATTTGGTCTCTACACAGTTGGCCATTTCTCCACAGGCTCCTCACTACAGGCAGGAGAGAAGTTGTAGGTTTCCAGGTCTCTCTCTCTGCAGTAGATTTACTTGGATGGGTGGAGTTCTCTGGGGTCTCTTAGTTCTGCTCTAGCTAATTCTCCTCTTATTTTGATTCACTCTCTTCATCAGTTTGTGGTAACAGAACAATATTTTCAGTCTTGTTTTGGTTGCACACACATGCAAGGGCATTTCTACCCACTTGGCCGTCTTCTTCACATTGGTACTGTCTCTGTGCTTGAACAGACAGGGGGCCACTCTCTCCTTCCTTTCTTCAGTGGTCTTGGATGGTTGTTCTACACTTAGGATCAGTTTTTCCCTACCAGGGGCTGGTTGTTTTGTGTTTATGGTTGGTTATTCCATATCTGTTCTAAGCTCCTATGGTGTGCTGATAACCTCAGCCAACTTGAAGCCTCCAAGTAGTCTGTCCCAGGGCTCCTGGACTCTCTGTATATCTACTTCCCCGAGAACAAGGAAAAGCCCCACCCTTACTTTTTGTTTGGTCATCAAGGCACTGCTCCAGCCAAGGGTAGCCCTGGGGTGGTTTAGACATCACAAAGCACCTCCCCTGACATCCTTCACTTCCAGGTCAGCATCAGTTTGATAACTGCCACCAGTTTCTGCTTCTTGTTCCTTCATATAAAATTAGATCAGCAGATTATTATAAAAGGATATAACTTAGGAATAGTCAGATGGAAGAAAGGTATGGGACAAGGTATGTGAGAATGAGTGTGGAGCTCGCAGGCCCTCTCAAAGGGTGCTGTTGTCTTCAAATCTCCATGCATTCACCAACCCAGAAGCTCAACCCTTCTCTTTGCTTTAGAACTATATCTACTACTGTGAAAAAGAATCCCTTAGAAGGAATGGAGTAGCCCTCATAGTCAAGAAAAGACTCCAAAATGCCGGATTTGGGTGCAATCTCAAAAATGACAATGATTTCAGTTTGTTTCCAAGGCACACTCTTCAACATAACAGTAATCCAAGTCTATGCCCCAACCACTAATGCTGAAGAAGCAGAAGTCTAATGGTTCTATGAAGATCTACAAGACAGTTTAGAACTAACACCAAAAAAAAAATGGGGGGGGGGGGTGTCCTTATCATCAGAGGAGATTGGAACACAAAAGCAGGAAGTCAAGAGATACCTGGAGTAACAAGCCTAGTTTGGCCTTGGAGGACAAAATGAAGCAAGGCAAAGGCTAACAGAGTTTTGTCAAGAGAATGCACTGGTCATAGCAAACACCCTTTTCCAACAACACAAGAGACAGCTCCACACATGGACATCACCAGGTGCTCAATACCAACATCAAATTGATTATTTTCTATTCTGAAGCTCCAATACTTCAACACCTGATACAAAGAGCTGAATAATTGGAAAAGACCCTGATGCTGGGAAAGATTGAAGGCAGGAAGAGAAGGGGACAACAGGATGAGATGGTTGGATGGCATCAATGACTCAATGAACATGAGTTTGAGCAAACTCCAGGAGATAGTGTAGAACAGGGAAGCCTGGTGTGCTGCACGTTAAGGGGTTACAAAGAGTCAGATATGACTTAGCGACTGAAAAAAAATATTCTTTACAGCTGAAGATGGAGAAGCTCTCTACAGTCAGCATACACAAGGCCTGGAGCTTACTCTTACTCATTGCAAAATTCAGACTTAAATAAAGCATGGTAAACCACTAGCCTATTCAGGTATGACCTAAATCAAATCCTTTATGATAATACAGTGGAAGTGAAAAATAGATTCAAAGAATTAGATCTGATAGACAAAGTGCCTGAAGGACTATGGATGGAAGTTAATAACATTGTACAGGAAGGGGTGATCAAAACCATCCCAAAGAAAAAGAAGGCAAAGTGGTTGCCTGAGGAGGCCTTACAAATAGGTGAGAAAAGAAGAGAAGTTAATGGCAAGGGAGAAAGGGAAAGATATACACAACTGAATACAGAGTTCCAGAAAATAGCAAGGAGATAAAAAAATCTTAAGTGAGCAGTACAAAAATAGAGGAAAACAATAGAATGGAAAAGACTAGAGATTTCTTCAAGAAAATTAGATACCAAGAGAACATTTCATGCAAAGATGGGCACAATAAAGGATAGAAATGGTATGAATATAACAGAAGCAGAAGATATTAAGAAGAGGTGGCAAGAATACACAGAAGAGCTATACAAAAAAGGTCTTAATGACCTGGATAACCTAGAGCCAGACATGCTGGAGTGTAAAATCAAGTGCGCCTTACGAAGCATTACTATGAACAAAGCTAGTAGAAGGGGTTGAGTGCCAGCTATTTCAAATCCTAAAAGATAATGCTGTGAAAGTGCTGCACTCAATATGCCAGCAAATTTGGAAAACGCAGCAGTGGTCACAGGACTGGAAAAGGTCAGTTTGCATTCCAATCCCAAAGAAAGGCAATGCGAAAGAATGTCGAAACTACTGCACAGTTACATTCATTTCACATGCTGGCAAGTTAATGCTCAAAATCCTTCAAGCTAGGCTTCAGTAGTATGTGGATCAAGAACTTCCCAATGTACAAGCTGGATTTAGAAAAGGCAGAAGAACCAGACATCAAATTGTCAACATCCCTTGGATCATAGAAAAAGCAAGGTAATTCCAGAAAAATATCTACTTCTGCTTCATTGACTACGATAAAACCTCTGACTGTGTGGATCACAACAAACTGTGGAAAATTCTTATAAAGAGATGGGTATACTTGACCACCTTACCTGCCTCCTGAGAAACCCGTATGCAGGTCAAGAAGCAACAGTTAGAACCAGACAGGGAACAGTGGGACTGGTTCCAAATTGGGAAAGGAGTATGTCAAGGCTGTACATTGTCACTCATTTAACGTATATGCAGAGTACATCATGTGAAATGCCAAGCTAGAAGAAGCTCAAGCTGGAATCAAGTTTGCCAGGAGAAATATAAATAACCTACCTCTAATCACTAGCTTATAACAGATTCATATATTTCACCATGGCACGTTCAATTTAATAAATCTATGATGGCTCCTTATTCACTTCCCAAAGGCTTTCCTTCAGTTGATATCCTTGAAGCTTTAGGAGAATGCCTTCCAGTGGAAGTATGTGAGTCAGGTATGGTAAGGAATCAACATGTCCCAACTAAAAAGCAGTGAGCATATGGTAAGCACACAATAAATGAAGTAATTATTATTGTCATTATTCTTACATACTGTCACAAATTCAATGGATTTAAAAATCATTGAAATATACCATATCAACCAATGTAAGAGTTTTTATCAAAATTCAATAATCACTCATCATAAACTTTCTCAACAAACTAGAAATAGAAATTTCCTCAATCTGATAAACAGCATTTGTAGTGGTGGTGGTTTAGTCACTGAGTCATGTCCAACTCTTTGGTGAACCCATAGACTGTAGCTTCTCAGGCTCCTCTGTCGATGGGATTTCCCAAACAATACTGGAGTGGGTTACCATTTCCTTTTCCAGGGAAATCTTCCAGGCTCAGGGAACGAACTCAGGTCTCCTGCATTAGCAGGAGACAGGAGACTTCTTAAACACTTAGCCACCTGGGAAGCCCGAAATACATTTACCAAAAACAAAAACAAAACACTATACATAGCCTTATACGTAATGGTGAAAATTTGCCTGTTATTCTCCTAAGGACCCTCCAAGGATATCTAATTCTTACCACTCCAATTATACATCACAATGGAGATCCTGATCAGTGGGAAAAGTAAAAGAGAAGTAAAATGCATTTAGACTGAAAAGTAAGAAATAATATTGCCCCTATTCATTAATGTCATGATTTTCTATTTAGAAAAGTCCAAGGAAGCCACAAAAATAGCTCCTAGAATTAATCAGTTTAGATTTCACAAGATAACATGGTCAACATACAAAATTTATATTTGTAAGAAAGCAAAAATTAGACAATTAAAAGATTAAAATACCACATTATACCATAAGAGGAAAACATGAAATACTTCGGTATCAATCCAACAGAGCATATGCAGTATATACAGGCATATCATAGACCAATCAAGAAGACCTAATAGACATATGAAATGTGTCCAATAATGGTAAAATGTCAATTCTCCCCAAATTAGTCTATAATTACAATTCTAATCAAAATATCATTAGGCTTTTATAAAACAGAAATCAAAAAATTGATTCTAAGATTCATAGATAAATGAAAAAGACTTGAAAAACCAAAACAGTCTTAAAGAAGAACAAAGTTGGAAGACTCATGTCATGCTATGTGATTTGATGACTTACCATAAAGGAATTACTATAGTGTGGTATATTGGTGAAAAGATAGACACATGGATGAACAGAACAGAGTTTAAAAGTAGACCAATAAAAATATGGTTAGTTGATCTCTACAAATGTACCAAAGCAATCCAAGAGACAAAGGAGAGTCTTTTCAAAAAATAGTGTTGGAACAACTGAACACTCATTTGGGGAGGAAAAAAAGGAACTTCGATCCATATCGCACACTATATTAAAAATTTACTTGAAATAGCTCATAGACCTACATATAAAATGTACAACTATGAAACTATTAGCAGAAAACATAGGAGGAAATCTTTGGATGTTCAAAGATTATTTAATAGGATCCCAAAAGCAGAGACCATTAAAAATTTGATCAATTAGATTTCATCAAAATCGAAAACTTCTCAGGGCTTCCTTGGTGACTCAGTGATAAAAAAAATCTGCCTACCAACACAGGAAACAGGAATTTGATTCCTGGTCTGGGAAGATCCCATTTGCCATTGAGCAGCTGCACTCAACTATTGAGCCTGTACTCTAGAGCCGGGGAGCCAAAACTACTGAGCCCATGCGCAGCAATTACTGAAGCTCATGAGCCACAACTACTGAAAACCCCACGTGCCTAGAGCCAGAGCTCAGCAACAAGAGAAGTCACTGCAATGAGAAGCCCCGCACCACAACTAGAGACAAGCCCCCAATCACCACAACTAGAGAAAGCCGGCAGCAAGGAGAACCCAGCACAGCTAAAAATAAATAAAAGAATAAATAAATAAATTATTAGAAAAATTTTGAAACATTTCCTCAAAAGGCATTATTAACAAAAGGAATTGATGCTTTTGAACTATGGTGTTGGAGAAGACTCTTCAGAGTTCCTTGGAATGCAAGGAGATCAAGCCAGTCTATCCTAAAGGAAATCAGTCCTGAAAACTCATTGGAAGAACTGATGCTGAAGCTGAAGCTCCAATACTTTGGCCACCTGATGCAAAGAACTGACTCACTGGAAAAGACCCTGACGCTGGAAAACACTGAAGGCAGGAGGAGAAGGGGACAACAAGATGAGATGGCATCACTGACTCTGTGGACGTGAGTTTGATGTACAGTGATATGCTACTAAACAATGCTAGAATTACTAAAGTTTCAAAAATTGACAATATCAAGTGCTGGTGAGGATGCAGAGCAACTGTACTCCAATTTATTTTCTTCTTGGGACCAACCAGAACTAGGCGATAATCTGAGACCCTCTGGGCATGTATGATGGTTCTGTCTCTTCACTGTTGCCTCAAGAAACAGCTGAAAAAAAAACAAAACTGGGATTGTTTTCTGATGGTGTAACTACTTTGGGAAACAATTTAGCAGCTTCTTACATGATTAAATATACAGTTACCGTATGACTAAGCAATTCCACTCCTAGATGTATGACTCAGAGAAATGAAAAGTTATGTCGACACAAAAATCTACACAGGAATGTTCATAGTAGCTTTACAAATAATCACTCTGAACCAGACACAGTCCAAATACTCATCACTTCTAAAATGGATAAATAATCTGTGTATATCCATATGGCAGAATCTTAGCAAAGAGAATGAAATTATTCACACATGCAGAAACATGGATGAATTTCAACTACATTATGCTGAAGACGCCAAACTTGAAAAATGACAGTTGATGTGATTCCATTTATATGACATTGTGGAAAAGGCACAACTCTAGCTACAGAAAAAGATCAGTACTTCCCAGAGACAGGAATTTGCAGGGGATCGATTACGAATAGGCATGCATGAGGGAACATCCTACATCTTGATTATGGTGGTTACTGCGTATGCCAAAAATCATAGAACTGTACATTACATTTTATTAATGATATTTTAATTTTTATTAATGATAAATTTTGATAAGGAGTTTTGAAGCTTTAATGAAATTAAATCTATCATTCTTTTTAAAAAAAATAGCAATTGTGCAATTAGAAGTGATGTATGGAAGGTACAAGAACAATATTTTTTCTAGCTTTATTAAGATATAATTGACAAAGAATATTGTGGAAGTTAAAGGTGTAAAATGTGTTGACTTGATGACCACCATAGACTTAGCTAATAGTTCCTTCACCTCACATAACTACCATTTCTTATTCTAGGGTAAGAACATTTAAATCTACTTAGACATTTTCAAGGAGAAGGCAATGGCACCCCACTCCAGTACTCTTGCCTGGAAAATCCCATGGACAGAGGAGCCTGGTAGGCTGCAGTCCATGGGGTCATGAAGAATCAGACACAACTGAGCGACTTCACTTTCACTTTTCACTTTCATGCATTGGAAAAGGAAATGGCAACCCACTCCAGTGTTCTTGCCTGGAGAATCCCAGGGACCGGGGAGCCTTGTGGGCTGCGGTTTATGGGGTCCCACAGAGTCAGACACGACTAAAGTGACTTAGCAGCAGCAGCAGACATTTTCAAGAATATAGTGTTTTTAACAATAATCACCATGCTGTACATTAGATACCTGTAACTTATTCACAATTGAAAGTTTTCACTCTTTGACCAACATCTCCCATTATTTTCATTCATTTGCAACAACCATTCTGCTCTGAAACAACCATTTCTATGAGTTTGGTTTTTTTAGATTCCACAGTAAGTGAGATCATATAGTATTTTTCTTTTCTCATCTGACTTATTTCACTCAGTATAATGCCATCAAGGTCCATCCATGTTACTGCAAATAACAGGGTTTCCCTCTTTCTTATGGCTGAATGCTTCATTGTATATGTGTGAGTTACTCACCTTTTCATTATATGTTTATCCACTGACAGATGCATGGGTTGTTTCCATATGTTTGTAGTAGTTGTTTAGTCACTAAGCCATGTCCAACTCTTTTTGACCCCATGGATTACAGCCCACCAGGCTCTTCAGTTCATGGGATTTCCCAGGCAAGAAAACTGGAGTAGGTTGCCATTTCCTTCTCCAGGGGATCTTCCTGACCCAGGGATAGAACCCACAACTCCCCTGTACCAGCAGGTGGATTCTTTACCACTGAGCAACCAGGGAACCCTTCCATATCTTAGTTACTGTAAGTAAGACAAGCAAGAAACATGGAAACGCAGCTATTTCTTCCAGATGCTGTTTTAATTTTCTTTGATTATATACCAAAGGAGAATTGCTGGGTCATATGGTAATTCTATTTTTTATTTTTTGAGTCACCTCCACACTGGCTTCCATGTTGACTGAACTAATGGAATTTCCCATCAACAGTACACAAGGATTCCCTTCTATCCACATCCTCACCAGCATTTGTTATCCCTCATATTTTTGATAACAGACATTCTAAGAAGTGCTACCAAGTAAGAGGATGCACATAGAAGCCAATGCTATATAGCACCAGAATTTGAGAAAAGACTTCATAGTGACAGGAGGCAAGACTCTCAAATCTGTCTCCCTGACCCAAGCTTTGGTCACACTTGTATGAGTTAGGGATTGAGGGTTAGTATAAGGGAGGGGTTGGCAGAGCAGGTTTCCATTAGAGGACATGGGAACTTGGCCATTTATGGTAAGGTATGGTAAAGGGAAGGCAATGGCACCCCACTTTAGGGTTCTTGCCTGGAGAATCTCAGGGACGGCGAAGCCTGGTGGGCTTCCGTCTATGGGGTCGCACACAGTAGGACACGACTGAAGCGACTTAGCAGCAGCAGCAGCAACATGGTAAAGAGTCTTCAGCACCAGATCTTTCACTAGTGAAAATCTTCCAGCATTCAGCTTCTGGTCATGTCTTGTTCCTTTGTTTCCATACTGAGGGAGAACAGATTCCAGGTGATATTAGAGATTAAAATTTTCTCCTCTGTGTAGGCTTGGGCTGCATGACTTGAGATTTCATTCTGTTGTCTCAGAAAAAGAATTCAGCATCTTGTTTGAAACAAGACAGGGCCAGTTTGAGACAGTTCTGCAGATGTACAGAGGTGAGGTGATATTTATCCATTATTTTCATTTGCATTCCCCCGATTATTACTGATGTTGAGCATTGTTCCATGTAACTAATAGCTATCTGTATGTCTTCTTCAGAAAAATGTCTATTCAGATTTTCTACCCATCTTTTAATCAAATTGCTTATTTACTGTTGAGTTGAATGAGTGTTTGTCTATATTTTGGATACTATCAGATATATGATTTTCAAATATTTTCTGCCATTCCATGGATTGTCTTTTCATTTTGTTGACTTTCTTTTGATACCAGCAGAATATTAAACACATAAACGAAAAAAATAAATAAATAAACACATATATGCTCTCCTTATTCTCTATGCCCTCCATCCCCTAATCACTTTAATCATTTGATAAATTAATGTCACTTAGAACCTGGGTTTATTCTCCAACAACTTCAATCCAAACAATAATCCCACTGGAATTAGTGGGTGTCTCTCTGTCCCAGAGACGATGTGTTCTCTGACTGATCTATCATCTTCATAATTAAATTACCCTAACAATTCCAACATGAAGAACTGCCAACGTTCCTAATGTCCCATAGCTCTAGGGGACCATTAGGGCACCTAATGATATCATACGAACAATATCTAATCCATAAACTGAGCACAAACTCATATACACAATACATATACAGCAACAAAAACTCTATATTTGAATATTCGGGAATCAAATCCAACCATTACTGTCAAAGAAGAAGGGCTTGCCACTGTTCCATAGGTGCCAAAACTAGACAACAAAACTCGTATCAGAATAAGACCATTACTCACAGCACAGCAAACAGTAGGGGGGTCAGCCTAGTAATTCTGCTTTTCTTCCCTTCAATTTACATAGCAACCAATATGTATCTCTACCCTTAAGTTAAAAATCCAGTCCCACTTTGCTATGGTCTGTTTTACACAAACTTTGGCCCAACTACTCATATTTGTGGCTCTGAATCTAATGTCTAAACAGACATTTCTCCAAAGAAGACATACAGATGGCTAACAAACACATGAAAAGATGCTCAACACCACTCATTATCAGAGAAATGCAAATCAGAACCACATTGAGGTACCATTTCATGCCAGTCAGAATGGCTGCTATCCAAAAGTCTACAAGCAATAAATGCTGGAGAGGGTGTGAAGAAAAGGGAACCCTCTTAACACTGCTGGTGGGAATGCAAACTAGTACAGCCACTATGGAGAACACTGTGGAGATTTCTTAAAAAACTGGAAATAGAACTGCCATATGACCCAGCAATCCCTCTCCTGGGCATACACACCGAGGAAACCAGATCTGAAAGAGACACGTGCACCCCAATGTTCATTGCAGAACTGTTTATAATAGCCAGGACATGGAAGCAACCTAGATGCCCATCAGCAGACAAATGGATAAGGAAGCTGTGGTACATATACACAATGGAATATTACTCAGCCATTAAAATTAATTCATTTGAATCAGTTCTAATGAGGTGGATGAAACTGGAGCTCATTATACAGAGTGAAGTAAGCCAGAAAGAAAAACACCAATACGGTATACTAACGCATATATATGGAATTTAGAAAGATGGTAACGATAACCCTATATGCAAGACAAAAAAAGAGTCACAGATGTATAGAACAGATTTTTGGACTCTGTGGGAGAAGGCGAGGGTGGGATGATCTGAGAGAATAGCATTGAAACATGTATATTATCAATTGTGAAACAGATTGCCAGTCTAGGTTACATGCATGAGACAAGTGCTCAGGGCTGGTGCACTGGGATGACCCAGAGGGATGGGATGGGGAAGGAGGTGGGAGGGGGGTTCAGGATGGGGAACACATGTAAATCCATGGTTGATTCATATCAATGTATGGCAAAAACCACTACAAAGTTATAAAGTAATTAGCCTCCAACTAATATAAATAAATGAAAAAAATAAATAAATAAAGTAAAAAGGCTGAGTCAGAAACTAAAAGAGTATGAAACATGAAAAATATTCTTGTCTACTGTATGAGGGTAATAATTACAAAGAAGACAATGTGACTTACATTCAGGTAATAAATATGATGAATGATGCCCAGAGATTTCTCTGGATCCAAAGTTTGTTCTCAAAATGGCTAATCTCCAATCCCAGGAGCTGGCCACCAACCAACACTCAGGCACTTTATATTCTAGCATCTTTCTCCCCACAACACCCCCAATACTAACACCTCCACCAATAAAATACTATTATATCAATTTTTCCTGAATTTCATAATCTGTGTTTTAAAGCTGGGCTTCCTGCTCCATATAAAACTGAAAGCCCACAGACAACCACCACCAGTGTAGACAGTTAAGCCCTGAGTAAGCATACTAATGCAAATGAATAAGATGAGGCTCTTTGTTTATTTAGGAAGGACATGAGCATCCACTCCAAAGTCTCTTAATAAATAGACCTCACTTTTAAAACCTCCCCACATATAACAATGTATAGTCGTTTTCTCAATAGTATTTTAGCAAACAGATGATGTCATTTCCAGAGAAGCAGTGACATTTGAACAGAGGAGTTTTATTTAATTTTTAAAAATAATTTAATGTTCTTGGCCCTCTAGCACCTAAAGAGACAGAAGACTAATGGCAAATACTTATACCATCAAGAGGTTTCCTAATGAATTGATGCTATTTCTACCAACCCCTCAGCTTTTATTTCTTGGCACCACATCTGAAAAAGACCAAAAGATTATGGTCTCAGAAAGGAAATTATACAGCTTTACATTTTTAAAGTGAGTTACATGAGGGTTTCTCCCATGCCCTTTAGATTCTTCTCCAAGATAAAGGGTCTCATTATTTAGAGCCATATGTTTGTGAGTCATGTCAATGTCAACGGCTCTTGTTTCTTTCATCTCTTCATATATCCTGCAAGAGACACCCAAAACCAAATGGTTCCCGTGAAGGGCTATCCCCAGGCAAAATCATAAAGTAGGAAAACTTCGTCTACTCTTTTTTCTTTGTCCCTTAATTAAGGTCCCTTTTTTCTCATCTTAAAAACCCAGAAAAATCCACTTGGTAATGACTGAATTTCAGTTCCCCAGGCATGCTATGAAAAAGTTCAAATCATAGCATTCTCCTCTACTCTGCCTCCTAAAAAAGTTCTGGTCCCAAGTGTATCTTCTGAAAAATATCCCAGGGGCAAATATGCTGTGGGGGTTTCAGAGATCTACTACTTGGTAGGGAATGCAATGCTGAAACACACCTGCCTCCCTGCATGGTGACTATAACAGTAAAACAACATCTGTGAGTTGATTCCACTAGCCTGGCCAGTAGCAGCCCTGCTACGACTGAATTTAAAGGGGTTCACAATGCCAGGAATTTTAATGAAGTAAAACACAAAATTATCTTCGAAGCAGGGTTTTAATGTGAAAATTGTAGTAATAGAAATAGAAAACAACACAGCCTAGTGGTCAAGAGCACAAACTCAGGAGCCAAGAAGACTAGGTTCAACAACCAGCTCTGCCACTTAACATGTGATATAAGTTATCCCAACTCTTTGAACTCATTATCTCCTCATTTATCAAAAAAAGGTAATACCTTTGTACTTCACAGCTTCCCCGGTGGCTCCGTCGAACAGAATCTGACTGCCAATGCAAGAGTCGATCCCTAGGTTGGGAAGACCCCCCTGGAGAAGGAAATGGCAACCCATTCCAGTGTTCTTGCCTGGGAAATTCCAAGGACAAGGGAGCCTGATGGGCTACAATCCATGGAGTCACAAAGAGTCGGACACAATTTAGTGACTAAACAACAACAACAATGTCTACTTCACAGGGCTATTATGAGAATTGAGAAAATAAATGGCAAAAAAGACAATAAAGGGGAATCACATGAGTTTGTGGTGGTTATATCTAGGTCAAGTCACTTAAATTCTTTGTGTCCATTTCTTTATTTATAAATGGGAATAAACAATATTTATGCGGCCAATCATGATTAGCATAAATCACCAATGAGGAAATCAATGTGAAAAGGCTTTATAAAGGCAAACCTTATAAACTACAGGATCATTATCAATAATGTAAATTTATAATCTGAAAAAATGCCATCTATCTAAATGAAGGTCAGGACCTTATTCCCAACTTCCTAGATTAGTTGTAATCTATCCTAATTAAGTTTCTTGCTATTCCCACTCAGTCTCCCCAATGTCAGTCAGTGCATCATTAGGACTGCAGTTTACTCTAATTTTGGTTTAGGTACAGCCTCTTTATGAATTTAGATACCTAAACTGCCTGATTTGGGCATCTGGATTTTTCACAATGCTCACCTCTTTTAAGTCAACAAAACTTATAGCATCTGATTCTGTTTCTACCTAAGTTTTCAAACTTCATCTCCTTTCTTACCTTCCCTCCTGGTTCCTCTTTTCCTAAAATGCTATTCAATGGTCTCTATTGGAGAGACTTGGGCTTCCCATTTGAATCCACTGTATGAAGACCAACGTGATCTGCAAATCTTATAGAATGAAGCTGCATTTATTAACAGCTATGAAACCTTCCCAAGTGCCTTGCATTCTTATGGAAAATGAGAAGGTATTGTGTAGCAAGCTTTCAGATTTACTCAGTACTGATGATATAAGGAACAGCTGGGATCTCAGCTAAAGCAGGTGGGATGCCTGAGACAAATGCTCGGGCCTGGTGCACTGGGAGGACCCAGAGGAGTCGGGCGGAGAGGGAGGTGGGAGGGGGGATCGGGATGGGGAATACGTGTAACTCTATGGCTGATTCATGTCAATGTATGACAAAACCCACTGAAATGTTGTGAAGTAATTAGCCTCCAACTAATAAAAAAAAAAATTAAAAAAAAAAAAAGATCTATGGATGACATACTTCTTTGATCTATTGTCAGGGTTGGAAGTAGATGGAGAAGGCCCATTTGTGTCTCTTGTAGTGAAATAGAGAAATGAAAACTATTTGAAAAGACAAAGAAAAAAAAAAAAATGATCCCAGGTAGCGACTAAGGACAGCACAGCAGAGCCTAAAATGTAGTGGTCCATTGGCCAAAATTTTAACTAACTGTTGAACAACCACCAACAGGAGAATGCTGCTGCTGCTGCTGCTAGGTCACTTCAGTCGTGTCCAACTCTATGCGACCCCATAGACGGCAGCCCACCAGGCTCCCCCGTCCCTGGGATTCTCCAGGCAAGAACACTGGAGTGGGTTGCCAGTTCCTTCTCCAATGCATGAAAGTGAAAGTGAAGCCGCTCAGTCGTGCCCGACTCTTAGCGACCCCATGGACTGCAGCCCACCAGGCTCCTCCATCCATGGGATTTTCCAGGCAAGAGTACTGGAGTGGAGTGCCACTGTCTTCTCCGCAGGAGAATGCTGGAACCCACCAAAAAAAGATACTCCACTTCCAAAGATAAAGTAGAAGCCACAAGCTGAAAACATCCCTATCATGGAGAAGGAAATAGTCAACAAGATCCAGGAAGCACAGAGAGTCCTAGGCATAATAAACCCAAGGAGGAACACACCAAGATACAGAGTAATCAAACTGACAAAAATTAAAATATTAAAAACAACAAGGCAAAGACGACAGAAAACATTCAAGGGAACTCCCATTAGGTTATCAGCTGATTTCTCAACAGAAACTCTACAAGCCAGAAGGGAATGGCACAATACATTTAAAATGATGAAAGGGAAGAACGAACAACTAAGAATACTCTACCCAGCAAAACTCTCATTCAGATTTGATGAAGAAATCAAAAGCTTTTCAGACAAGCAAAATTAAAGAGAATTCAGCAACATCAAACCTGCTTTACAACAAATGATAAAGGAACTTCTTAGGCAGAAAACACAAGAGAAAAAAAAGATCTACAAAAAAATCTACCCAAGACAATTAAGAAAATGGTAATAGGATCATATATATCAATAATTAATTTAACTGTAAATGGATTAAATGCACCAACCAAAAGACATAGACTGGCTGGGCAGATGAAAACATGTGCATGTATTAACTACCACTTACCACATCACTCTGCTTGAGCCCACAAATTGTAATTATTTTATGTTATTAGGTTAATTATGTTTACATTGTGGCTTGCAATTGTAATTATCTTTCATTTCTTTGTCTGGTTACTGATTGTGAAAACTAATATACATCTTTTACTATTGTGATTATGTAACCATCACTCAATACCATCGTATCATGATTGGTCAACAGAAAAAGAATAGAATTCTACATCAACAATATAATTCTATATCCACAAAACTACCATTTAATAGAAAAACCTGCAATCACTTTTTAAAATCCAGATGCATATCAGAATTATCTTGGTATTTTTTTAAAAATACAAATGCCCAGGTATTGCTTTTTTTCCTCCAAAGTTCTGAATATGTTTCTAATGAGCAGCCATGTTTAAAAAGAACTGAACTACAGGATGATCTTTTACTTTTATCTATTTTGTTTCACCTTTTATATTTCATATTCAGTGCTCCCATTTCATTTAGTTTGTTTTCCAATTTCTCTATCTCTTCTTTCTTTGATGTTCTTTCTCAAGCCTTTATCAAGCATAGTAGAGAAGCTTTTGTATACATATGTATAAAGAGCATTTATAATATATACATTTAGAAAACTTATGAATTTTTGCCTAACTAAAAACTTTATGACATTTTGATTCCACTTGTTTGACTTAGTATGAATAGAATGCTAGACTTCCAATTAAAAAATAGACATGCAACAAGCAACAAAGGTTTACTGTATAACACAGGGAACTATCATCAATCTTACAATAACCTATAATGTAAAATGATCTAAAAATAATATGTGTATATATATAACTAAATCATTTTGCTGTGCACTTGAAACATTGTAAGTCAACTATATTTCAATAAAATATATATATTAATAAAAAAAATATAGTGGTCCATTTCAGGCTGTAGAAGTTTAAGGTGGATAATATTAACATAACTCTGGTAACTAATGGATAATCAATTACATGTTTGTTAAAGAAATTACTTACCTACTGAGTTTTTAAGGTGATATCTAGAAAAGAATCCCAAAAAGGCAATTTCTCATTATGCCTTATAAATCACAATACTGCTTTAAATTATTTCAATAACAAACAAGAGATATTGGGATACTATGGCTTTACTAATAAACCAAAACTGGATATAGGAGTTAAAAATAACAATGATGATGATCAACAGACTGATAGAGGATTCTTTTTTTTTTTCCCCAGAAAATACAGCCCTATTTTCCTAGAGGAAACTTGTAAGTCATGAAAACCTAACAATTCCTCAGCTAAGCATATCATTTTGTAAACTGTGTACATCTATTTGTAAAAGATTTTGAGAGCCCCCAAGAATTACCATAAAAAGTTCCGAGTTTTCATTACTTTTTAAAGTTTAGTGAAAAAAGGAAACAGACACATCTGAGTTGTTCCCTGTCAGATTAACACTCAAGATCCATTTGTGTCCTTGGGCAGCATGAAAATACATTGCAAATATTTTGCATAACACCTGGGCAGTGGCAGGGGAAGATGAGTCTAGTGCAGGCTTCACACCAGAAACAAGAAATTGCCTTCTAGCTCCTTTTATGTTCATTTCTCTGTGAGTTTTACACAAGTCCTTACCCTTCATTCCCTGGTGTCTCAGACGGTAATAAAAAATCTGCCTGCAATACGGGACACCTGGGTTCAATCCCTGGATTGGGAAGATCCCCTGGAGGAAGGCATAGCAACCCACTCCAGTATTCTTGCCTGGAGAATCCCTATGGACAGAAGAGCCTGGCAGGACACAGTCCATGGGGTCGCAAAGAGTTAGGCACAACTGAGTGACTAAGCACACACTACCCTTCATTCATCTTTTTCTTTGTTTTTGTTCTACTTTTTGCATTGAACACTGAACTGATGTGGTTTAACAGAAATAGGAGCTCTGAACTTCTCCTACAGCAAACCCAATAGAAATTGAAACAGCTAATAGTGTCTGTTTCAACCATGGTTACATTTTTTTCTTTTAAAAGATAATCTGTGCATTTTCTTCCATAAATCTGGGTTTATAATGACATCACTGGTTAGATGATTCTACAATAAAAAAAAAAATGTCTCTAGGAAAAGTTTTAACAAAAGCCAGGACAACACAAACAAAACTGATTTTTTTTAAAAAAGAGAATATATATAATGATTAGTACCTAGTTTCCAATTAACAAAGTCAATTTTAAAATTAAATATAATACATCTTCACACCTCTGCAAACAGATAGTAAAATTATTAACACATAATTACCTACTAGTGCTTCTGAGAATGACAGCATTTTAGAGTTTCGAATGAACCTAAGGATCATATCCTTCAACCCTCTTATGTTTCAAGTGAGAAAAACAAGACCCAGAAATACTTGCCCAAGTCATACAGTTGGTTAGTGACTGAGCAGGATTGAAGAACAGTTCTAATAACTGACTGAAGTTTTCATTGATTTTAGTCATCCAAGCTGACCTAGACTAAAACTTGTAGTGTCATAAACATATGCTCATAGGAATAAACAAGTTTTAAATCTGTACTTGAACTTAAACTCTTTCTTTCAACATGTCTAAAAACAGTCAGAAATGGTACATTAGTTAAGACTCTAATCGATGATAAAGCGATATAATCATGGGGATAAGTATTCATGATGTATTTGCTTAAGACTGTTTATAGATGACACAGTGAGAGGATAAAAGATGCTAAATAGGAAAATTTTATATTCTGATATTATTAGGTTGGGAGCTGGACCTTGAGAAAATGCATTTCAGTTGGATTTTTTTGATGACCTAAATTATCATGCGGTTCCAGTAGGAGATTTTAATATACAAAAAGGGTATGGTGGAGAGGAAGTTATCTAAAAATCTCTACCAGGAAAGACAAAATGATAACTGTTTCCATAACCAAATAAAATTCCCATTCTTAAATGGCCATCACCTTCCAACTCCTAAGAATAGTACCAGAGATACTAAATTCTAAAAGTTTTCCTTAAATTGAAAATGCTTTAGGAGAAAGAACCGGGTCTCATATTTTATTACTATCCCCACACATGGCAATTTATGAAAATTTGTTTAGCTGACCAGCAAATTAAGAATTCACCAGTGAGGAATAAAACAAGATTGCTTTGTCAACCAACTATGGAAACTTCCATTTTAGATTGTATTAATGGTCAGTGTAACTGAATTTCTTCAGAATAAAATTGAGCTACACATCATAAAGACAGCTCTCAAATACTTCCTGAAAACAGCTTAACAACTCTGTGATTAAACCAACATAGAACTGAATGAATAACACACAGAGATCTGCAAATTATGCAAATACATATCTTAGTTTCACTTGGAATAATGCTTTCTCCTAATGAGTTAGTATTAAGAGATGTTCTGAACACTCGACAGAGCAATGCCCAAACACAGCTTTGAAATGTACCAAGATGCCTTCTAACTGCCATATACTTTCTCCTTTCTGACAAGCAACACCCACTCCAATAATTAATTAATAGACTAATTCAGACCGAGTGGAAAGGAATGAACAATGTGCATTAAGTAGAGGCTTTCAAAAGCTGTTAAGAGTAATTTTTTTCCAAAATGCAACAAATGTTTAAAAGATATAAAAATGTAAAAGAGTCCAAATGTATTTGCAATGTAAAAGCAAAATGCCTGGAACTACAAAATTTTTTTTAACCTCAAATGTGAAAATATGCTGAGAGGTAATCAGATCTTTTCTCCTATAAGTTCTCATAATGGGGAAGAGGCAGAAAATACAGTGGAACATCTGTAGGTTTAATAGTTATTTTAGATCAGCCATTATTCCTCTAAAGGGGATGCACTTGCCACAGCTCTAAAGTTCCCAAGTTTCAGCCAAAACATTGTCTCTTCTAAGCAAGCTTAGACGTGCTTAGGAAGCACGGAGGCTTAGACTTGATCCTGAAAATGCAACAAGGTGCAGATTCTGGAGGGAGACAGACTCAGCTTTAAATCCTTGAATCTACCATTGTATTAGAAAAGATGGCATAGGTAATACTGTGGTAACCAATTAAACCTCAAATCTTAATGGCTTCATGCACAATAGGCTTATTTCTCACTGAAGGGACAAATCCCATATGGGTCACTGGGGAGGTTCTACTCCACACAGTCACTCAGACATTCAGGCTAACAGAGGCCCCACCATTTTGTAGCTGTATCCTTCCAGGTCACCAAAGACAGGAGAAAAGAGAGCTTAAGAGTTGTATACAAGTCCTCAACTGCTTCACTACAGAAATGACAGGCATTACTTCTAGCCACAGCTCATCCACTGCAATGAACAGCAGGGTCCTGCCTAAATGCAAAAGGCCTGGACAATGTGGGTGAGCCCATGAATCTGATGAGCAGCTAATATCTTGCTCTTGGCCAAGACACTTGACCTCTCTACGTGTTAGTTTCCCTTTATATAAAATAAAGTATATTCCTGGGTCGGGAAGATGCCCTGGAGAAGGAAATGGCAACCCACTCCAGTATTCTTGCCTAGAGAATCCCATGGACAGAGGAGCCTGGCAGGCTACAGCCCATGGGGTCACAAGAGTTGGACATGACTTAGCGACTAAATTACTACTACTACTATGATAGTAAGTACCTTCGAGAGCTCAGTGGTAAAGATTCTGCCTGCCAATGCAGGAGCCACAGGAGAGGTGGGTTCCATCCCTGACGGGGGAAGAGCCCCTGGAGGCGGAAATGGCAACCCACTCCAGTATTCTTATTTGGGAAATCCCATGGACAGAGGAGCCTCGCAGACTACTGTCCTTGGGGTTGCAAAGAGTCAGACACAACTGAGCATATACACCTCAGAGAGAGATCTAAGGGATGCAATGAGTTCGCATGCAAAAAGCATGCACCAATGAGCCCAGCACATAACTCTCATTTCCCTGTCCTGTAGCACAGTGAATTAGTAACCGTGCTGGGTATAAGACACTCTGCAAACAGAGTTTTAAGTGTCAAGAGGATGTCCTACTTACTCGCAGGAACTGGCTAGATTTTATATGTGCTGAAGTCAGCAAGACCATATTCAGAGGATCTTGGAGATTAAGCAAGCCACAGTAAGATGGGCAAGTGGAGTGTTTAGTATAACTGATTTTCAGTTAGAAAGTATGATGACAGGATGAAGAAAAATAACAGTTGAGGAGTCAGATAAACCTGGATTTGAATGCTGGCTCTCTTGTCTATAGCTGTGGGATCTCTGCCAAATCCATGATAGGGGCTTTCCAAGGAACTTGCCTGTATTTCAGCTGAAGGGTGCTACGTCAGCATGGCAGGTAGTTACTGTTTGCCGAGGACACACACACACAGAGAGGAGGCAAGCAGGTAGGCTTTTAGCCCAGTGTCTGGGGTCAAGTGTTGTTCCTGGGGGCAAGAACTGGAAACATGGTACCCCCCCCCCAAGGTATCTGGAATTGGAAATGCCAGTCGGGAAACAACGCAAAACACTTCAGGTGAGTAGAGCCAAACACTGGGAATGTAAATGCCAAATCTGAGGTCAGAGGTAGGAATGGTTTTGAAATGAAGACTTTACAGTTAGAAGTAGAAAGACTGAAGGGAGAACAAGTTTGCAAATGAAAGAAAATTTCATTCAGCACAATTCCTGAGTACCATCATTCTCATCTATGAAAACTAGGGAAAACAATAACTACCTAGCAGGGTGCTCAGGAAGAATCTGGGGAAAAGAATCGATATAAAATATATCTATAGAATCATCAGCTGATTAGAGAAAATAAACGGTCATTCCCTTGTCCTCAAAGGTAACTCAAGCTTATTTGCAGACACACAAATCTATAAAAGGCTACCGACTGCTCCCAATGCCAGATGCAAAATGCTGGGAGCTGATAGAATGGCAAACCCTTTGGGGCCCTAGCAATGGCCAAAACCTTGAGCAGAAAACAATACTATGAGGCTCTCCAACAGCATCCAGGTTTTTCCCTTCTCCTCTAACTCTGGGGAAAGCCTATGTATTCTGTACCTCTCTTCCTTGATCTCATCTGCTTCTCTTTTTTACTTTTCTCCTTCAGTGAGGTAATGTCTCCCAGTGATGCTAATGGTAAATCACTTCTTAGATAGCCAGATATGGTCCTCCAAATAAGCAGAAGAAAGAGGGTCCATTAGAAGAGAAAAAATAGTCTGTTCCAAATAATGCAGCTAATCTCCTAAGGAATTATTAACGTGAGGTGGCATTAGCTTCCTTGGTAGCTCAGACAGTAAAGAATTCGCCTGCAATGCAAGAGACCTGGGTTCAATCCCTGGGTTGGGAAGATCCCCTGGAAGAGAGCATGGCAACCCACTCCAGTATTCTTGCCTGGAGAATCCCATGGACAGAGGACCCTGGCAGGCTACAGTCCACAGGGTCACACAGAGTCAAACAGCTTTGAAGCAACTGAGCAGCAGCAGCAGCCTGGAGAGAATAAGAGAACGTATTTAAAAGAGTAGACTCATACATCAGCCTCACCTTTGTCTTAGAATTTTCAAGTTCATATACATGGAAGAACCTCCATTTCACATACATCTTGGAACTTTAGAGTTATAAGCACCCACAGAGACCAGTTAACCCAACACTATTATAAAGAGAAGGAGGAGCTTTGCTGGTAAGTCCAGTGGCTAAGACTTCAGTGCAGGGGCCCCAGGTTTGATCCTGGGTCAGGGAATTAGATCCCATAAGTAAAGGTCCTGAATGCCACAACTAAAAGCCAGCACAACCAAATAAATAAGTAAATACTTTTTAAAAATTGAAGATAAGGAAACCAAACCAAAGAAACCAAAGACACTTGGGAAAAGGGCTTGTAGTGTTAATGGTAAGATGTACTTACTTACTACACCTCCTTGCCGCACTCCTCCACATCTACTCTGAGATACAAAAGATGACTTTTAGAGCTGCAGTAGTTTTGTGAGCTTCCTTTCCAAGCTGGGTAAGAGGCTTTACTATAACTTTGGTGATTTATTTCATTTCAGAATGATTAAGGTTGAAATTTATTACAGGCAGGCAACAGCAGCCAGTCAGAACAATCATTAATTCTTTTCAAGAACTCATTGAATTTCTCTGGCTCCTGTTGGAATTGTATTTAAGTATTCAAGAGAGAAAAAGCAAATGAAACATCTCAATGTATTAAGAAACTGGGTTCTCACCAACTGTGATTTTTAAAAAGGAACCTTTCCCTGTAGGTTCATTTTATTCTGCAGTGAATGAGTATAAATTCAAAAAATACATCTAAATAGGCCTATTGGGAAGAAAAATGCAGACATGCATGCATGTGTGTCTGTGATTACATTATTTTATTAATTGATTTGAGGGAAAAAGCATATTTTGATTTTCCAGTTAAATATGTGGGCACACACTCTCACCACTACTATTCAACATAGTGTTGGAAGTTTTGGCCACAGCAATCAGAGCAGAAAAAGACATAAAAGGAATCCAGATAGGAAAAGAAGAAGTGAAACTCTCGCTGTTTGCAGATGACATGATCCTCTATATAGAAAACCCTAAAGACTCTTCCAGAAAATTACTAGAGCTAATTAATGAATATAGTAAAGTTGCAGGATATAAAATTAACACACAGAAATCCCTTGCATTCCTATACACTAACAATAAAAAAACAGAAAGAGAAATTAAGGAAACAATACCATTCACCATTGCAACAAAAAGAATAAAATACTTAGGAGTATATCTACCTAAAGAAACAAAAGACCTCTACATAGAAAACTATAAAACACTGATGAAAGAAATCAAAGAGGACACAAACAGATGGAGAAACATACCGTGTTCATGGATTGGAAGAATCAATATTGTCAAAATGGCTATTCTACCCAAAGCAATCTATAGATTCAATGAAATCCCTATCAAGCTACCAACGGTATTTTTCACAGAACTAGAACAAATAATTTCACAATTTGTATGGAAATACAAAAAACCTCGAATAGCCAAAGTAATCTTGAGAAAGAAGAATGGAACTGGAGGAATCAACCTGCCTGACGACTTCAGACTCTACTACAAAGCCAAAGTCATCAAGACAGTATGGTACTGGCACAAAGACAGAAATATAGATCAATGGAACAGAATAGAAAGCCCAGAGATAAATCCATGAACCTATGGACACCTCATCTTTGACAAAGGAGGCAAGGATATACAATGGAAAAAAGACAATCTCTTTAACAAGTGGTGCTGGGAAAACTGGTCAACCACTTGTAAAAGAATGAAACTAGAACACTTCCTAACACCATACACAAAAATAAACTCAAAATGGATTAAAGATCTAAATGTAAGACCAGAAACTATAAAACTCCTAGAGGAGAACATAGGCAAAACACTCTCCAACATAAATCACAGCAAGATCTTCTATGACCCACCTCCCAGAATATTGGAAATAAAAGGAAAAATAAACAAATGGGACCTAATGAAAATTAAAAGCTTTTGCACAACAAAGGAAACTATAAGTAAGGTGAAAAGACAGCCCTCAGATTGGGAGAAAATAATAACAAATGAGGAAACAGACAAAGGATTAATCTCAAAAATATACAAGCAACTCCTGAAGCTCAATTCCAGAAAAATAAACGACCCAATCAAAAAATGGGCCAAAGAACTAAACAGACATTTCTCCAAAGAAGACATACAGATGGCTCACAAACACATGAAAAGATGCTCAACATCACTCATTATCAGAGAAATGCAAATCAAAACCACAATGAGGTACCATTACACGCCAGTCAGGATGGCTGCTATCCAAAAGTCTACAAGCAATAAATGCTGGAGAGGGTGTGCATTCCCACACTGTTGGTGGGAATGCAAACTAGTACAGCCACTATGGAAAACAGTGTGGAGATTTCTTAAAAAACTGGAACTAGAACTGCCATATGACCCAGCAATACCACTTCTGGGCATACACACTGAGGAATCCAGATCTGAAAGAGACACGTGCACCCCAATGTTCATCGCAGCACTGTTTATAATAGCCAGGACATGGAAGCAACCCAGATGCCCATCAGCAGATGAATGGATAAGGAAGCTGTGGTACATATACACCATGGAATATTAGTCAGCCGTTAAAAAGAATTCATTTGAATCAGTTCTAATGGGATGGATGAAACTGGAGCCCATTATACAGAGTGAAGTAAGCCAGAAAGATAAAGAACATTACAGTATACTAACACATATATACGGAATTTAGATAGATGGTAGCGATAACCCTATATGCAAAACAGAAAAAGAGACACAGAAGTACAGAACAGACTTTTGAACTCTGGGGGAGAACGTGAGGGTGGGATGTTTTGAAAGAACAGCATGTATATTATCTATGGTGAAACAGACCACCAGCTCAGGTGGGATGCATGAGTCAAGTGCTCGGGCCTGGTGCACTGGGAGGACCCTGAGGAGTCGGGTGGAGAGGGAGGTGGGAGGGGGGATCGGGATGGGGAATACGTGTAACTATATGGCTGATTCATGTCAAAGTATGACAAAACCCACTGAAATGTTGTGAAGTGATTGGCCTCCAACTAATAAAATAATATTTAAAAATAAATAAATAAATAAATAAATAAATATGTGGGCACAATTATTTCTACCTTACCATAGAGGATCTAAGTGCCTAAGAGAAACACCTTCATAGTTATTTCTAGGTTACATAATAATACAGGAATAAAAGATCCAAATGGCACCTAAGACTACCATGGTTAAACTGAAATGAGATCCTCTTTAAAGCAGTTAGTTAATGCCCCAAATTTCCAAGTGCTAGGAGTAACTTCCCAAACTGTTTATATTTACATTACATAATGTAAATTATGTTTACATTACCTCATTTGCATAAATGATTCTATACACAAAATACTAATGAGAAGTTGAATTAGACTTTTTCAAATTGAGAAATCTGCAGCAAGAATTATAGAATAAATGAGCAAAGCATTTTACATACATTTTATTAAGGAAAATATGAATTACCTACCAGGGTGGTCAAGAAGGTTCAATGAAAATCCTAATTCCACACAGTGGAATCACTAGCTCTTAATAGGAAATAAATGATCATTTCCTCATCTTCAAGTGTAGTTCAAACCAGTCCTAAACCTTGGACATTGCAAGGAATAAGTTTCTAAACAATCACTCAAAAATTTAGCAAAGGGATTCATTCAAGATAAACTTGTACCTCTATATGATTGTAACCAGTACTCAGGAATTCACCTCCATCCCTAATTCAATGGTTTCCAATAACACAGGTGGAAACAGAGCTGTACCTTCACCTCCCCTATCAGGACTCCACTTTTCTACCCAGGTACCAATTCTAAACCCTCATTCCACTGGCTTTTGATCTGGCTCTTATTTCCCCAAGACAAAAATGAATAATGAATTCTGCTATTTCTCACCTGGTGGCATTTGTATTTCATAGAAGACCAGATTACCAAAAAGCCATCTGAGGGCCAAATACATCCTTTTTAAGAGTGGAAATAATATACTTTGTGAGAAATTTTCTGAAGCTTCTCTCACCTTCAACCAAAATCAGGACCAGGAGTAGAACCCTAGATGGGCCGGGGAATGGAAGGGACCAACAGTCTACTCTGAAATTCTTGTGTGAGTCAATGACCGCTCACCACACAAGGCTAGCTCTAACATTGTGTTTGAGGGGTTTGATGTCACAGTGAGTTGTATTAGTATTTTAACTTCCTTCCTTAGCACCTCTTCAAATTCAGCCAGGAAAACTAAACTGGCAAGTGAATTAATACAATGTGATATAGGCAGAAATCAGTCCTTCCAAATAGGATTGAGAGTATCGGGAGTGGCTAAAGAGTCCTGGTTCATACTCAAAATTCAGGGGGAAGAAAAGGAGAAAACATAAATGACAACCATGAGAACTCATATAATACTATTATTATTATATCATGTATAAAAGAGATTTCATCTGTCCTATTCCATTGATATTATCAATCATCTCTCAGCCTCACCTACCTGCTTGCCAGGAGAGGTCATCTCTTTAACCGAACTGTTTGATATTGTTCATGGAGGCTTTCTTTGAAAGCAGTCAAAAATTCTACTTCAAAGCAGGATGGGGGGAAAGAGACCTTTTTGAAGGAAGCCATGGCTCTTTGGTTCTGATTCCATGAAACATTATATGACCTGAGTAAATCTTCAAGCCTTGTGTTTCAAGGATCTTCAACATCTCTCCTCTCTGTTTGCTTTTTAAATGATTTTACGTATCTCCGAGCAACACCCTGAAAATAGCATAGTACCCTTGCATCATGTTTCAGTATAAGAAGTCCATCTTTCCTCAAAGAATCAAATCTTATAAACAGAAAGATACTTTAAGTAGGCAAGGGTGAGTTCTTCAGCAGCTTTAGTGCTCTTCAAAGGGGTCTCAAAAGTCATTGCTGCTCAGGCAGCCCACCTCAAATTTAATCAGAGCTGCTTCATGTATATCTATTTTATACATTGAGGTTCTGAGGAAGTTGTTGCCAAAAGGTTGCATAGCTAAAATCAATTTCTTGAAAAACATACATATATCCCATCCATATTATGTGCTCAATTTATATGAGTTGATAAAAAATATGTCTTTTAATATACAATGGAATGCTACTCAGCCATAAAAAGGAACGATATAGGGTCATTTGTAGAGATTTGGATGGATCTAGCGTCTGTCATACAGGGTGAAGTCATAAAGAGAAAAACAAATATCATATATTAACACATGTATATGGGATTTAGAAAAATGGTACAGATGAACCTATTTGCAGGCAGGAATAGAGATGCAGATGTAGGGAATGGATTTGTGGACATGGGGGCAGGGGGGACACGCATGATGAATTGAGAGATTGGAATTGATGTATGTGCACTATCGCATGTAAAACAGTTAGCTAGTGGGAACCTACTGTATAGCACAGGGAACTCAGCTCAGTGCTCTGTGTTGACCTAGAGGGGTGGGGGGCATGTCCAAGAGGAAGGAGATATATGTATTCATATGGCTGATTCACTTCATTGTACAACAGAAACTAATAGAACATTGTACAGCCATTATACTCCAATTACTATAAACCTTTTGATGAAGCTTTCTATTTTCTTCGCTGCTCTACCATACACTAAAGCATGGCATGAGAGTTGGTATCTCTTATCCCCTACATTAAGCTTTCGTTCCCAGGCCACTGGTTGGTTAACTTTGACAGGTCCCCATCAACCACCTACAGAAACCACCATAACAAAATACCACAGACTGGGTGGCTTAAAGAACAGAAATTTTTTTTCTAACAGTTCTGGAGGCCAAAAGTGCATGATTCACAAGTCCACAAATTCAATTTTTGGTGAATTCTTGGCTTAAAGATAGATGCATTGTCACTGCGTCCACACCTTTCCTCTATTCACATGCATAACACTCTCTCATGTTTCCTCCTCCTTTTTTATAAGGACACCAGTCCCACAGGATTAGGGCTGAAGGCTTATGACCTAATTATCTCATAAAGTCTCCATACACAAATACCATCATGTTGGGGATTAGGACTTCAAAATATAACTTTGAGGAAAACACAATTCTCTGTCCACAACAGAGAACAATGCCTCTTAAGGATGCCTTTTGGCCTCAAATTTTATATTTTCTGTTGTCTTCTTTTAACCATGTGATTGGACATGTCACATTTATTGAAATTAGCCAAGTATACCATCTGCTGGCAAAGTCACCCTCTCCAGCACAAAAACATCACTTGGCTAAACTGATCTGTGGACAATGAATCTGGAAGCAAGACTCAAAATGTAAGCAGAATTGTAAAATGAAGAAAAGAAAACCCCTCGGCAAAACCTCTCCTTCAGAGTCTATTATGATGGTGATCATTTCCTCCTTCATCCTCGTCTAAATGCCAAGTATCAGAATTATCCATTTGGTTCAAAAAGGGGAGAAAGGAATGAAATAGAAAACAAAAAAAGCAAAAAACCGAAAATGAATCCTCTCTCCATAAAATCACTGGTGAAATGAATTCAGACAACAATGGCAGAAGACACGGGTTGCCATTCTCTCTCCTCAGGATTCTACTATTAAAAGATTGCCATGAACTTCTCTGGTGGCTCAATGGTTAAGAATCCGCCTGCCAATGCAGGGGACATGTGTTCAATCCCTGGTCTGGGAAGATTCCACATGCTGTGGAGCAGCTAAGCCCAAGCACCACAACTACTGAACCCACGCCCTAGAGTCCATGAGCTGCAACTGCTGAAGCCCCCACACCGAGAACCTGTGCTCCACAGCAAGAGAAGCCACCACAATGAGAAGGCCACACACCCTAATCAAGAGTAGCCCCTGCTCACCACAACTAGAGAAAGCCCACGGGCAGCAACAAAGACCCACCACAGCCCCCCAAAAATGAATAAGTTAACCAAAACAGGATTGCCACACATTAATTCCTCAAATTAGTCAGTTGTCACTTTAAGAAGGTAGAGTCTGCTCTGAGAAATATAAAAATGAAGCATAGTAGTAACAAAGGCTCATGCAAGGTGAGAAGGAAGGGCTACTAGAGCCTCCCCATCCCAGGGAGGGGTTTTGACTCTGGAACAGCCAGGGGAGGAAAGGCCCAGTTACCAGACCAAAGAGAGCAGCCAAAAGGTTGATATAGGAACTCAGTAGCAGGAGAGACGTGAATCAAGCTATCATCACCATTTGGTCTAGGAACATTCTGGGTGCTTAATGAAGACTATGAATAGAGCAACTCAATTTCAAGGCAAAATGGTCACCAGGGTCAGGTCAGGTAGCAAAAGTCATCAACTCCAAAAGTGAATACCTAGTAGGTGCTCAATACAGGTGTGCTAAATTGAACTGAAACTTGGGCTCACCCTGCCTGCATCCTTGATTAAAGATACTTGAAGGCATTTATCTTTATTTCCTGTTGGTTGGTTATCTCTTATAACAGTGTATCTATTAATTAGCTTGTCCACATGCCTTGCATATCTCAAAAATAAGGACAAATACAGATAAAACCTATACCCAAAATCAGGAGCAATTTTGTTTAACGGCAAGATGCCGTTAACCTTGGCACTGCTTCCTTCACTTTGCCTTTGAGGGGTGATGAAGAAAAATAATAAAACCTTGCCTTTCTGTAACACCTTGACATCACCAAGGGTTTTTCATTACTCCTCATGGCTTATTTGTTAAAAACACAATTTCAAAACACAGAGGGGTACCAAAATCAGGGAGCTTTTATTCCACCACCCCTTGTCTGAGAGAGGTAGGCACATGGGGGGAAAAAAAAAAAAAGAAAGAAAGAACCTGTCATTCACAGCTTCAAGCAGATGGAATTCTTCTGGGACTCGAGGTGACCCAGAACAAAACTAACCCACGAAAGACTCTCTTTATGATCCCTCTTGTTCCTCTATTATAAGCCAACAGACAAAGCCCCACATATCAATTCCCCAGCTGGTCCCGGTGCCAAAGTAATTTCACCACCAAAACCCACTCAGCCCCGGAGAATAAGAAACAGCACATGTACTGGAGGCTGTTTGATTAAAGCTCACAGGCTGCATCTTACAGAGCTTCTGCCCTTTAGAAAGCTCAAAGTCCCTTAGCCAAGTGTGCCTTTGATTACCTGCCCTCTGAAAAGCCTGAGATCACCTCTTCTGCTTCATCAAAGTCTAGAAAAAAGGCAGGGAGGAATTTCGACCCCAGTTGTATTAACACACCACCTGAAACACTTGAAGAGAACTTAAGAAGTGACCTTTGCATATTTTAGTGAAATGCACATACAACTTGCTTGTTGAGACATTTATAAACATCTATGTATTAAAATACAGGATAAAGCTATTCCCTATGTAAGTGATGTGCCACTGGCAGTATGAATAACAAAAGCAGAAACTCAGAATGACAGGGCTGCCTGATATGTTTTCATAATTAATAGTCTCTGTATTTTAGAGCTTATTACAGTTCACTGAAAAGTTGAGTGGAATGTCCAGAGAGTTCCCATGTACCCTCTTAACACCCCTGACCACACACACACAATTACCTATTATTAACATCTTACATTAGCAAGCTACATTTGTTACAACTGATAAGCCAATATTAATACATCATTATTAACTAAAATCCATAGATTGCATTAGAGTTCACTCTGTGTTTTACATTCTATAGGTTTTGACAAATGTATAAGGACATGTAGTCACCATTAAAGAGTCATACAGAAAGTTTCTCTGCTCTAAACATACACTGTGCTCCACTTATTAATCCCTCCCTTTCCTCAATCCCTGGCAAGCACTGATCTTTCTATTGTCTCCATAGCTTTGCCTATTTTCAGAATGTCATATAGTTGAAATTATATTATATGTAGACTTTTCAGATTGGCTTCTTTCACTTAGCAATATTCAATTAAGTTTCTCTGTGTCTTTTTATAGCATAGAATTTCATTTTTTAGCACTGAATAATATTGTTTTATGGATGTGCCACAATTTATTCATTAACCTACTGAAGGACATTCTGGTTGCTTCCAAGTTACAGCAACTATGAATAAAGATGTTATAAACATCCACATGCAGGTTTTCATGTGGATACAAATTTTCAATTCATTTGGGTAAATATTGAGGAGTGTGATTAATGGATCTTAAGGCAGGAGTATACATAGTTTCATTAAGAAATCACCAAACTGTCAAAGTGACTGTACCATTTTGCATTCTCACCAGCAATGAATCAGAGTTCCTGTTGCTCCACATTCTCACTAGCATCTGGTGTTATTCAAGTGTTTTAGGATTTTAAACATTGAAATAGTATGGAGTAGTATGTCAGTATTATTTGAACTTACAATCCCCTGATGACACATAATGTTGGGCATCTTTTCATACGCTTACTTGTCATGTGTGTTTCTTCTTTGGTAAGGTGTCTTGGCAGATGTTTTGCCTACTTTTTAACTATGTTATTTTCTATTACATTTTGAGATATTTGTGTATTTTCGATATCATTTTTTTTAAACAGATATGTGCTTAACAAAGATTTTCTCTCAATCTGTGCCTTGTCTTATCATTCTCTTGTGCCTTTAGCAGTGCAGAAGTTCTTAATTTTAATGAAGTCCAACTTTCCAATTTTTTCTTCAATGTACAATGCTATTTGTATATGTATGTAAAATATCATCAGACACAAGGTCACCTAGATTTTCTCCTATCTTATATTCAAGGAGTTTTATAGCTCTGCATTTTCCATCTAAGTTGACCATTCATTTTGATTTACTTTCTTTGGAACTTGTAAGGCCCGAGTCTAGTGATTGATTGTTTTGTCATATAGATGTCCTTCTTTCATCTTAGTGAATTACCTAAGCCTCCCAGGATGATACGGAAAAGGAATGGTAAGTAGGGACATCTGTGTCTTGCTCCTGATCATAGCAGGAAGCATCTAGTCTCTTGCCATTTAAGTATGATGTTAGCTGCAGGTTTTTTGTAGATGTTCTTTCCTAAGTTAAGGAACTTTTCCTCTATTTCTAATTTGCTGAGTTTTTAATCGTGAATGGATGTTGGACTTCGTCAAATGCTTTTTCTACATCTATTGATACGATTACACAATTTTTCCTTTTTAGCCTATTGATATGATGGATTACATTAACTGTCAGCAACAATTCTCCAAGCTAATGTCCCATAATAATGTATGTTGATAAAATCTTAGTAAATAATAGAATATTATAGAATTCTTTAGAATATTAGGCAGCCATTAATCAGGTTCTCAAAAATACTCAACAAGAGAAAAATATTGCTTATAATAAACATTGGAAGAGTGATGTACAATATGCTGGGTGTGTATATAATACACACACATACAATGCTCTATATTTTTAAACTCAAACAGATATGTATCACCAACAAAAATCACAGGAATTTGAACATGGCACTTAATAGACTTTAAAAAGGATACTTGTTTACTATACAAAAATTGAAACTAGAAAGCAGAGTGTCACTTTGTCTAATCTCAGATGGGAATGTGTGTTGGGTGACTCGCATATTTTGCCAGTCTGTAAATCTCTATTAATAACCATGAAAGCACTGTGAGTATTGATTTTAGGATCATGAATTTCCATAATTAGTGGAGATCTTCAAATATGGAATCTATAAGTATCACTTCATATAAATATAGATACAGGTATACATATATAAGGACAGTTAAAAATTACATTAAAATGGGAAAGGTAATATATATAATACTGCAAGGAAATATATTTATAGTAATGCTTATTGCAAGTGATCTAAATTTGTATTCTTTGTACATTTCAGTTTTTTAAATTTTCTTTTTTACATGATAAGAGGTTTGTCATGAAGTCAACTGCAACAGTAATAAATTTTCTAAACCTAAAGTTTATTGAAAAATAGCTAATTATGGCACTTCCATGCTATAAAATACTATTCATTCTTTAAAGATTACATTTAAGAAAAGTTTGATAATATAGCATATGCTATATGAAAAAGCATATGCTGAATGAAAAAGATATAAAATAAATATATACACACACACTCAAGGTTCTAAACTCTATCAAGAAATGGCTATCAGGATATAGGTGAAAAAGTTAGCAATATTTCTCTCTAGGAGTGGAATCATGAGCAACTGTTATCCTTTTTTTCCCTCCAAATGGCTACATTTTCTAAACCTTTTAAATGAGTACCACATCTCTCTCTCAAAATAGAAAAAGAATTATTTACTGTCTCTAGTAAGTAAGCAAAATCTCATAGATCTAGGCCCTTTTTCAGAAACATAAGATAACCTCATAAATTTTAAATTCCTTTCCAAGGAAGTTATCTAGATTCAGATACATTTTAGTTATAATATTCTGTTTTCCCACTATTTCTATAGTGAACAGGAATGCTTTTAAAATAAATCAAAAACCATTAAAAAAGAAAATCGTACTGGGAAATGTTACTAAATTGAACTAATCCAGGCAAGCATTTCAAAGTAACATAAATTGAAAGATGAGATTATCAATCTCTTTAACTTCATGGAAGCCAGCAGGATAAAGAGAAGAAAACCATATGTGAGCAGAGGTCGTAATCAGAGTGAGAGAAGCTGATGGCAAACATTTACTTCCTCAAGCTCCAGGGCTGCATATTAACATCATAAGATTCCTTACAAATAAATATTGGTTTTGAAAAAGTGTATACATTTTATTGAAACACACTGTCTATTTGGGTCTGATGAAAAGCCTGTCTGTAAGGCTATTAAATCACAAAACACATCAAAGACAACACAGCTTCTAAGCAGATGTGCAAGCTTTTGTTACAGCAAAACGTCTTTAAGCTGGGAGCATACTACCTCTTATGCTGGATTTTGTTCCCTAAGACTTCCTTGTTAATAAATTAAATTAAAAAATAGACTTTCTTGGTTACGGCTAGAAACTTTCTTCCAAGTCCCCACACAGACTCAAACACAGAAAAAACAATATGAGTTGACTCAGAACTTCGAGCTTCTAAAATCTGACAATGAGAAACAAATAACATAGCATGATCCATGAAGTATTCCTTTTGGAGCTAAGTAGACATATGCCAAGAAAGTCTCTCAAAACAAATTTTAAGGTGTAAAAAAAATGAAAATCGATTTATTAAGTGAAATAACATCAACATGTTTCCCCAGCTTGTACTGTTGGCATCTGTCGCACAATCTGACAATATACCTGTAGAGTAGTTGTCAAGTGTTCTCTCACTTTCAGTGTTATTTCTTGTTTATAAGAAGTACGATTATAAAGTAATATGACTATTTTAATCTAACACTCTATATAGCATTTTCCTCATAATGAATGCCTCTGCCTTCAAAGGAATCGTGTTAAGATACAACATCCTTCTTTATTTGCTCAAAACCTGCTTCTAATCCTTTTAGAGACTACATTCTGACACATGAGAAAGCCCATTGAAACATTTTCTAGCCCCATCTTTCTTTACAGACTCCAGTAGGATGGCAAGACACTGCTTCAAAAGCTTTCTCCAGTTTCTCAGGCAAATTTACCATCCACCATCCCAGAGGATAACGACTGACCACTATTATTAAAAATATTTAAATTAGGCAACATACATAGAGGGGTGGGATGGAGGGCAGGGTGGGAGGGAGGCTCAAGAGGGAGAGTGCATGTGTATACACATAACTGATTCATTTTGTTGTATAGCAGAAACTAACAACATTGGAAAGCAACTACACTCCAGTAAAAAATAAAATTAATAAAATAAAACAAGCAAACATAACATTGATCATCTACATCAGTACTTTTCAATATAGGAGAGTTTCCTAAAGTTTAAAGAGTCATTTACTAAATGGCACATGTGGTATAAAATTAACATATTTATGTGTATAGGTTTAAGTTTTAGTCATATGTTTATTGAAGCACCTATCATGTGCCAAACACTGTTTATTGACAAATGATAAAACAATATCTATGTCATTATGAAGTTTAAGTCTATTGGAGGAAACAATAAACAAAATGTATATACAGATGGTATGATGTCACATAAAGATAAGCGCAGGGAAGAAAAATAAAGCAAGAAAGGGAATAGGAGTTATCAAGAGAGGGTAGTATTTGAGACCCAATAGTACATGACACCAGAGAAGGCAATGGCACCCCACTCCAGTACTCTTGCCTGGAAAATCCCATGGATGGAGGAGCCTGGTAGGCTGCAATCCATGGGGTCGCTGGGAGTCGGACACGACTGAGCAATTTCACTTTCACTTTTCACTTTCATGTGTTGGAGAAGGAAATGGCAACCCACTCCAGTGTTCTTGCCTGGAGAATCCCAGGGACAGGGGAGCCTGATGGGCTGCCGTCTATGGGGTCGCACAGAGTCGGACACAACTGAAGTGACTCAGCAGCAGCAGCAGCAGTGCATGACACACAGACATCTCAATGAGTCCAAAAAGCAAGTCAGGTGAGTGTACAATGTGTAGAACATTCCTTACAGAGGGAAGAACATGCTGCAATCTCTGAAGCAAAATCATGCTTGGGTTGTTTGAGGAATAGCAAAGAGGCCAGTGTGGTGAAAATGGAGGAAACAAGAGGAATAAGAGATGAGCCGATAGAGAAGGCAGGAGCCAAGAGGGGTTTATCTGCCATGGAAAAGGAGGTTGGATTTACTCAAAGTGAGATGGCAAGTCAGTGGACATGTTTGAGTTAAAGAATGACAAGACCTGATGGATGTTACCTGGAGAATAGATCATAGACCAGCTAGGAGGTTATTGATATGCCCCAGGCAATGGGTGGTGGTGATTTGGGCAAGGGTTGCAAGGTTGAAGGCAGTGAAGATTTAAAAAAAAAAAAAAAAGCCCATCGAATCCAGTTAAAGTGAAAGTCATTCAGTTATGTCCAACTCTTTGCAACCCCATGGACTTGTCCATGGAATTCTCCAGGCTAGAATACTGGAGTTGGTAGCCCTTCCCTTCTCCAGGGGATCTTCCCAACCCAGGGGTCGAACCCAGGTCTCCCGCAGGTGGATTCTTTACCAGCTGAGCCACAAGGGAAGCCCAAGAACACTGGAGTGGGTAGCCTATTCCTTCTCCAGGGGAATCTTCCCGACCCAGGAATCGAACTGGGGTCTCCCGCATTGCAGGCAGATTCTTTACCAACTGAGATATCAAGAACCCTTTTTGAAAGTAGTAATAATAGAATTGTGTATATGTACATCAATACACACAATGTTAACAATAGGTATCTTTGAATTTGAGTGATAAGTAATCTTCAGTTTCTTTTTGTACCTTTCTGTGCTACTTGATGACTTTTTTCCACTGGCTTACAAGATATTTGAGGATGAGTCAGGATATATAATCAAAATTCAGCAGCTGAAAGTCAATTAACAAAAACACAGCACTGAATATTTGCAGTCATGGGTAGTTGAAATAGTTGCTACTAGAATCATGTGGGGGTACCCTGCTGTGGACTTTGGGCAGTAAGAGAAGCCAGACCAGAGAAAGCCCAGATCTTGAGACTATGCCGACTTCCTGAGCTATGACAGACCCCTGGGGAAGAACTCAACAGTAACTGTAGAAAAGAATCCTGCCAAGAGGGTGAAACATTTCTGAGATCCTGGACACAAACAACAAGCAGAGGTTAAGGTCTGAACCATGGGGAGTATTCAGTGGTAGGCAAGGTCTCCTAGAGTGGTTCAGCCTTAGATGAACATAGCAGTAGGCAGAGGTTCAAGTAGACAGGTGATGGTATAGGACGATCTGGCAGAAACACAAATAATCAATCTTCACCAAACCCATGGGAAGTCAGATAATGGTCTGTCCCTAGCCAAGCCACACATTCCTTGAAGAGCAATGGTTCCTGAGTAGGAGAAAATCTATTAAATTATAGGAGAAAATTTTATAAATTATAAGAGAAAATGTAATTTCCTTTATTCACGATCACGACCCACCCTAATGGTTCCATAAGATTCGTTGACCCTTAAAGGCACAAGTTCTGTCTCACGAGCAAGTGGAAATGAGTTTCCCTGAGATAAAGAAGGACATTCATTTCAGGTCTTTATAGGCTCACCAAAAATCTTTCCTTGGTACATCATAAAGCAACCCAAGCTTATCCTGAAATCTGGATCCTAATTTCCTTTATAACAAAGGCCTTATTCATCTCTGAATCCTCAGTAATGTTCAATGTCTAGATCATGGTAGGTGTTCCATAAATATTTTTTGAAAGAAGCAACAAATGAAGGAATAAACCAGGTAATCACCAGAGTTTTACTTGGTGACTTTCTGAGGACATTGTATATATATTATACTCTTATCATGCACTTGTATATAAATTGTATATTCATATGCATGGCTTCATCAACCCAAATTTCTTGTTTAAATTCTGACTTGGAAAGTAACCTAGAGAAATGCGAACTAATTCAACCAAATTGTTTTCTAAGTTCTTCCTACAATTTTATGCACATTGATACTAACCAGCTTGAGTCAATCCCATGCCCAGCAGTATAACAGGGCCCACCTGAGTCATCAGATATGTGTGCTGCTAGAAACATATAACTGGTTTACCCTCTGATCAGTACAGTGTAGCATTTCCTACCTAAAAACAACTGAGTGGGAACTAATGGACCATTTCTTCAATGCTGGCATTATCAGAAGGTGCACTGATTGGACAGTACATGAGAGATCTAAGTCAACCCCAGCTCTATCTCTACAAAGCACCCTGAGCTCACACAAATCCCTTCCCATTCTCTGTGCTATCATTTACCAACCTATAACATACCTAGGTAGAGCCAGGAGCCCATTGAAGTCACTTCACGCTTTAAGGTTAAAGTCCATGAGGGCAGGTACTGAGAGCTTGGCAACTCATGTGCACTCAAAACATTCTGGATGAAGGAACAAAGCATCAAAGCACAATGAACTACAGGCAATGTGTCTTCTCCACCAAACAGAAAGGGCCTTCGTGAATGAAATACAAGGGAAGGAGTCATTATATGTCGAACACTGAAATGCAAACCCTTGTAGCTGAAAAGAAATTTCTATGGGGACTCAAGTGCTGTCTATCAAAATTCAGTGACACATCCACTACACACGAAAAATAGCTTCCTGACCAAAAGGTGTAATGGATTAAGGAGCGGGGTCTTCCCTGAAGCATACAAATGAGCCGCTGCCACATGATTAGGATGACTAGACCTTGTATAAAATCAGGCACTTCCTTGGTAACATTCAGTTAACACTTTCAGACCTGGGGGCAACATATAATTCACAAGAGTAATATTTTCTTTAAGCCTATTAAATGTTCCCTCAGGTACTTCTATTCCTGTGGAATAATTCAATCAGTCTTCAGTATTTTAAGACTTTTTTATAGTCTTTGGAGTTTTCTATCATCTAACCCATTTATGTCAACTTCCTTTTCCTCCCTCCAAACACTTCCAAGCTACAACAATAAGCATTTAGATGAATCATCATTATCATCAGAATTACTATCACAGCTCCAATTTATACAGTATCTATCATGTGCCATATTCGATTGGGAGCATTTTAAATACATCATTTTATTGCCATTTTCCAGATGAGTAAATGAAGCTCAGGAAAGTTAAATAATTTGTCCAAGGTAGTCGCAGCTCACAGGAGGCAGATGTGGGACATAAATTGCTGCCATTTTGATTGCAAAGTCCGAGCTGTTAACCATTATGTTAACTGTTCAACAGCACATCGGTGTGGGGCTGTTTTTCTTTCCGTAAGTATTCACTGAGTACGAAGTGCTCAGCACTGTGCAACGGATGAGTGGAAATCAAACAGTGAACAAGAAAGAGCCAGTCCCTGCTGGCTGTGTTTACGCTCTAGCAGAGAAGACAATGAAACAAGCGAGAACAGTGTGATGGCTGTCATGATGGTGAGTGCAGAGGTTGTGAGAGATCACAGAGAAAACATATCTTTTAGAAGGAAACACAGGGCTTCCCTGGTGGTCCAGTGGCTAAGACCACACTCCCAATGCAGGGGGCCCTAGGTTCAATTCCTGGTCGAGGAACTAGATCCCACATGCCAAAACTAAGAGTTTGCATGCCACAACTAAAGATCAAAAATTCCACAGAGTACAACTAAGACCAGGCTTAGCCAAATAAACAAATACATGAGTATTAAGAAAAAATGAAATGCAACACCAAAACTCACTCTTTGAAAGATTAAGCCTGCCTCAATTTTGTATATGCATCCGTTTCTGCAGAGACTGAGTTAAACTAGTCACACACACACGCACTGGTGAATTTCCTTAAGCTATCATTGTCATTGGATAATGAATGTTTGCCTGCTTCTCAGGATGATGCTGGAACATACCTTCTTGCTAGATAGTTTCACAACATACTGCAACATCCTGTATGAAATGGAGGCTTTGGTCACTATTTCTTCTCTTTGAAAAACCTAGTAACTTTAGCTATATAACACTAGTGAAACGTCAACCTGAATGCACTTATTCTCAAATTATCAAACCAAATTTCATAAATGTTAGCAAATTCATAGGAACCATCAAAAAGACAAGGGTAGGATAGATAGATGATTGTCTTTGATAATATCTGAAGACACCACTTTAATGGTCAAGTCCATTTCCAACTCCATTTAGAGATCTGAAATGTCCATTTCCACTCACATACGTGGAGTATTTAGCTACATGGCCCTTGGACCTGAAGGGGCAAAACTTATCTTGGAATCTTAATAAAAATTATAACGGTTATAATAATTTCTACAGTTCTTAAACACCATGTGTGTCAGGCATTGTGCAGTGTGTTTCATAAACATTATCTTCTTTAGTCCTCACAGTTAAGAATTATCATCCCATTTTGCAGATGAGAAAATTGAAGCTTAGAGAGATGAGATACCTCACCTAGGAATCTGGATCTGAGCCCAGAAAGTCAAAATATGGAGCACAGGGTCTTAACCAAATGAAGACATGTTCAAGCACTTAGCACATAGCCTGCACTTGGTAATTTGCTGAGGATCATAACCATCAGAGGAGGTAGCATTTTGTACACAAAGAACACTAGACAAGTAACTGAAAACCAGCTTTAAGATTCATGAAAGTAGAAACGTCAAGCTATTTCTCTCTCCTTTCTCTTTTGGCTCATTCCCCTATAATCCTCATCATACCCCTCCTGGCCCCAAGTCAGCTATTTGTGCTGTTTTCCCAAGACCCTCTTTCTCACTGATGCCTCGCTTTCCGAGGCTGTCACTATGATCCAACCCTACCAGCATTTACTTAAATAAGGCTGCAAATTCTTAACAAAACACAAAATTCCTCTCAAGAAGAAAATAGAAAATCAGAGGGCAAGTGAAAGGAAATACTAGTACAACTATCTCCTTCCCACCAAATCTTCCTAACAGACTTAGATTTTTTACGTTTACTTTTTAAATTGAAGGATAGTTAATTTAGAATGTTATATCAGTTTCTGCCATACAGCAAAGTGATTGTTATACATATATAACGCATACCTTTTCTGTTTCATCTTTTAAAATTTAAATAAATTTTATTGTTTTATTTATAAATTTTATTTATATCTTTGTTGGCTATGCTGGGTCTTCAATGCTGAGGGCAGGCTTTCTCTAGTTGAGGCGAGCAGGGCCTACTCCCTAGTTGTGGTGCTCAGGCTTCTCATGGTGGTAGCTTCTCTTATTATGGAGCACAGGGCTCTAGGGCACCCAGGCTCAGTAGTTGTGGTGAATAGGCTTAGTTGCCCCATGGCATGTGGGATCTTTCTGGACCGGGGATCAAACCCATGTCCTCTGCATTGTCAGGCAGATTCTTAACCACTGGACAACCAGGGAAGTCCTCATATTCTTTTCCACGAGGGTTTACAGCAGGATAGTTAATGTAGTTCCCTGTGCTATACAGTAGGATCTTATTGTTTATTCATTCTATGTTTAACAGTTTGCAACAGAATAAGATTCTCTACCCTAAGGATGCTATGTGGACAGCTTGTGAGGAATCAAATACATAGGTGTGTATTCAAGACGATCTGTATTTATTTGTCAGGGTAGCGGGGGGAATACATAGCTTTTATCAGATCCAAAAAGGAATCTATGAGATAAACAGAAAAGTATCTTTATAAAGAAACTTTTGAATCTTTTCTAGAAATCTGAAGAATTGCCATGTGCATAGCATCACCCCACTATCTCTTCTGCTTAGGTCATAACCAACACTCTGGTCCAACTCGATAGGCACTCCCCTTCACCCCACACCCCTCAGACAGCCTTTTTTCTGACTCTTGTCTTGCCCACTTCCCCACCAGAATTCCCTGATAATTCTCGGGGAGAAGTCCTAGCTGCGGTAATCAAAAGGACGGAGGCAAAGGACTGAATTCACAATCCTCCAGCCCCACGTGGCAGGCCAGCTGCAGTCTGGGCAGGCCTATCACAGTACAAGCTGTGTTCTCTGGCACTTCCCCAACAGGAAAGAACTGGAAACCAGCATTTCTACAATGCCTTAGGACAGCTCTCCAATCCAGTAAGTGGAACGGATGCCTTTGACACTCACCCACAGTGAGACAGCACTTTGAAAGAGGCCTGATCGAAATGCAAAGCTAAAAGTTGTCTCTAAGCTGAGCAGCATCAACCCAACAGGTAGAGCAAAACCCATCCCCTGCAGATTTTGTACAGATGCAAACAAAACAAAAACAAAAGAGAATTCAGAGGTAGGGGCAAAACCTTGAAAAGTACTTCTTTTCAGTGATTATTACAACAGTGTAGAAATACAGTAACATGTAACAGAGAATGTTAAGTGAAAAAAACAGTACATAGAATCATTATGATCAGACACATAAAAATGTGTGTACATGTGGAAAAGAGTAAGAAAGTGTAAGAGCAGAAAATATTTTTTTTGCTAGTTGTCAGTTTCTTTTTTATTGAACATATTTGATCAACAGTTTGTATATTTAAGTTATTAACATATTTAACATGTAAATTTCTACATTTCTGTATTATAATACAGTTGCCACTATAGCAATTACTTAGCACCACTATCACATTATGTAATTATCCTTTCTTTTTAGTAGTTGGAATAATTAAGTTCTAGTCTCTTAGCAAGTTTGATGACCATACAATGATACAGTTTTTCATAATCACTATACTGTTTTTCATATTCACTACACTTAGCTCTCTAAAACTTCTTTAATACTGGTTGCAAGTTCATACCCTTAAACAACATCTGTCTTGTGTTCCCAGGCCCTGATAACCATCATGTTATGCTGTTTTTATGAGTTTGGCTTTTCTCAGTTCCACACATAAAACCGTTCTTAACTTTAAGGTCCTGTGATTCAGGATGAATTTTTCCTTTTTCAAATGTATATGTCATTAATGCAGTGTATTTACAATTTAAATGCCGGGGTGGGGGGCGGGTGGATGGGGGTAGGATACTATCCCCGTCCTACAAGGCAAGTGGTAAAAGTGCAGTTTATGGAAAAGTATGGGCAAAATTACTTCTAAATCATTAAACTGACCATAGCTACAGACTATCAAAACAGCAGCACTTAAAATATTGAAAGCATGGAAGTAAAAAGAAAAAGTTCACAAAGTTCTCGGGAAATGCAATCCAATTAAAAATATTCATGGGACTCGAACTATATGCTTAGCTCTGGGAAATGACAGAGAGATAGATATAAGTGTCAACATTTGTCGGCTCACCACCCGCCCACTCCAAGACCCATCCTGGGTGTGTCTCCCTGGCTACTGCCACCCCTCCAGACTCCTTTCCAGTGCCACGCTGGTTTTGCCTTCCCATCTCTGCCTCTGGAAAACTGCTGTGACCAGAGCATCAACTGCCATTTGCAACACAGCAATTCTTTGGCAAATTCAAGTGCAACCAGTGCGATGCTTTAAAACTTAGTGACAACCACATCCCCCACTCATTCTATTAGCCTACCAGCTCAGTGCCAGGCACAGTGGAAATAGAATCTGTTGTTTAGCAGGTGTAGGTTACCAAAGTTCAAAGCTTTCATCCTCTTTATTTCCCACTGGGCTCTATGTATGCAAATCAGGTGCTGATCAGGAATATGCCTGGATTTATTATGGTCAAAATTCTCCATAGGCAAGAGAAATGAACCTCAAACTGCAATATAATCATGGTTTTCCACATGGGCAATATAACAACTTGGGCTTTCAAGGTGGCACAGTGGTAAAGAATCTGCCTGGAAATGCAGGACCCACAAGAGATGTGAGTTCGATCCCTGGGTCGGGAAGATCCCCTAGAGTAGGAAATGGCAACCCATTCCAGTATTCTTGCCTGGAGAATTGCATGGACAGAGGAGCCTGGTAGGGTACAGTCCATAAGATGGCAGAGTCAGACACAACTGAGCACAACGTAACAAGTTAACTATTGTACTTTATTATTATAAAAAACTCCAGGGGATATACCAGCTGATACCATTCAAGCAATACATTTCAAGAAATATACATGCTTCATGTAGACCTTGATGGATATCACCCTGACATTCAGTTCAGTTCAGTTGCTTAGTCATGTCCAACTCTATGCGACCCCATGGACTGCAGCACGCCAGGCTTACCTGTCCATCACCCACTCCCAGAGCTTGTTCAAACTCATGTCCATCAAGTCAGTGATACCTTCCAAACATCTCATCCTCTGCCACCCCCTTTGCCTCCTGCCTTCAATCTTCCCCAGCATCAGGGTCTTTTCACAAGAGTCAGTTCTTTGCATCAGGTGGCCAACGTATTGGAGTTTCAGCTTCAGTCCTTCCAATGAATATTCAGGACTGATTTCCTTTACAATGGACTGGTTGGATCTCCTTGCTGTTCAAGGGACTCTCAAGAGTCTTCTCCAACACCACAGTTCAAAAGCAGCAATTCTTTGGTGCTCAGCTTTCTTTATGGTCCAACTCTCACATCCATACATGACTACTGGAAAAACCGTAGCTTTGACTAGACGGACCTTTGTTGACAATGTAATGTCTCTGCTTTTTAATATGCTATGTTGGTCATAGATCTTCTTCTACCCTGACATTAATAAAACAATTATTCTATTCTTGAATCTTAGTCATTTGAAATTCACTTTGTATCTCAGACCTTCAGCTACCTCACCTGAAAAAATAGAGATGTTGCCACCTGACCCAAAGGAAATGTAGGGAACCAGATGATGGGTACTCTTCCACTCTGAAGCATAAGAGAGAGCATCATGAGGTTTGAACACAGTTCTCTCACCTGGATGATCGAGGTAATCTTCCAGTGGCATTTCCTGACATCCACACCCATCAGGTTTTCTTCTAAAGGGCTCTCTGAATTTAATTTTCTAAAGCAAACCTATTTCCGTCTCTCTCCTGGTTAAAACCCCTGACAGCTAGCTACAGCCAGCTACATTTGGATAGAATTAAATCCAAACCCCTAAGCACAGCAAACCTATCCATCAGCCATGACTTTCAACAGTCTTTATTCTCAGGTCTGTAAAAATGTAAAACTGTGGTTCTACGACACAGCCAAATTGCTATTTTGAGGCCATATTCCATCAGAAAGCAGAAAACTCGATTTAGCCAATTTCAGGCAAGGTTAGTTACTTATGGATTTTTCTCAGCCATTTGAGGTTTAAACACAATGCAGGATTTTCCGTCTCCCTGTGCTCCTCCAGTTCTAGGATTGATCTTCCTCCAAGGGGCTCACATATCTTCATGACATGGGACCCATAAGGATGTGAGCTCTGTGGTCTATAGCCCTCGTGTATCAAACGCTGGCCTCTGTGGAGTGTTCAAGCCTATTCTGGTTCTCAACTCACATCCCCCCTCTATGCTAACAACTGGTGACTTCAACATCTTCCCATCTGGCCTCAGGGCATGTGACTCATGCCTCTTTCCACCCTGTTGTCCGCTTACCATGACTGACAGGCCTCTGCAAAGATGCCCACATACAAATTCTGCCCCAGAAATATGCTTCCTTACACGGCCAAAAGGACATTGCAGATGGAAAGTGAAAAAGTGAAAGTCGCTCAGGCGTGTCCGACTCTTTGCGATCCCATGGACTACAGTCCATGTAGTCCATGGGATTCTTCAGGCCAGAATACTGGAGTGGGTAGCCTTTCCCTTCTCCAGGGGATCTTCCCAACCCAGGGATTGAACCCAGGTCTCCCACATTGCAGGCAGACTCTTTTACCAACTGAGCCACCAGGGAAGTCCTTGCAGATGGAAGCTGAAGATTTTGAGAAAAGTGGTTTATCCTGAATTTCCAAGGAGGTCTCAATCAAAACACAGACACCCTTAAAAGTGTAGAAGCTATCCCCAGAGGTGGTCAGAGAGAAACAACAAGAAGTTTCCAGAGACAGGATGCTGCCAACTTTGAAGATCAGCAAAAAGGGCCATGAACTGAGGAAGCAGAGCAGCTTCTAGAATCTGGAAAAGGCAAGGAAAGCAGTCCTCTTTCAGAGCCTCCAAAAAGGAACACAACCCTGCTAACACCTAGATTTTGGCCTAGTGAACTCAGAACTGCAAGATCCTGAACTGGGGTGGCTTTAAGCCGCCACAGAGTTTGTGGTCATTTACAACGGAAATCATAGGAAGAATTACTTACTGTTCCCATGTTACTGACTTGCTCTGGGGCTTCAAAGAGAGCACCTTCACCCTGATCCAGCCCTCAGAGTACTGGGGTCTGGCAGACAAGTTCACTCAAGGTCAGGGTTCCACGGTGACCCACCTCATTCCCAGACTCATCTCAATACCTTTCCTCTTGCTGTTGCCTCTGTCTAGACCCCCAGAACCCCAGTCCTACATAGTCACCTAGCTTTCCCCCAGTTACCCTTCAAGGATGCCACTCTGTTTCTGATGTCCCTTTCTTTCTTTCTACTCCAAGCAGAATCAACTGTTCCTTCCTCTCACTTCCATTGTTCTTCATACATGCTTTTCTTACTGAAATTATAAATTGACAAATCTTCAGGGACAAGGACTATCTCTCACCCATGTCATTTTGACCAAGCATCTAGTGGCATGTTTGAATCATATACACAGTCAACCACCTTGTCTAAGTGAGCCTCAGCCTACTGTATTTTCAGTCACTGTGTATTTCTTTCATAGCATTTATGCCTTATAATTTTGGATTTCTCTATATACTGTCTGTCTTTCCCACTAAACTAAGTTTGATAAGGACGTGGCAGCCGTGTTTACCATGATATGTGGAGCATCTGCCACAGTGTGGGCTCTCAAGAAGTATTTAGGGAAGAAATAAATTACCGAGTGTGAATTTATTTCAGTTAATTCACATCTGGGAGGATGGGATCCACCGGCAAGATTAACCAAAAGCATAGTGGTTGGGAAGTGCAGACAGAGCTTCAGTAAAGGGGCCCACAGGTCCTGTTGGCCGCCCTCTCTTGAACCCACAGGACCCAATCCCACTGTTGCTAATAGGAACAGCCAGGCCTCCTCTCACTGAAGCAGCTGCTCACTCCCGAGAGTGAATAAATGGAGTCCTGGCAGATAGCTCTGAAAGGTTGCCAATCTCCAATACAACTTGTCAGTGTGTATTGGAGGCATTTACTTGAGAAAAATTAGTAGCCCTTCTGTGCCTCAAAAGTGACCAAACCTACAGCATCTCTATTGAGATCAATGACTTTATTTTCAGAAACTCATCAGAGGACGTTTCTCCATCTCAGGGGTACAATCCAGATGCTGAGCAATGCATGTCGGGTGATCACCAACGAAGTAAGAGGACAGTCTGGTAACTTAATGGGTTGCCGCAGATAAAGTGTTCGCATCTACTAATGAGGAAATTCTAGTCAGAAATGTGCTGCCTTTGAAGCTGTTTCATAATACAAACACACCTAAGCAGAGGAAGTGCTTCAGGCAGATAACTATTCTGAGTTTGTTTTCCTCACCAAAGGCCAGCCAAACAAGAAGGCAAGATGCAGAGCAACATAGACAGTGTGATGGAAGGAACATCATTAGCACACATCCTCAAAGACCGCTCTCCCACTGTCAGTACCAGCTGCAAGCTCACCATCTCACCATTGTTCCTCTGGCTAACAGTGTGTACCACCGTCTCCCATTAAAATTCAAAAATGGGGGAAAGGAAGCACTAATCCCTAACTGTGAATAAGGCACTATGATCCCAGAGTTGAAACAGGCTTTACATGGAAGAAGGAAAAGAAAACACAAGGGAGTCAGAAATGTGTGTGCTTTTGTACACGGCAGGGATGGGAAACAGCCAAAGAAGGGAGTTGTGTGCGTGCGCGTGCGGCTGGGACAGGAACAGTGGAGGTGGGGCATCGCTGCAGGTTAATTTGTTTCATCTCAACCAGCCTGAAAAACAGGCAGGCTAGAACACGGCCTCTCATGTACGTGTGTGACACACCGTCAATGTCTTCTCCAGGAGAAAGGCAAATCTCTTCCTGAAATGTGGCTCCCATGCTTGACAGGGCTTAGGCCAAGGTCAGCTGTAAAGCCGATCATGTTTTCTTTGGTTTCCCCGGCAGCATTTCCTGTACAGTGCTATTTGTCCTCCCCTTCCTTGAATTCTTAAAGGATTTAAAGGCTCTAAAGTCAGTCATTTACTTGGTTTTATGTCTGACTATGGAATTAAATAACTTGATGCCTATGAAAGAGATGGGAGGCTTCAGGGAATGGGTGCGAGGGGGATTTTGGACGGCAAGAAGGATTTAAATAGAGGGAAAGTTTGCCCTAAATCCCTGATATTAGGCAATCACCTTAATCTAGTGTGGACTTCCCTGGTGGCTCAGATGGTAAAGTGTCTGCCTACAATGCGGGAGACCCAGGTTCAATCCCTGAGTCGGGAAAATCTCCTGGAGAAGGAAATGGCAACCCACTCCAGTATTCTTGCCTGGAAAATCCCATGGACGGAGGAGCCTGATAGGCAACAGTCCGTGGGGTCGCAGAGTCGGACACAATTGAGCAACTTCACTTTTCACTTAATCTGGTGTGCAATCTTAGCATCACTAATGATGGGACAATATCCTAATTAATGTGATGCAACTCAGAGAACCTAACATTGCCTGTGGTATAATCTTATCAAAAATGTCTGATTTTAATCTAAGCAAGCCTTTATATCCAATTTTTAGTGTAAGAAATAAAGGAGATAGAGAAATCAGCTAAAGAGCACCTCAAGGAAGTCTAGAAAACAACTGGCCCGCTGAGAAATTTTTGTAATGGAAAAAGGAACTGTTCTAGATCAAGACACTGATTGTAACAATCAGATGCAACACATGGTCCTAGATTGAATTCTGGTTTGGCCACAGGTGGTAAAGAGCATTTGCTGCTGCTGCTGCTAAGTCGCTTCAGTCGTGTCCGACTCTGTGTGACCCCATAGATAGCAGCCCACCAGGCTCCGCTGCCCCTGGAATTCTCCAGGCAAGAACACTGAGTGGGCTGCCATTTCCTTCTCCAGTACATGAAAGTGAAAAGTAAAAGTGAAGTCGCTCAGTCGTGTCCAACTCCTAGCAACCCCATGGACCACAGCCTACCAGGCTCCTCTGTCCACGGGATTTTCCAGGCAAGAGTACTGGAGTGGGGTCCCATTGCCTTCTCCAAAAGAGCATTTAGGGAACCACTAAAGAAATCTAAATATGCACTGAGTATTTAATATTAAAGAAATATTAAAATTGAACTGTGCTGATGTTATTTTACTCTGAAGGAAAAAATATTTTTTAGAGATGCATACAAAAATATTTATGGTGTCATAGTTTCTGTAATATACTTCATCATAAAACAAAATCATGAAATTATACCATACTAATTATTCTACCTGTACTCAAAGGCAATAAAAAAGGTCAATTTAATCAGATATTTCCCATATAGACAAGGGATAATGATTTCCACTTTGCTATGCAAACAATCCTTAACACAAGCAGAAAATACACTGAGGGCTTCCCTGGTGGCTAAGTGAGAAAGAATCCAATCTGCCTACAATTCAGGAGACTGGAGTTCCATCCCAGGGTAGAAAAGGTCCCCTGGAGAAGGAGATGGCAACCCGTTCCAGTATTCTTCCCTGTAATCCCATGGACGGAGAAACCTGGTGGGCCATAGTTAATGGGGTTGCAAAGACTCAGCGACTAAACAGCATCAATAAAATACACTGATGGAAGTAAGGGTAGAATAATGGTTTTGAATCACTTTGCAAGAGATGTTCTACCATTTTATTTCTCTTCAGATATTCTATATTGTGAAAATGAGGACATTCTGCTTATCTAACAGTAGAGTTTAACTAGACCAGCAGTGTGTTCAGTTATACTGACAATCAACAGAACTAAAAGGGTAGAATCTTAAAACTCAGGGTCTATGAGCAAATATTTAAAGGAGGTTTCTTCTGAAAACAAAAAGCAAAAAGATGGTCAATGCTACTAAAGCACAAAGAGCCAATCAGAAACAAACTTATAATAAGATTCAATAGAGGCTGAATGTATATGTTAAGTTTATAGGCTCCAGAGCTATCAGCATGTGTTTGAATCCCAGTTCTACCACCTCTGAACCTGTAAAATTATTTAAGTGTATTTGCTCCTTTGGGTCATTGCCTAGATTAAGTGAGATAATGAGTATCAAGTGTTTAGTGCAGTGCCTGGTACACTGCCAGCACTCAATAGAAAAAAGCCATATTTTTCTTATCTCTAAGTCAACGGCTTTGGTCACTGGTTCAACTGAAGTGTTTGGAGGAGTCCATGACGTCCATAAGATTGAATGCACAATTTTGTGGATTCTCATTTTCTGGAAAGAAAGTTCTAAGCTGTTATCAAGTTCTAAGAGGTCTACAACTGCCTCAAGACATAAAACTCACTGCCCAAGAAGCATTTTCTTAATTCCAGATACAGGATGTGACAACTGGTTATGGAGACTGCCACAGATTTTATGTATCCTGTCCAAATGCAGGCACCTTACCCAGCAACACTGGCTTTTCCTGAGCATCTGCAGCCAAGAGAAAACAAAGAGACCAATGAAAGGCCATAGAGAGGCCTGTTTTTGGGAGCAGGGCCAGCATGACTGTGCACAAAGGGCAGTGACATCTTTTTTCCTGTCTAATCCTTGTTGTCTCTGAAGAGGGTGGACCCGATTAATGCCTTGTTATAGCATTTGTAAAGGTCAGCTTATGTAATGGAGGTAGCATGGCCTAGCAACGACATTAGATGCCCACCTTCAGTCAGGAAGACAGCATATTACTTCGCTGGAATTCACGCATTACCCAGAGCATGGGCTTCCTGAATATTTTACTAAAATTTGTAAGTCGCTTGGCAATGTTTTTCAAGCACCACGATTTTAATCTGGCCCTGAGTCTATAGTACTGCTGCTAAAACCTCCTCCAGGCAAATCCCTGCAGAGGCAGAAAATTTGTCAGAAGGAAGACATGTCTATAATCAACGATTAATCCTATTGACCCTGATTAACACTTCCATACGCCAGCCTATCCGCTCCAAATGCTATGTCATGATTCCACATGTCCCTACACATCCCTCACAAGATTACAGGCTACTTCAAAATCTCCTTTCAGAGGAACTTTAAGAATCTGACACATAGGTCACATCCATCTTAAAGATATTACATTTCTCACCTCAGCCAGAGCTTTTTCATCTATGATGTGATTCTGCTTTCTATTTGCAATGGCCCAGTTTCATATAATTTCATGTGGACACACACATAGAAATTTGGTGATCAGATGATGTGTCCACATGGGAACCGAGCAAAACATCAAAAACAATCCATCCCTGGGTACACACGGGGCATGACTATTAACAAGTTACCTATACACTGGACAAGTACTTTTTGTGTACCTACCAAGTTTAAATAGAAAGAAAGGGGCTTCCCTCATAGCTCAGTTGGTAAAGAATCCACCCACAATGCAGGAAACCCCAGTTCGATTCCTGGGTTGGGAAGATCCGCTGGAGAAGGGATAGGCTACCCACTCCAGTATACTTGGTCTTCCCTTGTGGCTCAGCTGGTAAAGAATCCACCTGAAAGCAGGAGACCTGGGTTCGATCCCTGGGTTGGGAAGATCCCCTGGAGAAGGGAAAGGCTACCCACTCCAATATTCTGGCCTGGAGAATTCCATGGACGGTATAGTCCATGGGGTCGCAAAGAGTCAGACATGAGTGAGCAACTTTCACTTTCACCAAGTTTCAATAGCTGTAGGAAGTTCAGAGAATGCATACTAGAGATGCATTTCCTACCCTCAAGAAGCTTAGAGTCTAGAGCTGAGATAGACATATAAACACAGAATTTTAATACAGTATAATAAAGAAGAGTTACAATAATTTTTGTAGGATACTATGGAAATAGTCAGGAAAGGATTCTCAAAAGAGAGGCTATCTAAACTACAAGTACATGGGGCTTACCAGGAGGCACTAGTGATAAAGAGCCCACTGGTCAATGCAGGAGACATACGAGATGAGGGTTCGATCCCTGGGTTGGGAAGATCCCCTGGAGGAGAGCATGGAAACCCACTCCAGTATTCTTGCCTGGAGAATCTCATGGATAGAGAAGCCTGGCAGGCTACAATCGAAAGGGTTGCACAGAGTCAGACACAACTGAAGCGACTTAGCATGCATGCACAGGTACATGTGTGTATGCTTTAATGTTGCAAAAGAAAAAGAGCATGTGTAAAGGCTCAGAGGTAAGAGAGACAGCAGGACACATTCATGGAACTGCAAGTTCCATGGCTTCCCTGTGAAGGACAAGAGGGAAAATGCAAGTGCTATGGTTAAAGATAGCAGTCAGACCTTGAAGGGCCTTGGAAGCCATACTATCCAGGCATGAGGAGCCACTGAAGAGTTGTAAGCCCTGTATCAAACTAAAATGCTTCTGCACAGTGAAGGAAACCATCATCAAAATGAAAAGGCAACCTACCAAATCAAAGAAGGTATTTGTAAATCACATACAATCATCCCTCAGTATTCAATGAAGATTGATTCTAGGCCCCCACTTACCAAAATCCACAGGTTCAAGTCTCTTACAGAAAATGGTGTAGTATTTGCATAAAATCCATGCACATCATCCTAAATACTTTAAATTATCTCTAGATTACTTATAATTCTTTATACTATGTAAATAGTTGTAAATACAATGTATTAATATATGCTATGTAGGTATTTTAAGTTTTGCTTCTGGGAATTTTCTGGAATTTTTTATAAATATTTTGTATCCATAGTTGACTGAATCCACAGATGCATAACCCATAGATATGGAAGGACCGAATGTATACAATAAAGGATTGATATGCAAAATATATGAAGAATTCATATAACTCAATAACAAAACACCCAATTAAAAACTGGGGACAGGCTGCGAATACACATTTTTCCAAAGAAGACAAGCAGATGGCCAAGAGGTTTATGAAAAGATATCCAACATCACCAACTCTTCAGTCAGTTCAGTTCAGTCACTCAGTCATGTCCAACTCCTTGCGACCCCATGAATCGCAGCATGCCAGGCCTCCCTGTCCATCACAAACTCCCGGAGTTTGCTCAGACTCATGCCCATCGAGTCGGTGATGCCATCCAGCCATCTCATCCTCTGTCGTCCCCTTCTCCTCCTGCCACCAATCCCTCCCAGCATCAGGGTCTTTTCCACCTCTTCGCATGAGGTGGCCAAAGTATTGGAGTTTCAACTCTTAGGGAAACTCAAATCCAAACCACAATGAGCTGTCACCTTTTGCTGCAAGGTAAGAGAAATAACAAATGCTGGAGAGGATATGGAGAAAAGGGAATTCTCTTACACTGTTGGTGGGAATGTAAATTGGTACACTATAAAAGTGGCCACTATAAAAAACAGTATGGAGATTCCTCCAAAATGTAAGAACAGAGCTACAGTAGGACCCAGCTATTTCTGAGTATTTACCCAAAGAAAACAAAAGTACCAATCTGAAAACATATGCACTCCTATGTTCATTGCAGCATTATTTCCAATAGCCAAGACACAGAAATAACCATAGTATCCATTGATGGATGAATAGATAAAGAAGATGGGGTGTGTGTGTGTGTGTGTGTGTGTGTATATATATATATATATATAGATGCAATGGGATATTAGTTGGCCACAAGAAAGAATGAAAGTCTGCCATTTGTGACAACACTGATGGATTTTGAAGGTATTGTGCTAAGTGAAGTAAGTCAGATAAAGCAAGAAAAAAATCTATGTGATTTCACTCATGTGGAGTTTTACAGAAACAAAAATGAATAAACAAAATAAAATGTACCACGTCTTCTTTATCCATTCACCAATTGATATATGGACAGCTTCCTTGTTCAGACTATTGTAAATAGTCCTGCAATGAACATGGGTCAGCTTAAGAGTACATATATCCCCTCCCTCTTGAGCCTCCCTTTCACCCCACACCCAACCCACCCCTCTAGGTCATCACAGAGCACTGACCTGAGCTCCCTTTATGTATGTGTGTATGTGTGTGTGTGTGTGTGTGTGTATATATATATATATGTATGTAACTTCTCACAAGCTATCTATTTTACACATGATCGTGTATATAGGTCAATGCTACTTGCTCAGTTCATCCCACCTTCTCCTTTCCCCTCTGTGTCCACAAGTCCAGTCTCTACATCAGCGTCTCTTTTATTGCCCTGCAAATAGGTTCATGAGTACCATTTTCCTAGATTCCATATATGTGTTAATACATGATATTTGTTTTTCTAACTTACTTCACGCTATATGACGGACTCTTGGTTCATCCACATCAACATTGTCAAATAGATCTACTTTAACTTTAAAAAATAAATAAATATAAACTAATTAATTAAAGTAAATTAACCCAGATACAGAGAAAAGATTACTGGTTACCAGAGGGGAAGGGGAGTGGGGAGTGGGAGAAATGGTGAAGGGGGTCAATCTATATGGCGATGGATGGTAACTAAACTTGTGGTGGTGATCACTTTGTAGTGTATACAGATGTCAAATTATAACACTGTACATCTGAAACCTATGTGATAGAAAGTTAATTTTAAAAGTAGTTGTATGTCATAGCAACATGATAAGAACTGAGTTTTAGGAAGATCACACTGGGAACAGTGTAGAAAAGGAAACCAGTTTGAAGGCCATTGCAGTGATCTAGCTGAGAGCGGATGGTGGTTCAAACTAAACTCTCTGATGTTGTAGTGGAGGCTCTGCTAAGTCATCCAGAACCGCCTTCTGGAGCAAGGCACTCATTTCCCCAGTTGCCAAGAGTGTTGGCTGCTGATGGCTCACAGGTGATTCCCTCTCCAGAAACTGCACTCAGCCAAAGGATGCTGTGGGGCTCCATGTTATGGCTCCTTTCCATCCAACCACCAGGCAACGCAGGTGTTCAAAGCCCCATCCCCAACCCCTCCCTTGCCTCAACTGGAAATTATTGTGTACGAACATCTTAGCATGTGAGTAACTTGCTGTAACCGCATTAAAGTTCAGCAAATCCTTCTGCCCAATCCTCCTTCAGTCACTTCCTTGGAGTTTTTTTCCTGAGAGTGCTCTCCAAGAAATTTCCTGCACACAAACCTCTGTTCAGTCTGTCTCCAAGGGACCAGATCTGAGACAGAACAAACCTCAGTAGTTCTCATCAAGAAAATGAAAGGGTGGATCAGCTCCTTGCTAAAAACACTTCCTTTGCTTTCTGGCTCCATGGACTTTGGAATACTTTGACAATTCTTGCAGCTGTTTGAAAACACCAGGAAATGGATATGACAGACACTTCATTTTAGCAACCCCAGCAGGACTCATCACAGAAATTAGAAATGTTTCACAAACAGACCACCCACCAATCTTACACCCAGTTGGGGTTGACACTGTCTACTTTTACTATAAAATTCTTTATGGTGTCCATGCCAAAGTGGGCTTATTAAAAAAAAAAAAAAAATTCTTCTCCCTGTAAACCAGCAAGAAACAGTGCTTGTTTATCTTTTGCTGATACCAGAACTAAAAGCAGTTAACTCCAGCACTTTTGGAAATGTACTGCAAAACTGAATGTATGATTAATATATCAAGTTGGATATCACCCCATGACTCTCTCCTCCCCTTTTCAAAAAAGTCCCTCAGCAAAATAAAATTGAGATGCAGAATGCTTTGGTGAGCTATTACAGCTACACCTCCCTATGATCAAAGGCAATCCATCCCTAAACTCTAAATCATGCAATTCTGACCATCTCAGCACAGTGGTTTCATGTGGACTTTCCATGATTTATGGGGGCCATTTTTCTGTAAAGAACTTTTTGAAAGCATGTATTTACCAAGTGTAGTTCCAATCTTAGAATCTGAGAGTTATAAAGAAACTTCTAACATGGAGACCTGGAGTTTTTAACCTGGGTCTGTGGTTGGGCTTTGGAGGTGGTCTATGAGACCCTCAAAGTGTTAGTTGCTCAATCATGTCCTACTCTTTGTGACCTCATGGACTGTAGCCTGCCAGGCTCCTCTGTTCATGGGATTCTCCAGGCAAGAATACTGGAATGAGTAGCCATTCCCTTCTCTAGGGAATCTTCCTAACTCAGGGATCAAATCTAGGTGTCCTGCACTGCAGGCAGATTCTTTACTGTCTAAGCCACCAAGGAAGCCCATGAAACCCTCAAGTTGTATACAAAGTTTGTGGCAAGATGCCAGAGCTGTTATTAGCTTATAGACTCTATAAGCTATGATGTACAGGGGTGTTCATGGTCCCTGAAAAATTAAGAACCATTGTCTACATCAATTGTCTTGCTTCATACTTAATGAAACTGAGGTTCAGAGAAATTATATCAATTAGCCAAGGTCGACCAGTTTATTAGTAGCTCAACTGGCACTAGAACCTAGGTTTGCTTCCTTTTAGACCCGTGAGCTTCCTGCTACTCCAGGCGTCTCAAACCAAGGCATTGTCCCTCCTATATTCCAACTTTCTATCACCAAGACCAAAATGTTTCTACTGCCAAGAAAACACTTCCTCAGAGGAAACCAAAGCCTTCTGTCAGGCTCAGTAACTTTTCCAATACCTCTTATTTATCTAGCATTTTAGAGTTTGCAAAACACTTTCACATATATGATTACATTTGATCTGAACCTTGAAACCCCTTCATGATATAACACTAGGAACTAAAACCATAGGCTCTGGAACTGGTCTCCCTGAGATGGAATCCTACTTCTACGATTACTATCTGAGTCACCCTGAGCAAGTTATATCCTAGTTTTTTGTGCCTCATTGCCTCATCTGTAAAATGAGGATGCATTTAATTTACTTAGTTCATACAATACCATTTTCCCTATTTAATAACTACCAATGAGGGGAATGAGGAATGATATTATAGGACATTCTCAAAGGTGCCCTGTAATTGGTGAATCTAGGACTCAAAACCCAGTGCCTTAAACTCCAAGTCAAAAATATTTCCAGGTAGAATATGAAGATCTCTGAGTATAAATATAACAACCATGAAGCAATCAACCTACCAATGATTAAAACAGCTGTTCATGTATTTCTGTCTATTGATAATCTACACAGCATCACTCTGTACCCAACTATGAAATTCTAAATCTGTTCTGAGAATCCCCTCTATTTCCTGTTTTTAACTGCATGGAAAATCAAAATCAAGTCACATCAGTGTATGTTATATCTAAGCATCTTTTTAAGCCACATGAGACATGTCCCTTGAAAATTTTTGGATTAAGATGACATACTGGACATAGTCTATTATTTAGAGAAAATTATTTTTTAATGAAATGAAACACAATATTAAATACCCTGGCCAGTAAGAAGGCATGTGACCTTAGAAATGCTTTTCATAAGGTCAGACTCACCCAGATTGTATCCCCAAATAATCATGAAGGCCTGTGTTCATGGTGTGTTCAAAAATGAGCAAGGCCTCAGACAACAGCCAGCCAAGAGCTTAAGCACACACCTCTGGGCTAAAAAACCCAAGGAGGCCTCATTCACCTTCCTTTAAATTGTGCAGTGGCTATTTCAGCAGCACTAATGAGGAGCTCCTAAATGCACTTGAGCTGAAGGTGCCTTTAAATGAGTTTTTCAATTACCATAAAACACATTATACACTTTTCTACCCAAGTCCCTTTATGTGTTGCTGAGTGGACTGGATTGTGTGAAAAAAGTGTCCCTTTTTTGGCATCCCTCATGACAGTAGGCATGCTCTTTGGTGATAGATAAGTAGGCAAGTTTGAACGTGTGCCCATTCTCTTCATCTTTCCATGTCTAATTTTTTTTTTTTTTACCACCTACTCTTGGGCCCCATCTAAAATGACAAGAGGGTAACATTATGAATGTGAGAAGACATTTTGACCTTAATTTTCAGCCCCTGAAACCATCGTTTTCTTCACTGTCATGGAAACCTGTGATATCTATTAGCTGCTTTCAGTCGTGGCTTTGTGCTTTCCTATAACAGAGCATTCCCAGTGAGGTTATTTTTAGCAGACAAGAGTCTAGTCCCAACTCTTTTATTAAAGTTCAGAGCAACACAGGCCAATGTCATAAAGCTGATAATGAGGCTATGCTTGTACTACTGATACCTGGACAACAGGATGCTGAAGGTGGGGCCAGATTCTGAACCTAAGACCACAGACACAGAAAACAGATTTAGGGTTACCAAAGGGGGTGAGGGGGGGGAGGAATTAGGAGGTTGGTATTAACATACACACTACCATATATAGATAACCAACAAGGAGCTACTGTATAGCACAATGAACTCTATTCAATGTTCTATTCAATGTTCTGTAATAACCTATATGGAAAAAGAACCTGAAAAAGAATGGATATATGTATAACTGAGTCACTTTGCTGTGTACCTGAAACTAACACAACATTGTAGATATACTCCAATAAAATTTTTTAAAAATAGTAGGTCTTTCCCACGTCCGCCCTCAGAATCAAGACACATACTATATTAAGTCACGGTTTACAGAAAAATTCATGTTTCAAAACTTCACATGTAAGGAAACTAAAAAAACAAAAAAAAACTTCACATGTAGTCTTACTTTTAAGATTATAAATGATTTGGAGGTGATGGAATCCTAGGCCATAGCCAAATGCTGCATATGACTGTCCCTTCCCCATCTATGTCTTCCTCCCTTATCCCCTTAAATGGCTTTGCCAAAATCCTGCTGTATCTCCCCTCAACTCCACATCCTCAGACATAGGCTGGACAGTCAATTCTTCAAAGAATTGTATTAGCAATCTGGTTCAAACCATGCCCATCACAGCTTTTGATAAAACATTATAGCAGTGCTTCTACAATCACAGGCAAAGTTGCTGTCATTGCCATCTCATGGAAGATTTATTTGCATAAAATAGACCATTGCCAGTTTTGTAGGGGGTGGTCTCCTTTGAAAGACAGGTTAGAAAGAAATTGAGGCAAGAAAGCTAAGAATAGCCCATTTTCAGGTGTTGTCACATTTAAGTTCAACTGTCATCTCAACTCAGGTTCTTATTTTCTTGGTATAAAGTCTAATTTCATCAAATATGCAAACCTGCCTAGGGAAGGATTGGATTGGTATGAACTATAGGTTGATTGGACACATGCCAGCCAATTAGCATTTCAAACAGGTATCAAACAAGCTGAGGAAGATGTATTTTTCTTTTACATTTACTTGTGTCAATTGAATTGCTTCAGAGACTATAGGAAGCTAATTTTCCCAGCCAAGGTAGAGAGAAGGGATGAGAATGAATTTGAGTGGAACTGGGGATATGTTTTTCATTGTAAACTGCAATTTTCCTCATGCAGAAGTTGTGAATTCTGCAACAATCGATACTGGAAAGATTTCTAAAATGTTTTCCTCTTCTGTTATTGACACACAGCAGCATGTCCTTGCCTCACAATATAAAAGATACTTAGAAAGCTGTATGGAGGCACAAATGACCCAGGGGGATGACCTCAGGTAAGAGGACACTGGGGGACTTCCCTGGTGGTCCGGTTGCTAAGACTCCACACTCCCAATGCAGGGGGCCTGGGATCAATTCCTGATCAGGGAACTAGATCCCACACGCTGCAACTATGATTTCACATGCCACAACCGAGACCTGCTGCAGCCAAATAAACAAATGCTTTTATTTTCTTTAAAGAGGATACTAGGAATACCAACATGTTCATTATGTTGGTGAAAACGTATTAAAAGAGAAGAAAAATGTAGGCAGTACAGATGACTTGCTGACTGCTTCCTCCCTATCCTGAACTTTGAACTGGCTCGCAGGCCTTTGAATAGCCTTGGACCATTTGCAGCAACGTGGGTGGACCTAGAGAGTATCATACTAAGTGAAGTAAGTCAGACAATGACAAATATCATATCACTTATACATGCAATCTAAAAAATGATACAAATGAACTTATTTATAAAACACACAGACATATTTATAAAACTTATTTATGAAACACACATAGAAAATAAACATATGGTTACAAGAGAATAAATACATGAATAAGTATAACAAAATCACTTTGGTATACACCTGAAACTAACATAACATCATAAGTAAACTATACTCCAATATAAATCTTAAAAATTAAAAGCAATAAACAGCGTGGAAAACAGCCTCAGCCTCTCTGATATCTCACATACTTGGATGCAACTTCCAAGTTAGGAAAAAAAAAAAGAACGTTGATCTTGCTGAGAATTTCTGAACTAGACTTCAAAGTACAAATGTGAGAGTTGGACCACAAAGAAGGCTGAGCTCAGAAGAAATGATGCTTTCAAACTGTGGTGTTGGAGAAGACTCTTGAGAATCCCTTGGACTGCAGAGAGATCAGACCAGTCAATCTTAAAGGAAATCAACCCTGAATACTCATTGGAAGGACTGATGCTGAAGCTCCAACACTTAGGCCACCTGACGCGAAGAGCGGATTCATTGGAAAAGATCCTGATGCTGGGAAAGATTGAAAGCAAGAGAAGGGGATGACAGAGGATGAGATGGTGGAATGGAATCACCGACTCAATAGATATGAGTTAGAGCAAACTCTGGGAGATAGTGAAGGACAGGGAAGCCTGGTGCGCTGTAGTCCAAGGGGTTGCAAAGAGTCAGACATGACTGAGTGACTGAACAATAACAAAGACTTCAAAATACCTCCCAGCCTCGTGAACACCCATTTGTTCTGGCATCCCTAAACCCTGGGACACACCAGGCCCTTCCAGCACCCCTGGACCTCCCAAACTCAGACTTGGAACCTCTGGTACCATCTTTTCAGGCAGCAGAAAAGAAAGATTGTGCCTGAGACCCTCAATGTCATCATCATCTGACCACTCTTATCGCTTAAATCAAAAATAGGTGTTAGAAATCAAAAGGAGGTATCTAGATATTGTTTTGTGTATAAGTAACCAACAGAATGGTGTAGGCCTCCCAGTTACTCACATCTGAAGGCAGGCAAACAACAAGAGACGTGCACTCAGACAGGCATCAGTGGTCACCTGGTGGCAGCTCCCTAGAGTTCAATCCTGTTGCCTGGAAGCAATAAACTCAATGCTCAGTGTTTAAGTTTGCCACTTCTGACCCTTTAAAGTGACCCTGAACAGTCATAAGCTGTTGTCACTGGAATATTCTCAAAGTACAAGAAGATACAGGAGAGGATACAGAGATAGGAGTACAGTCTGGGCCCCCTCTAGCTCTCCATTCTAGAATGCACCTTGACAAAATCAAATTCAGGGTCTCCCTGATAGTCCAGTGGCTAAGACTCTGCACTCCCAATGCAGGGGGCCCAAGTCTGATCCCTGGTCAGGGAACTAGATTCCACATGCCACAATTATTATAAAAAAGATGACTCATGCAACAAAGATCGAAGATCTGACGTGCCACAACTAAGACACAGTGCAGCCTAAATAACTAGTAACAAATGTTTTTTAAAAAAGAAAAAGATTGTTCAAAAAGAAGTCTAATGTTTACTCACAAAGAAGCCCCTCTGTTGCCTGGAATAATGTAAGACTTGTCCCTGTGGTTGGCTGCCAATCCCAAACTATTTCCCAGGTCTATAGATGAGAATGGGAGAGACAGAATTCTGAAGTATAGTGGTATTATCATTCCACAGGGTAGCTGAGAAGCGGGGACATCAATAGCCCAAAGGCTGTAGCTCAGAATTGGAAATAAGAAAACTTTAATAGAAATAGGAGCCACAACACCAACTTGTCCTGCAGCCCCTGGCAAATCAGTAATATTTTCCCTGTGCCTGAGTTTCCTAGCACTGCCTCCCCCGCAGCAGCCTCTCTCACTTGCTACACATCTCATTCAGAATACCTTATTTGAGAAGCTTTCACCTTGGTCGTTGGTGACGCCTGAAATGCTATCGCTCCAGAATACCTACAGATCGAAGCACATCGCTGCCTTCTTCCCACTGCTAGGCCTCACGCAGCTCCATGCCTCAGTGCATGGATATTAAAGAAATGACAGTCTTTCCAGCAGCTCTGCTTAATAGACTATTCCCTCGCATCTCTGTCTTATTAGGTTAAGAAAACAAGCTTTCCCAATGTTTCACAGACAATGAAGAAACGACTAAAGGTATAAAAGGTATAAAAACTTGCAGAGTAGGCAAACATAAGGAAAATTCTTCAAAATTATATTCTAAATTTTACCTATCAACTTGGCTGTTTTGAGATACCAATCTTATTCAAGGAATAAAACAAAAACCCAGAAAATCAAGCTTTGTGTTGGTAAAAAGTGATACCAATGCTACCTGCTGGGGAAAAAAATAGTTCCTCATTTTCCCCTCTACCTTCTAATTCCTGGCCACATATAGGAACTGCTCTAGAACAAAACTGTAGCTGAATGTTTTCCAAGCTGACCCAGTGTCTTTTCCAAGTCTTACTCCAAAAGGTCCATGGGCCAATGCAATGCCACCACATGTTTTTAAGCCCATACCCCATTCCCTTCTAAGATTAATTTTCCAGTCATGCAAATCACCTGAGGCACTTGCTAAAAATAAAGGTTCCCAAGTCTGCCCCCTGGAGATTCTAATTTTGGATGTTTAACAGACATCCCAAGAAATTCTTTGATCAGGCAAGATGGACAACCCTATCCTCTAAATACTTGCTACTCAAAATATATACAGCAATGGCATCAACTCAACTTGCTAGCAATGCAGATTCTCAAGTCTTGTCTAGCCCCAGAATCTTTTAAGAAATCCTCTAAGTGATCATTAATATATACTAAAAATTTGAGAAGCACGGTTTTCAATAGTTGAGTCATGTGGTAACCTAAATCGCCCCTACTACTACTACTGTGAATTAGTTTCACTAATAATTCCAATTCATTTATTCATTCAGCTAATATTTGGGTATCTACTAAGTGTGTGAGGGCTTCCCTGATAGCTCAGCTGGTAAAGAATCTGCCTGCAATGCAGGAGACCTCAGGATGATTCCTGGGTCGAAAAGATCCACTGGAGAACGTACAGGCTACCCACTCCAGTATTCTTGGGCTTCCCTGGTGGCTCAGCTGGTAAAGAATCAGCCTACAATGCAGGAGACCTGGGTTCAATCCCTGGGTTGGGAAGATCTCCTGGAGAAGGGAACAGCTACCCACTCCAGTATTCTGGTCTGGAGAATTCCATGGACTGTATAGCCCATGGGGTCGCAAAGAGTCGGACACGACTGAGTGATTTTCACTTCACTAAGTGTGTGAACTCCATGCTGGGTACCAATATTTGTACTTCATAGAGAAGGCCTTCAGCTAAAGGAATCCATCCTTAACAGGCAAGTATCAGGTACTAGGACAGGCACATGAACAGGATTTTTTGAGAGCATGAGCAGGATACTTTGAGGGTAGGAAATGGGAACCCACTTCAGCATCCTTGCCTGGAAAATCCCATGGACGGAGGAGCCTGGCGGGCTGTACCCTGTGGAGTCGCAAAGAGTCGGGCATGACTGAGCAACTAACACTACTACACTAGCAAGGTAGAGCAAGTGAAGTCGTTCAGTTGCATCCAACTCTTTGCGACCCCATGAACTGTAGCCTACCAGGCTCCTCCATCCATGAAATTTTCCAGGCAAGCGTACTGGAGTGGGTTGAAACCATATCCAAATCATACCATGTAGTTGGCTCCCTATTCTATCTATCTTTATGGAATCCAATCTCTGATCACAGTAAATTCTACCCCTAATGACCCGACTGTCTCACTGATCCACCCCTCAATTAAGTCAAGGGTGTGGTTTTGAGCACAGATGTGTCTAGCATTGATGAAGAGCCTTCCATCCACTCAAACATGCTCCCTTGGATAAAAGAATAATCCTAGGTCAATGACAGCAGCCTGAACATTGGCAGGAACAGAAAATGAGATGCAAAAAGACAGGGACCACTCCAGATATGTCAGGGGCATTTGTCCCTCAGAAGAGCACTGAGCTTGCAACTAGGTAACAACGGCGATACAACTTTGGTCCAAATGTATATCTAGAAACAACTCAGCCCTCCACTACTGGCTATTTTGCGACCAGTGCAGCTCATAGTTGCAGGAGTGTTTCACTGCTTTCTCAGATCACACCAGACTCAGGCTCTCCCCCAAAGCCAATCCACTGACATTTCTCTTGGGCAGTAGGGCATATTATGACAAATATGTAATGAGTCCTGCTGATGAAATCATTCCCAGCTAAAGACTACAGGCAACAAAGCGTCTAATCTAAACACATTGTTGGATAATCATAGTCAAATATTGGACTTCTGCTTCCTGATTTCAAGTTAACAGGAAAAACAAAGACTTGAATCATCCTGGATTGAAATCTTCGTAGCCAAACTAATATCTCAAAGCTAAGAAAACCAAGTGATCCTATGAGGCTCCATGAATAAATTATGAGATGTTGGTAGGGATGTTCCTCAGATTTATACCAAAGTATCCAAATGTGATTGAAAAAATTCGAGGACAAGAAGAAAAAACCTCCAACTTAAGTTAGCTTAAGATTTTTAGAAGCAACCCTGGTGGCTCCGAAGGTAAAGAATTTGCCTGCAATGCAGGAGATGCGGGTTCAATCCCTGGGTCAGGAAGATGTCCTGGAGAAGCAAATGGCAATCCACTCCAGTATTCTTGCCTGGAGAATTCCATGGACAGAGGAGCCTGCTGGGCTACAGTCCATGGGATCGCAAAGAGTCAGACATGACTGAGCGATCAACACTTTCTTTAAACTTTCATGATATACGTTTGCTTTGTCATAGGCAAAAATCAATTTAAAAAATTTTTAAGGATGGAGTCCTTTCCATCTGGTTTCACAGTCTTTTCAATCCACATGGAACAGAAAAATAAAGACTTAATGGCTACCATATTGCTTCCATACTCTTCCACCTTTCACTGCCATTACATCCATGGTTCAGGAAGTTCCTTCTTAAAGGCAGTATCTAAGAAATAAATACTGGTGTCCTTACGATGTTTGCCATCTCATCGTAGGTTTGAGTTTGCTGTGCTGACAGCCTGAAAACTTTCCCTTTTTCCCAGGATAGGAGGAGAATGCATCAGATGTGCTGCATCAATTGGACGGATGGCTAGGTTATCCTGTATCAGTTGGAGCAGCCTCCTGCTCCAAGCACAAAAGGATTAGGTCAGGACCTGGTCCAGCTTGAAGAATGGCCAAAGCAGCAACTTGGGACAGTACACCTGCATGCCCACCTCTAGCCCTGGCCACTCCCTGGGAGCCCAGTTATTCTGTGCTATGGCCTAAAAAGTATAAAAGGCTACCTGACTCAGGTAGGTTCGGTCCATATCTCAAAGACTCCTAATGTCTGTGGCAAAATGTCTGCCTCTGATTTCCGTACTACTCCCCTGACATTGACTTTTGTTCTCTCGGACTTCTGCATCCTAAGTCTTCCATCATTCAGGACCATGAACTCAGATTAATCCTGGGCTCCATTACACCACATCTTTTGCCTTCTAAATCCTAGAAATGAGCCCTATGCTATTGATGGTACTGATGAACTTCCCACAATTCAGAGGGTCAAATACATAAGTTCTTTTGATTAAATCATTCCCAGCTAAAGACAACAGGCAACAAAGATTTTAATCTAGACACACCATTATACCTAACAACTAAGGGGAATATCAATGCACATTTGTCTACATTATACATGGAGAGACATTCAAGCTTCATTACAAACATAACTCTACAAATAAAACTATTGAAAAACAATAAAAATAATTTTAATACAACATAAGAACTGTGATACATAATCTATACTAAGATTTTAATGCAGCTTGAAATAAGGTAAGCCTGATGAACCAATAGCAATTGTGTTTAGTCTAATTCTAGACATTCACCTCACACTAAGTAAAAAATTAAAAAATAAATAACTCTATAACTCACCCTTAATATTTTTTGAGTCAGAAATGTGTAGGACGATTATAGGTGTATTCCATATATGATTCCAGCTCTTTCAAGCTTAGGAACAGTTTATCATGAAAAGCTCTTTCAAATGGCTTTCATTCAATTCTTTATACTCCCCCCCTCCCCCTACAACTAGCAGGTCAGACCTAGTTGCTAGTTTACAACCTTTCTAAAAACATTCTGTTTTCCTTTCCAAGTTTCTAGCCTGTAAAAATTCTCATTACTTGTTAGCAGGGAGAAAAGAGAGATGAGGAGAAAAGAAGATTATGGTCATACTCTGCACATGTTCACAGCATGCTTCTCGTGACTTTTAGCTGGCATTAGCACATGGTCGGTTTCCTTAGAAACTGATGTAACAGACTTCAAGCCTCTTCTAAATGCACTTAATTTTTTTAAGGGGCCATGTTCTTTTTCCTCTGAGCAAATTTTAAAATATTTTAAAACAGTATACTGCGGCTTTTCAATAGCAAGAAATCTATAAGTGGCTTTTCTACAACTACATTTACAGATATTTATAACAACAAGATGTACTTTCAAAGATGTGTTTATGTCTGCATATATATGTAAACACAAAAACATACACATGTGGAAGAAATCATAACCCAAACCATTCTTTTTGATTCTTTGATTAGACTCAAGATGGAACGTATAGATAAAAAGAGAAATGTTATAACATGCTTATTCCCATGGGGCTATAAATAGAACTGGAATAAAACCATTCCTAGCAGGTAAATCCAAGGGTCTTTAGCTCTGCACAGTACCTGAATCTATTGACTGACTAACTTCTCCTGAAACAATCCTTTCTTCCTTGAAATCTCTGTCCTATGTTTCTGTGATACTACAATGTCTTCAGTATCTTATTACCTGGACCCTAGCCTTTAATATTTACTTTTGTAGATTGTGCTTTCTCTTTCTACCCCAATCAAGGCTAAATCTTACACCCATTCTACCATTCTTACTTTATACTCTCTACCTCAACGACATGATTTCAATCATTGCCATACTGTCAACAATTCCTGAGCTTATTCATCCAACCCTGACTGTTTCTCCACAGCTTTAGTCCCACATACCCAGCCAAACCTCTCAATAAGCAAGGCCTTCTACCATCTCCAACAAAATATAGTTGAAATCAAACTCATATCTTTTCCCACAAATTAACATCTTTACTAGCCTTCCTCCTTATCTATCAGTGGCACCATCATTCTCCCGGGCTCAAAACATTGGAACATTATTTTTTACTGCATGCTCTTCTTCTTCTGTCAGGAGCTATAACTCATGAAGCATTCAACAAATATTTACTGAGTACCAAACATTTGAAGCCACTATGCTATCCATTAGATAAGTTGTTGGGTTGTTTCCATTTTTTCCTCATTTATGAATGATGTGAAAATTTTCAGTTTCCAATAATATGTACTGTGCTCAGTTGCTCAGTCATGTCCACCTATTTACAACCCCATGGACTGCAGCCCACCAGACTCCTCTGTCCATGGGATTCTCCAGGCAAGAATACTGGAGTGGGTTGCCCTGGATCCCCAGGGGATCTTCCCGACCCAGAGATGGAACCCTCATCTCCTGCACTGGCAGGTGGATTCTTTATCAATGAGACAAATGGGAGCCCTCCCAATAATCTAATGGACCACCAAAACCTTCTTGCTGTAAAATACCTAGAAATGCAGAATTTTATTTAAAACTCAGACTTTTTAAATGCTTAGTTGAACTCTCATAAAAGTAAAAGAAATCACCAGAAATCAAAAAGTGAAGGGGAAACTGAAAACCAGGGCAATGAGCATATGACCTAATATTATTTAAGAAAAAAGCCTTGAGATATCTGTGGGTCTCTAATTAGAATCTTGAATTTTAATAGTCACATATGTAGAGAAGAGATGTTCATGGTTCATACAAAGCTAGGACCTAGAAGTAAGACCTCAGGATGAACCTGAATCCATTAAAACACTAAGCTTTCATTAAAGGGGCAGACAAGATAAAAATGTGCATAGAAGCACAGAATGACTGAAAGCAACAGTTTGTGAAAAAATACAATCTGATATTAAAGTAGAAATATCTATGGCTGATTCATATCAATGTATGACAAAACCCACTGAAAAATAAAATAAATAAGTAAATAAATAAAATAAAGTAGAAATATATGGAACTTCCCTAGCTTGATAAAGGATGTCTACCAAAAGCCAACAGTAAACACAACATTTAATACAACATAAGAAGCATTCTTTCTAAAGTTAGAAATAAGACATGGATGTCCTCTCTCCTTCCCTTCAGTATTTTACAGGAGAATCCCGATAATGTAATAGGACAAGAAAATGAAAAAATCTAAAAGTTGGAAAAGCAGTAGAAACTATATTTGCATGATAGGACTTTCTACATCAAGAGAAGCTACAGACAAACTATCATAATCAATAAGCATTCCATAAAACTGATATGGAAAGGCAAAGTAGAAAAGTAAAAATAATCTTTAAAAAGCAGAACAATATTGGAAAGCCTCACAAATAATACTCAGTCTAAATCTACAGAAACCAAGACAACAATGTATTACAGAAAAACACACATATTAATAGAAAAGTATTGAAAGTGCACAAACAGTTCTATGCTGGGACAACTGAATATTCACACACAAAATTATAAAGTTGGACCTCTACCTCCTACCATACTGAAAATATTAATTCAAAATGGTCAACTATAAAAGAAAACAAGAGTAAACTAATCTTCACGAGCTTGGGATGGGCAATTTTTTTTTTTTAAAGATGTGACAGGTACTGCACAAAAGATAAAAGAAAAGAATAGACAAACTGAATTTCATCAATATATTATTTTATTATTTTTTTTTAGCCACACCACAAAACATGTGGAATCTGACTTCCCACACCAGAGATTGAACCCATGTCACCCTGCAGGGGAAGTGCAGAGTCTTCACCACTGGATTTCCAAGAAAGTCCCTCATCAAAATTTTTAAAATTTTGTTTTTCAAAGGACGCCTTTGAGGAAGTGATGTCTCAACAGACTAAGAACATTTGCAAGCCATATCTCCAGTAAATGACTTGCATCAGAATATATAAAGAACTCTTACAATAAGACAAATTAACCCAATTAAAAATGGATAAAGGGTTTGAATAGATATATGAAAGACCAAGAAGCCCTTGGAAAGATGTTCACCATGATTAGTCATTAGGGAAATGCAAATCAAAACTTCAATGAAACGTTACTTCATAAGCAACAGAATGGCATCAATAAAAAGCCAGACAATCAGAAGTACTGGCAAAGATGTGGAAAGATCAGAATCCTCTTACACTGCTGGTGGGAATGTAAAATGTTATAGCCACTTTGGAATACAGTTTGGAAATTCTTCAAAAAGAGAAAACAGAGTTACCAGCCATTCTAATCTTAGGTATATATACAAAAGAAATGAAAATATACACATATGTACATATACCTGTGTATGAATGTTCATAACAGCATTATTTATAATAGCCAAAACATGGAAACAACCCTAATGTCCATCAACTGATGAATAATGTGGGACATGTACATAAAGGAGAATACTAATCTATATACTAAAAAGAATGAAGTTATGAAACATGCTACTACATGGATGATCCTTAACAACATTACACTACATGAAAAAAAAATCAATACCAGAAGACTAGAACTTGGATAATTACAATTATGAGAAATATCTCAAACAGACAAATTCATAAAGAGAGTAGGTAGATTAGTAATTGCCTAGGACTGGGACAAGGGGGCACCAATGAAGGTGATGTACTGTCAATGGGAAACAGGTTTCCTTTGGGGGTAATGATAATTACAAAATTATACTGTGGTGATGCTTTCAAACCTCTATAAATATAGCAAAAATTATTGAAGTATTCACTTAAAATGTATATTCTGTGTTATATAAGTTACATCTCTTTAATAAAAATAATTAAAAAATAATGCCATACATAGTTGACTGTTTGTGGACAACAATACATAGGCAATTAAATAGGTAACAGTCTTGCCAACAAATGATGTGGGAAATTTTATACATCCATTTCCCAAAAAAGGGAACTTGAAGCCATACTTTGTACTCTATACCAAAATTAACTCAAAATAAATCATGGACCTAAATGTAAAACAAAGCCATAAAAGTTGTAGAAGAAAACATAGAAAAAAGCTTCAATATCTGGCATTGAGCAAAGAGCCCTAGGACATGACACCAAGACGACAATCCAGAAGAAAAAATTGCTAAACTTAACGCCATCAAATTTGCAAGTTTTCCTCTGTGTAAAACAATGATCAAAGAATAATAAGAAAAGCTGCAGACTAGAATAAAATTTGCAAACCACATTATCTGACAAAGATTTCCATCCCGAATACCCAAAGAACTCTCAAAACTCAATAAGAAAATAGCTTTATTTTTCTAAAATAGGCACAATACTTTAACAGAAATTTTATGAAAGCAGATATACAAATGGAAATAACTATATAAAAAGATGTTTGTCACCACTGGTCATTAAGGAAATGCAAATTTAAAACGCATGACATATTTCTAGATATCTATTAGAAGGACCAGAGAACAAAACAAAGAAAAATAAGAACTAGGATAATATCAAATGCTCACGACCCAGATAATCACAATGGTGTGATCACTCACCTAGAGCCAGACATCCTGGAATGTGAAGTCAAGTGGGCCTTAGAAAGCATCACTAAGAACAAAGCTAGTGGATGTGTTGGAATTCCAGTTGAGCTATTTCAAATCCTGAAAGTTGATGCCGTTAAAGTGCTGCACTCAATATGCCAGCAAATTTGGAAAACTCAGCAGTGGCTACAGGACTAGAAAAGGTCAGTTTTCATTCCAGTTCCTAAGAAAGGCAATGCCAAAGAATGCTCAAACTACCACACAATTGCACTCATCTCACACGCTAATAAAGTAATGCTCAAAATTCTCCAAGCCAGGATTCAGCAATACATGAACCGAGAACTTCAATTCGTTCAAGCTGGTTTTAGAAAAGGCAGAGGAACCAGAAATCAAATTGCCAATATCCTCTGGATCATCGAAAAAGCAAGAGAATTCCAGAAAAACATCTATCGCTGCTTTAGTGACTACTCCAAAGCCTTCGACTGTGTGAATCACAATAAATCGTGGAAAATTCTGAAGGAGATGGAAATACCAGACCACATGATCTGCCTCTTGAGAAACCTGTATGCAGGTCAAGAAGCAACAGTTAGAATTGGACAAGGAACAACAGACTGGTTCCAAGTAGGAAAAGGAGTATGCCAAGGCTGTATATTGTCACCCTGCTTATTTAACTTATATGCAGAGTACATCATGAGAAATGCTGGGCTGGAAGAAGCACAAGCTGGAAGCAAGATTGCCAGGAGAAATATCAAAAACCTCAGATATGCAGATGACACCACCCTTATGGCAGAAAGTGAAGAGGAACTGAAAAGCTTCTTGATGAAAGTGAAAGAGGAGAGGGAAAAAGTTGGCTTAAAGCTCAACATTCAGAAAACTAAGATCATGGCATCTGGTCCCATCACCTCATGGGAAATAGATGGGGAGACAGTGGAAACAGTGGCTGACTTCATTCTTTTGGGCTCCAAAATCACTGCAGATGGTGACTGCAGCCATGAAATTAAAAGATGCTTACTCCTTGGAAGGAGTTATGACCAACCTAGACAGCACATTAAAAAGCAGAGACATTACTTTGCCAACAAAGGTCCGTCTGGTCAAGACTATGGTTTTTCCAGTGGTCGTGTATGGATGTGAGAGTTGGACTGTGAAGAAAGCTGAGTGCCGAAAAATTGATGCTTTTGAACTACGGTGTTGGAGAAGACTCTCGAGAGTCCCTCGGACTTCAAGAAGATCCAACCAGTCCATCCTAAAGGAGATCAGTCCTGGGTGTTCATTGGAAGGACTGATGCTGAAGCTGAAACTGCAATACTTTGGCCACCTGATGCAAAGAGTTGACTCATCTGAAAAGACCCTGATGCTGGGAGGGATTGGGGGCAGGAGGAGAAGGGGGCGACAGAGGATGAGATGGCTGGATGGCATCACCGACTCGATGGGCATGGGTTTGAGTAAACTTTGGGAGTAGGTGATGGACAGGGAAGCCTGGCATGCTGCGATTCATGGGGTTGCAAAGTCTGACACGACTGAGCGACTGAACTGAGCAAGGATATGGAGAAACTGGAATTATTACATATTATACATGACTGATGCAAATGGGTCCTCCCTGGTGGCTCAGGCAGTAAAGAATCTGCCTGCAGTGCAGAAGACCCAGTTTGATCCCTGGGTCAGGAAGATCCACTGGAGAAGGAAATGGCAACCCACTCCAGTGTTCTTGCCTGGAAAATCCCATGGACAGGGGAGCCTGGCAGACTACAGTCCATGGGGTCTCAAAGTGTTTGACACGACTGGGCAACTAACACTTTCCACGTTTCAATGCAAATAGTGGAATGTAAAGTATAGTCACTTTAGTAAACAGTTTAACAATTTCTTATGAAGTTAAACACATTTATCCTGAGTCATAGATATTTATCCAAGAGAAATGACAACAAAGTCCTGAAAATACTGTATGTGAATATTTACAGCAACTTTCTTCATCATCACCAAAACCTAGAAACAACTCAAATGCTTTTCATCTGATGAATGAATTAATTATAGTACATCTGTACAATGGAATCCTACTCAGCAATAAAAAGTAATGAGCTATTCATATATGCAACAACATATGTAAATCTCAGATATATATTGCTAAGTGAAAGAACTCAGATTTCCAAAGGATAAATACAGTGCAACTCCAGTTATGTGATATTTTGTGAATGGTGATAGTATCGAGACAAAACAGGTGAGTGATTTTCAGAGAATGGACATGAAGAAGTGTTAAAGAAAGGGGCAACATGATGAAATTTGGGGGCATAATAAAACTGATCTATATCCTGGATGCAGTGGTGGTTCTACAACTATATTCATTTCTATCACTTCATAGAAGTCTATACCAAACAAAAGTGAATTGGGGAATTCCCTGGCGATTACCTGGTTAGAACTCTGTGCGTCCACAACATGGGTCACAGGTTGAATCTAGTCCATCCTGCATGCCCACAAGGCAAAAAAAAAAGTGAATTATTTCTACATAAATTTTTAAATACGACTCACTAAGATTGCAAGGTAAGAATTACAAAGATACAAAAGACAAAAATATCAATCACATTTTCAAACAGTACCAAGCAAAACTCATAAATTTTTAAAGATTATTTGCAATAGTAATAAAAAGCTGTAAGGTACCTAGGCATAAAATGGGCTTCCCTGGTGGCTCAAACTAAGTAAAGAATCCATCTGCAATGCAGGAGACCTGGGTTCAATCCCTGGATTGGGAAGATGCCCTGGAGGAGGGCATGGCAACTCATTCCAGTATTCTTGCCTGGAGAATCCCCATGGACAGAGGAGCCTGGCAGGCTACAGTCCACAGGGTCACAAAGAGTCGGACACAACTGAGCAACTAAGTACAGCACAGCACACACATAAAATATACATCATATCTTTCTGGAGGAAATTATAAACTTGAATAGACAGTATATAATGCTTTCATAAAACATGACCTTAAACTCAATGCAAGCCTGATCAAAATCCAAAAATGAGTTTTCATGAACCTTTCTAAGCCGATTCTAATATTCATTATTATGGCCAATAAAATTTTAAAGGAAAACAACTGGAGAAACTTACCCTAACAAATACAAAACTTGTTTTAAAAACTTTAGTTAAAAAAAAAAAAAAGAACACTATGGTATTGGCACAGTGGCAGACCAAGGGATCAGTGAAGTACAGGAAAAAAAAAATCCACTTGATGCATAAAAGAAGTACCACTACAAATAAATGGAATATAGTGGACTATTCAGTAATTGGTTTTTGGAGAACTGGTTCACTATATGGAAAAAAATTTTTTCAATAAGATCCCCTCCTGACAACATTCACTAAAATTAACTCTCATTAGATTAAAATATTCAAGGTCAAAAGAAAAACTAAAAACTTGGCAAGGAATATTCTGTAGAACATTTTTATGATCACAGGTAATGAAGGCTTTACCTTTAAACAGGACACAAAGCACAAATCATAAAGGAAATGACTGTAAATGTAACTACTTTAAAACTAAAAACAGTTCAGTACCAAAGGAAGCAACATATACAAACTGAAAAAACAAGTTACAGAATGGTGAAATTACTTTACAACTTCTATTATATAGCCTAAGAAGCACTGAGCACCAGAACTTTACAATAGGGTAGCCACTAACCCTGGTAGCTCAATGGGTTAAGTATCTGCCTGCAGTGCAGGACACCCGGGTTTGGTCCCTGTATTGGGAAGGTCCCCTTGGAGAAGGAAATGCCAACCCACTCCAGTATTCTTGCCTGGAGAATCCCATGGACAGAGGAGTCTGGTGGGCTACAATCCATGGTGGGGTCACGAGAGTCGGACACAATTTAGCGACTAAACTATCACCACCAGCCACTAACCACATGTAACTATTGCGCATTTGAAATGTGGCTGGTCCAAGTTGTTTTAAGTGTGAAATACTTAATAGATGCAAAAAATAATTTTAATTATCTCATTTACAATGTGTCTAAGGACTAAATATTTTAAATTATAATATTTTGGATGTATTGGATTAAATGTTGAAATTAATTTCACCTGCTTCTTTTTACTTTCTTTAATGTGGCTACTAGATAATTTTAAATTACATGATGGGGGGCATGTTATATTTCTATTGACAACATGAATCTAAAACAATGCAAAATGTATATAAACTCAAATGGCCAACAACACATCTGAAAAGATACTTAACTTCCTAATGACCAGAGAAACACACATGCAAACAATGGAATATGCATCAGATTGCCAGTTTAAAAATCAGACCTTACTGAGTTTTTGTGAGGATGTATAACAACCGGTAATCTGACACATCGGCATGTGTATGTATTGGGTTGGGGGGAGTAAAACTTAGTGTAACCACTTTGAAAAATGACATGGTAAAATCTCATAAAATTGAAGATGAGTATTCCCTACCATCCAGCAATATCTCCAATGTATTGAATATATATATACAATAGAAACTCACATATGAGTGCAAGAAGACAATGTTCACTTCAACATTGTTTAGAATTCTGAAAAATGAAACAACATCCATCAAGAAAAGAACAGTTAAATATACTGAGGCATAGTCAGACAATGGAATATTATTCTTTAGGGACTAAAGCAGTCATTTTCAAAATATGGTCCCTGAAATGTGTCAGTGATGTGAATTCCTGGTCCCAACCCACACACACTGCAGCTGAAACTTTGGGAAACCAAGGGCAACTGACTTGTGGTTTATTTTTTTTTTAACATAAATTTATTTATTTTAATTGGAGGCTAATTACTTTACAATACTGTATTGGTTTTGCCATACATTGACATGAATCCACCACAGATGTACATGCGTTCCCCATCCTGAACTCCCCTCCCACCTCCCTCCCCATTTGGCTTAAAGAAGGATATGTACAGTATGATGACATTCATCTCAAGTTTAAAAACTGGCAAATAACATTATACTGCTCGTGAAAGCATTATGGCCATAAAAATATAAAAATGTGCATGGAGGTGGCTGGCACTGAATTCATGGCAACACAGAGTAGGAAAGAGGGAAATGAGATATGGGAAAGGAGGGCTTAAAACTAGAAAGCTCACACATTTATGATGTTTCCTTTATTTAAAGAATATTTAAGATGCTAGGCTTCCCTGGGGGCTCAAATAGTAAAGAATCTGCCAGCAGTGCAAAAGACCCAGGTTTCAACCCTGGATGGGGAAGATCCCCTGGAGAAGGGAATGGCAACCCACTCCAGTATTCTTGCCTGAAAACTCCCATGGACAGAGGAGCCTGGTGGGCTACGGTCCATGGGGTCGTAAAGAGTCAGACAGGACTGAGGGACTTTCACTTTCTTTCACTTTAAGAAGATAAGATAAACATCACTGCACACATCTTGACATCATTGCCTGATTCCTTAGAATAAAATTGGAGAAGTGGAAATGAACTACTTCTTTCACTTATAACTGTCATCACCCTAGTCCTCATCCCCTAGGATAGGGAGTATTGCAATTGCTCATTCCTGATAACTCTACTCCAATAGATAGCAAAGTGATTCAACACACACTGAAATCTCCAGCTTCCAAAAATGCTGCTTTGTATACATTGCCTCCCTACTTGGAAAATTTCAATGGTACTTCAGAGTTGCCACTTGATATTCAAGTTTCTACAGAGCAACATTCCTATATACTTCCTCAACTATACACCTCCAGCTACACATACTGTCCTATATAAAGATCTCTCTTTTGGTTTTAAAGTCACAACAAACTGGAAAATTCTTTAAGAGATGGGAATACCAGACCACCTGACCTGCCTCCTGAGAAATCTATATGCAGGTCAGGAAGCAACAGTTAGAACTGGACATGGAACAACAGACTGGTTCCAAATTGGGAAAGGAGTACATCAAGGTTGTATATTATCACCCTGCTTATTTAACTTATATGCAGAGTACATCATGAGAAATGATGGACTGGATGAAACACAACCTGGAATCAAGATTGCCAGGAGAAATATCAATAACCTCAGATATGCAGATGACACCACCCTTATGGCAGAAAGCGAAGAACTAAAGAGCCTCTTGATGAAAGTGAAAGAGGAGAGTGAAAAAGTTGGCTTAAAACTCAACATCAGAAAACTAAGATCATGGCATCCGGTTCCATCACTTCATGGGAAATAGATGCAGAAACAGTGGAAACAGTGACAGACTTTTTTGGGGGCTCCAAAATCACTGCAAATGGTGATCGCAGCCATGAAATTAAAAGATGCTTACTCCTTGGAAAAAAGTTATGACCAACCTAGACAGCATATTAAAAAGCAGAGGCATTGCTTTGTCAAAAAAGTTCCATCTAGTCAAAGCTATGGTTTTTCCAGTAGTCATGGATGAATGCCAGAGTTGGACTATAAAGAAAGCTGAGCACGGAAGAATTGACGCTTTTGAACTGTGGTGTTGGAGAAGACTCTTGAGAGTCCCTTGGACTGCAAGGAGATCCAACCAGTCCATCCTAAAGAAAATCAGTCCTGAATATTCATTGGAAGGACTGATGCTGAAGCTGAAACTCCAGTACGTTGTCCACCTGATGCAAAGAAATGACTCATCTTAAAAGACCCTGATGCTGGCAAAGACTGAAGGCGGGAGGAGAAGAGGACGACAGAGGATGAGATGGTTGGATGGCATCACCGACTCAATGGACATGAGTTTGAGTAAGCTCCGGGAGTTGGTGATGGACAGGGAGGCCTGGCCTGCTGCAGTCCATGGGGTCGCAAAGAGTCGGACACAACTGATCAACTGAACTGAACTGAACTTGGTTAAAGTAATCTATGCTCCCTAAACACAGTCCACACATTTCTGCCTCCTTGCCTTTGCTCATTACTCATAACCTCCATGGTCCTTAACATCATGTAAAATCTGACCCACGTTCCAAGCACTAGCTCTACCCCCTGATCACCCTGGAATCAATTAGATCATAAAAATCACCCTAATTGATCATCTTTTCAACTCTCCTAGTATAATGTGTCACTCACATGGTACTCAGCCACGCCATACTTGTATCATTTATTTTAATGTCCCTACACCTGCTCATAGATTCAGCTAGACTGTTATTATTCTTCTAGTTAAAATCTGTCTTGCTCCAGAAAGGATTTAAGGTGGTCCACCTAGATGCTAAACATCCCAAGGCTACAGTGTATGTTTCTCTAGCACCAAGAGTAGTACCCCACAAATGACCTAAATTCCAACCTCCATGAGAATAAGCAGCACGACTGTTCTGTTTGTAACTGTATCTAGATCCCAGAGAATTCTGTAGTACTTAATAGGCACCCAATAATCGTTTTGTTGAATAAATGAATGGGCTTTATAATTGTATTATAGTGCTGATTGCTGTTTCCAGGTATAAAATACTATTTGAGATCTGGAGAAGGAGTAAGGAAGAAGACATACACATCAGAAGCTCCACAGCCCACACCATTAGCTCCCCCAAAGATTGTCATATCAGTTGCATACTGTCCTCATTAACATGCTGTGTACCTCTTATTTCAAAGCAAGATTGATTGCTAACATTGACTGAATGCTCGATTTGAGCAGGTATCGTGCTAAGTCCATGTTGCTTGCATGATTTAACCTTTGTGGCAGTTGCATGGGGCAGGTATAGGATTCTTGAAAATTTCAGATGAGGAAACTGAGGGGTTATATATCCTGACCTACAAGCCGCAGTGAATTACACGAGGAAGCGTGACATCAAAGTTTACGCTCTTAACTGCATTCTGACCACATGGAAAAGATAATGATGGCTTCAAAGAGGTAAATTTGAATATAGTAACTATCTGGTTCTAAGTCAATCAATTTAATGAATTCAAATACTTTTTTGCAAATTGCTTGGCATTTATAGAAGGAAAGCAAATATATTGACTGCACTACTACTATGCTTCAAATAAGGTTCTCTCAAGCTCCTTGATTTGTTTCCACCCCAACATCAGCTGTGAGAGTGAGCGTCATCATTATCCCCGTTTTGCAGGTGAGAAAATTGAAACCCAGAGAGATGACGCACCTGGTTCAGGGTCATAGAACTAGCCAAGGGCAGAGCTTGGTTTTAATTCCAAGTCTGGATGCTTTACCTGTAACGTAGCCAGTCATCTGAGACATATTTAGAAGTTATAAAGACTTCCATATAAAATATAACATAAAGTCTCGTGACAGTGACTACTGCAGTATATTATTTAATATCCCAGCAACCTAAGCAAGGTGAAGGCAGTTCTATACCATTCAATATCTAGAGACAGTAACTCATATGTTTAGGCATCTAGTCAATGTTCACTATAATTCGATTCACTTTCAGTACCATGAAATACCAAGTTTAGACGCACTGAGAAAAAGGTGGCACCATGAAGACCATATTTCTATTAACTGTATATTTTCTAGAGACCAAAGTGGTATTTATAGTCTGGGACAGCTGATAGATTTCTTGAAATATTGACTTTTAGTGAAATCTTTGTGGTTCACTGACTTCTTTTAATATACCTATTAAGGTATCCAGAGAACTATAATTATAGCCACTATATCTTGTTTATGCAATATTCAATTACTAACATGGCATGCCATTTATCTCAATAATTATCTTAATAATTATTCTATTAAATCTAAATGAGTGTCCTTAAATCAATTTATATGCTGAAAATTTCTCCCCCCATTGCACCCTCCTCCTGGTGTCCAGCATCTGTATATGGAAGTAGCTCCCTTGGAGGCTATAGCAAGTCAGTGTGCAGGAAATCTATGAATAATGAGAGTGGAGAACCAAGTCTGGGAATTTTGCCCTTCCTTATGCTACATAACCAGGCTTCCCAGGTGGAGCTAGTGGTAAAGAACCCACCTGCCAATGCAGGAGACATAAGAGATGCAGGTTTGATCCCTGGCTTGGGAAGATCCCCTGGAGGCGGGCATGGCTGCCCACTCCACTATTCTTGCCTGGAGAATCCCATGGACAGAGGAGCCTGGCAGGCTATGGTCCATAGGGTCGCAAAGAGTTGAACACGACTGAAATGACTTAACACAGCACATCCCATGCAAGATGATCGGCAAAATGCTTCGCCTATCAAAAATCACTAAATCTATTCAAGTAGTCACCACTCTCACACCCAAACTCCCAAGAGATATTTAAACAGAACATACTTTGTACTGGCCAGGATAGGAGAGCATTAAAGAAACTGCTCCTGCTGCCACGCATGGAAACACAGGGAGAAAAATGGTTCATCCTTCCCATCTCCTCCTGATCAGCTGACTTGTTCCGTCCTGTTTATTCTCATCTTGGTCTCTCCACCACCCTCAGGTTTTCAGTGCCCAATGCCATCCAGGCTTGTGGGAAGAAATAGGTTCAAGGGTATTTTAGCTGCTCTTTCTTACTCGGGACTAATGGTGCTTCAGTCCCAAATATCGATGGGGAAAGAAAATTGTAAGACGGAAACTGGACATTTCATCCCTACATAAAAGAGCTTCTGTCTCATATTCTCTTCAAGCATTCTCAACACAAAAGAATTCTGACATGACGCACTCTGATGAATGGAAATGATGATCCGTTTACCCCCGATTGCCATGTCATGATCCTACATGACAGGTAGGGCTGATGTGCAGGAATTCAGGCCGTTTACTAAGGCTGGTGAAGACACAAGGGCTCCCACACCATCCCCTCTTCCCTTGCATTTCCCTGAAAAACTTGAGGGTGGAGAGAGAAGTTCACGTTTCCCTTGGTTCAGCTCCTAAAGTAGTTCTTTAGAGTCCTCATAGGTGGCAGGAATGGCCCATCCCAGAATCTGTGAACTTGAAAGTTAGCACTCAAGGGTAACCTGGAGATCCATGGGTGGTCAAGGAACAGAGGGAGTGCCTTGGGGTAAAGGCTCTTACCTTTCTTAATAGGGTCACAACAGCTGGGGCAATATGTGGCAGGGCAGCTGGAATGCCTGCAGGAAGAAAAAAGCTGCTGCCTGGCAAGCCCACCCCGAGAGAACAGGTGTGGGCTATCATCACATGCGTGCTACAGGCATACAGGGTGCCTCTTTGGCTATGTGCCTTATAGTCATTAGGGAACTGGAGGAAGATATATATTAAGTACCAGTAATAGTCATTTCTTTAATGCTAGCAGTAATGGCCAGACCATGAAATTGTGCAGCTCTTTCAAGTATCATAAAAAGGGTATTAAATTTACAGCCAAGTACAAATTAGAAAAGACTTTAAGGAGACTGGCTCAGAGCCCATCTGAGCTGGAAACAATCTTTCACAGCATCCTCATAATGTGTACCTGTAACCAAGAGATCACTCATCTCCCTGAGTCTCAGTCTCCACATCTCTACAAACTATCATTAGACTAGGCCACTGTTGCTCAAACTGTGTTGCAAAACCACTCAGGTGGGAACTTATTGAAATTAAGATCCATAAGTCCCTTGCAGGACCTACAGAAGCAAAAAACTGAGGTTATGGGCCTGGAATCTGCATTTTAAACCCAACTCTGCTCCGTCTGATGCCACGTGGTTCTGATATATACTTGCTGAGTTAGAAATATGTTTCACTTACTGTGTGAGTATATTCACACTGTCACCTTTTTCTAGACAGCACTCTCCCTCCAACTTTATCTGTAGATGTCCTGCCTGTGTGTCTAGCTCCCCTCAAGTGTAGCTCTCTCTCTGCAACCCTCCTTCAGCCATGTTTCTGCTTTTTAATACGGTGTCTAGGATTGTCATAGCTTGCTCCTTGAAAGAAAAGCTTTGACAATCCTAGACAGCATACTAAAAAGCAGAGGCATCACATTGCTGACAAAGGTCCATATATTCAAAGCTATGATTTTTTCCAGTAGTCATGTATGGATGTGAGAGTTGGACCATAAACAAGGATGAGCACCAAAGAATTGATGCTTTTGAACTGCGTGTTGGAAAAGACTCTTTTGAGAATCTCTTGGACAGCAAAGAGATCAAACCAGTCAATCCTAAAGGAAATCAATCCTGAATATTCATTGGAAGGACTGATGCTGAAGCTCCAATACTTTGGTCACCTGGTGCAAAGAACTGACTCACTGGAAAAGACCCTGATGCTGGGAAAGATTGAGGGGCAGGAGGAGAAGGGGATGACAGAGGATGAAATGGTTAGAGAGCATCACCAACTCAATGGATGGGAATTTGAGCAAACTGGGAGATAGTGGAGGACAGAGGAGTCTGACGTGCTGCAGTTCATGGGGTCACATAGTCAGATACGGCTTAGCAACTGCACAAAAACAACCAAATACTACAGACTGGGTGGCTTACTGACAACAGAAATTCATTTTTCACAGTTCTGAAGGATGGAAGTCTGATATCAGGGTACCAGCATGGTTAGGCAAGGGCAGTTTCCTCAGACTTCTTATTGCATCCTCCAATGGTGGAACGGGTGATGGAGCTCTGTGAGGTCTCTTTTATAAAGGAACTAGTCTCATTCATGAAGGCTCCACCCTCACGACTTAAGCACCTCCCAAAGGTCCTGTATCTTTTAATACCATCACCTTGGGGGTTAGGATTTCAACACATGAATTTGGCGGAGACTCCAACATTCACCATAGCACCTACATGGAGTCTCTGGTTAAAACAGTGAATTACAGCCCTTTATTAAATATAATCAGGAAGGAATTTTAGCATCTGCTTGAAGATGGAAAAATATGAATCAAAAGGAGATAAAAGGCTGCCAAATAGACAAACGCGCAAAAGCAGTAAGAAAGAGAGGTAATACCCAATAAGAGTTCTTCTCTTGTCTAGTGGCAGATAATAGCTACAGGACTGGAAAAGGTCAGTTTTCATTCCAATCCCAAAGAAAGGCAATGCCAAAAAATGCTCAAACTACCGCACAATTGCACTCATCTCACACACTAGCAAAGTAATGCTCAAAATTCGCCAAGCCAGGCTTCAACAGTATATGAACCGTGAACTTCCAGATGTTCAAGCTGGGTTTAGAAAAAGCAGAGGAATCAGAGATCAAATTGTCAACATCCGCTGGATCATCGAAAAAGCAAGAGAGTTCCGGAAAAACATCTACTTCTGCTTTATTGACTATGCCAAAGCCTTTGACTGTGTGGGTCACAACAAATTGTGGAAAATTCTTCAAGAGATAGGAATATCAGACGACCTGAACTGCCTCCTGAGAAATCTGTATGCAGGTCAAGAAGCAACAGTTAGAACTGGACATGGAACAAAAGACTGGTTCCAAATTGGGAAAGGAGTATATTATCTCCCTGCTTATTTAATTTATATGCAGAGTACATCATGAGAAATGCTGGGCTGGATGAAGCACAAGCTGGAATCAAGATTGCCAGGAGAAATATCAATAACCTCAGATATGCAGATGACACCACTCTTATGGCAGAAAGTGAAGAACTAAAGAGCCTCTCTTGATGAAGGTGAAAGAGGAGAGTGAAAAAGTTGGCTTAAAACTCAACATCAGAAAACTAAGATCACGGCATCTGGTCCCATCACTTCATGGCAAAATTATGGGGAAACAGTGGAAACAGTGACAGACTTTTTTGGGGGCTCCAAAATCACTGCAAATGGTGATCGCAGCCATGAAATTAAAAGATGCTTACTCCTTGGAAAAAAAGTTATGACCAAGCTTGACAGCATATTAAAAAGCAGATCCCTCTAGTCAAAGCTATGGTTTTTCCAGTAGTCATGGATGAATGCCAGAGTTGGACTATAAAGAAAGCTGACCACCAAAGAATTGATGCTTTTGAACTGTGGTGTTGGAGAAGACTCTTGAGAGTCCCTTGGACTGCAAGGAGATCCAACCAGTTCATCCTAAAGGAGATCAGTAATGGGTGTTCATTGGAAGGACTGATGCTGAAGCTGAAACTCCAATACATTGTCCACCTGATGCGAAGAAATGACTCATCTGAAAAGATCCTGATGCTGGGAAAGATTGAAGGCGCTAGGAGAAGGGGATGACAGAGGATGAGATGGCTGGATGGCATCACCGACTCAATGGACATGAGTTTGAGTAAGTTCCGGGAGTTGGTGATGAACAGGGAGGTCTGGCATACTACAGTCCATGGGATCACAAAAAGTCGGACACAGCTGAGCAACTGAACTGAACTGAATGGATCTTATGCAGTTGGAAGGTAGGAGATGAAGATGGGGCCTCATGAGATGTATGAGGCTCAGGTTACACTCAAAAATTTTTAAACTTCAGTAGGTCAAAGACACAAATCAGTGTTTCTCAGAGTACATTTCAAACATGTGCATCAGAAACACGTGAGGAGCTTATTAGAAAGTCATCTCTCTATGAATCAGCATCTCTCATACCCAGGGGGCAGCATTTGGGGCTGCCACCACCACCAGATCAGCTCCACCCTGAGTCTCAGCACTTCTCTCTTCTAGTGTCTCATACTGATTTCAAAGGGCTTTGCAAGAACTGCAAGAAGCTCAAGACATGAGAATTCTTGACCAAGTGATGCCTGAGACCCAGGGGAGAATTCTCATCTCTCTAGTTAGACTTGGGTAAATCCAATCATCAGGAATCACCATGTCCTGGTTTATTTTCAGATCCTTTCCTGCTTAACTGTTAATATCTTCACACACACAGAAAGAAATCCAAACAAAGTGTCTCAGTCAAGGACATTCTGCCTTTGTTAGTTCTGCAAAAGCAGCAGACGGCTATTGCTTATTTTTCCAGAGACCTGCAACTATTTTCTTAGTAACCTCCCACGTACAATAAAATTGTCAAGCCCAGGTTCCTCTATGGACTTTGCTAATTTATGCCCACAGACTCACCATCTGTACCCATAGGTTTGCATGCAAACTATCTTCCTAACTCCAGTGTATTATTAGTTACCAAGCCAGGTGTCTGATACTTCCAATGCCTCCCAGAGCCTGTTTACCAGAACATAAACACACCATATCTGTATCAACATGCAAAGTGAGTCAGACAACATATGAAATTATCTGGGCGATGCAAATAGATCTACCTCACTGATGCACACAGGTGGCTGCCTAACATGAAGCATATTTTTAGGTGTCCAATGCACCTTCTAGAGAGAGATGCTATGCAGGAGGATAGTCCATTAGGATTCTTTCCACTTAAAGATGTAATTCATTCTATGAGCTATTACCATGTAATCTGCAGGCAGTTTCACACCATGCAGGGAATTCCACTCCCGGTGATCAGGACAATCCCAAAAGCCAGAATCAAGATCTCTTCGCCATATCACTCCATCCATCTATCCATTCATTTATTCTACTGTTACCCAAGTCCTGCTCTAGTTGCTGTGGTTCAGTAATGAGCCAGACAGTTGCAAGGGGCTGCATCCTGGGGCTTCTATTCTAGTGGGGGAAAGTGACAATAAACATGAAGTCAAAGAACACAATCTCATGTAGCAGTAAATGCTACAAAGAAAATAAAACACAGCAACTAGGAGATGGGAAAACTGCATTGGGTCACTGAAAAAGGCCTCTGTGAGCAGGTAACTCATGCACTGAAGCCTGAGTGACAAGAAGGAGCCACCAACTGTCAGATCTAAAGACATACAGAGAGAGGGAATAGCAAATGCAAAGACTCTGAAGCAGGAAAGAGCAAATCAGGCTGAGAAATAACAAGGAGGCCAATATGGCTATGATGGAGCAAGAGAATGGCTGGAGATGAGGTCAGTCAAGGAGGCAAAGCCAGATTGTGTAGGACTCTGTATGCCATGGACAGGAATCTAGAGCCTATTCTAAATGGGAAGGCAAGAAGCCTATATAGACTGATATCATACCTTAAGAAATATTGGTCTTGACTCTGTATAACATACTCTAGGTCTATCCACTTCTCTACAGGTGACCCTATTTCATTTCTTTTAGTGGCTGAATAATATTCTATTGAGTATATGTACCACATTTTCTTTATCAGAAAAATAAATGTCATGTATTAACACATATATGTGGAATCTAGAAAAATGGTACAAATGAACCTATTTCCCAGGCAAGAATAGAGACACAGACGTAGAGAACAGACATGTGGACACAGGGTGGGAAGAGTTGGGGGACGAATTGAGAGAGCAGCACTGAAATATACACATTACCGTGTGTAAAATAGATAGCTAGTGGGAAGTGGCTGTGTAACACAGGGACCTCAGCTCAATGCTCTCTGACCACCTAGAGCGGTGGGGGTTGGTGTGGGAGGGAGGTCCAAGAGGGAGGGGACAGATGCATGTATAGAGCTGATTCACCTCACTGTACAGCAGAAATCAACACAACATTGTAAAGCAACTATATTACAATTTAAAAAGAAATATTTGCTTTCTTATTGGTAGTAAGAGTTACTCTGTATGGAGCCCCTGCCATGGGCTGGGATGCTTTAGAAACATCAGGGAGTTGAAACCTTCCAAGGAAACTATAAAGTGTAACTGTTCCCAGAGGAGGGAACAGACACTTTGAGTTCACAGAAGTTCACACATCTAATAAGGGTTGAAGTCAGGAGGCAAACCCACATCTGTCTGATGCCAAAGTCAAAAGCTATTCATGACTACACCAAAGAAGATATTTTGTTTACCAAAATTCTACCCAAGTAGGAATGGCCAGGTAAGTTCCCATAATGAAGACCTTACTCTAGGCCAGGAATTGAACTCAGTTCTTCCTCACCATTACCCTGGGAGATGACTCTTATGATATTGCCATGTGATTTAGCAGATGGGGCCACTGTGGCTGAGAGGCTGAGGACCCATGGTAGCAGGTGAGAAATTCACACCCAGATCCACGTTACTCCAAAGCACATACAGATGGTATTTCCCCACAATGCCAAATATCGCTTGTTTTGTTCTTAGGATTATCTTAATTCAAATGTCAGCCTAGTTTAGAAACGTGTCGCTAGCCTGCTCCTTTACGTACAGTCAATTAGAACTCTGGAGGCACAACAGATGTCCAGTAACCAGAACTGAGATGGGGCAGAAGGCAAGGAAACATTTGTCAGCTATCCCTCTTCTCTGGCTCTTTGCAGGCAAAGGACACTGCCCATCTCTGCAAGGATAGGAAGCTGCAAGATTTTTTTATATGTCTGTGCTTGGGGGACAAAGACTCTTCTGTCTCAACTCTGAACAAGAAAGAGACTATCATGTGGGTCTGTAACATCTGAAACTGTATGCAGATGCTAAAATACCAGCATCCGATGGGGACGCGAAGAACCTCTGGAATCCACCCCTCCCCACGTACCACTGGAGTTCAGAAAACTCTCTCTATTAGGGACAGGGAAGAGAAGAACAGCTACTCTGAGGCTGTGGAATAGTCAGAGGTTTACAGTGGCTAGCACTTAAATACTGGAAAGCACTTGACAGTGAAATATTATTCAGCCATAAAAAGGAAGTTCTTAACACAAGATATAGCATGAATGAACCTTGAAAACATTATGCTAAGTGAAATGTCAGACGCAAAATGCCACAGATTATAGGACCACATTTAAATGAACTATCAAGAATAGGCAATGCCATAGAGACAGAATGATTCATGATGGCCTAGGATTGGAGGTGTTGAGGGGAATAGCAAGTGACTGATAATGAGTGAGGGTTTCTTGGAGGAGAGGGCATGATAGAAATACTCTGAAATTAGTTGTAATGGTGGCAAGACATTGTGAATATAGCTCAGTTGGTAAAGAATCCGCCTCTAATTCAAGAGACTCAGGTTTGATTCCTGGGTCAGGAAGATCCCCTGGAGAAGGAATAGGCTACCCACTCCAGTATTCTGCCCTGGAGAATTCCATGGACTGTATAGTCCATGGGGTCACACAAAGAGTCACACACAACTGAGCGACATTCACTTCACTTCACTGAATTTTATACTTAAAAAGGTGAAATTTAGAGTTGTTATAAAAATTATACATTTGGACTTCCCTGGTGGTCCAGGGGTTAAAAATCCACCTGCCAATGCAGGGGACATGAGTTCAATCCCTGGTCTGAGAAGATCCCACATGCCATGAGCAACCAAGCCCATGTGCCACAACCACAACTAACTACTGAAGACACCAAGGTGAGAAGTTCACGCACTGCAACTAGAGACGAGCCCCTAGTTGCCGCAACTAGAAAAATCCTGCATGCAGGAAGGAAGACCCAGAGCAGCCCAAAATAAAATTAATTAACTAATTAAGAATGTATACATTATAGGGAACTCCCTAATGGTCCAGAGGTTAGGACTCAGTGCACTCACTGCTGAGGGCCTGGGTTCGATCCCTGACTGGGGAACTAAGATTCCGCAAGCTGTGTGGTGCAGCCAAAAATATATATACATTTGGAGAGATGATACTTAACTTTATATATGTATATAAATATATTCAACATTCAGAAAAGTCTCAGAAGCTGTCTAAACCAAGGCAATTATGGCTAGTAGGACCCAGGTCACAGACAAACTTCCCTCTAATGATTTCTTTTCCTCTTTATGCTTCGCTTTTGCTTTAGCATCCTAACAAAGGATCTTCTTTCAATGCCAAGAATGCAGGCGATGCAGAAACTCAAACCAGAAGACAGAAGACCTCCCTCTTGAATCTGGTGGTAAACCCCGGCACCGGCCATTCATTTTCTAGCATTTCTAGCATCAGAGTTCAAATTGGAGCAAGAATATAGGACTAAACTGAAGAGTTTTAGAACCCCTCAGTTCTTCTGCTAGAAATAACATACAACAACATACAAGAAATAACATACAAGGCACGATTCCTAGTAGTAATGCTGAAACAGCAGCCAATAGTTGAGTGCTCACTACATGCCAGGTGCTATGTTAACTGTTTATGCACATTGTTTCATTCATTCCTCCTACTACCCTGTGAGACAGGTACACCTACGCAGCCCAACTGACAGAGGAGAAAAATGAGACACTGAAAGGTTAAACATCTTGTCTCATGTCAGGAAATAGGTAAATGGTGGGACCAGGTCGTCTGACTATTCTGCTACCTGATCTGACATTTTTAGCCAACAACACTGTATACTACTTCCCAGTAGCCATGGGAAGGATAATTGGAGTGGTATCAGCTAAAATGCATTAAGCATCTGCTTTACAGCAAGGGTTCTACCTACCTGTCATCTGTCATTTTGGTTTGGGGGGGGAGGGGCACCTATGCTGGATCTTCATTGCAGTGTGCAGGCTTCTCACTTTGTGGTGGAACATGGGCTCTAGGTACGTGGGATTCAGTCGTTGTGGTGCACGGATTTAGTTGCCCCACAACATGCCCCCAGACCAAGGATCAAACCCATGTCCCCCATATTGACAGGTGAACTCTCAACCACTGGACCACCAGGGAAGCACTCATCTATCATTTTGTAGGTGAGGAAATGGAAGCACAGAGGATTGGTAACCTACCCAGGGTGTCGGGTGACCAATCACCCTAGAAAAATAATAGTGAAAGAAAAGTGTTAGTGGCTCAGTTGTGTCCAATTCTTTGAGACCCCGTGGACTGTAGCCCTCCAGGCTCCTCTGTCCACGGGATTTCCCCAGGCAAGAATACTGGAGTGGATAGTCACGTCCTTCTTCAGGGGATCTTCAGAATCTTTACTGTCTGAGCCACCAGGGAAGCCCAGAAAGTAAGAGAGGATGGAATCAAGTCCAGGCACTGAGCTCGGCCACCTCCCTTTATGACATTCTGGCTTTAGCCTCACACGTGGGCAGATTCAGCACCTGTCTGAACCCCAAGAGTCGACTCCATTCATAGTCCAGCTGCCCCAACCCTGTAAAAGCCACCACCGAGGGTGCCTGGCAGTCGGCCCCATCTCCTTCCACATGCCCGCGGCTGTCCCCTGCACCACTCAAGTCCTTCGGGCCTGAGAGCAGAAAGACAGGGGTTTTTCTCCCAAACATAAATCATGCAGCAGTAAGTACTTTGGCCAGAGTTGTACAAAGGCAGTTCTGGCTTCTTCTCTTTTCATGTATTTTGCATGACATAGAGCCACTGGGGCAGGCAAAACCCCACTGTCTGGAAGCTGCAGCAGGGTTTTTTCAGAGCTCCTCGTCTAATTAAGAAAAGGGTGGAGTTTTCAGGGTCTGAAATATCCCTTTGGTTTGAAATAGATACATTTTATTAGTTGGAAAAAAAGAAAAAGCTTTCGAAAATGAGGCACTAAATAAAAGCACTGATTGAATTTTATCACCCTAATTAGAAAATAAGAGTGAATCTGATAATAGATTTTTAAATGATACTACCCTTCACACACAATAAATTTCTTTGATTTTTTTTCCCCTCATATATATTCAGATCTGTATTACCTACTTTAAAGTAAATACTTCCTTAATGTGACTGTTACACTATCTCTTGGCAGATGTAAATCTAAAATATGTTTTGACATTAGGACAGAGGCAGTGCCAAAGTCAGGATTCTAAAGAGAATGAAGAAAAGGGCAAAGTCAACAAAAGCAAATCAAGATTTAGGGACCTAGAAGGTCAAGGTGGAAGGAACAACTACGTCTCTATAGTCTGGATTCTAGGAGATCTGATGAGGGAATATACAAGTAATCAGATTATCAACTTAAGCCCGATACTGGGATAGAGTTTCATTGCCACAGATGTCTTTTATTTACACACACACATACACACACACACACAGATCAGCCAGGAAATGGTCTCAATATATTAGTGGAACTGGACTTGAAAGGGTCAGAAAAGTGGCGGCCGCTGGCAATGGAAGAATGAGAAGTCAATAGCTCTAGCTGGGTCCTGATCAATGTCAAAAAGTCCTTTATTAAGGCAGCATTGTTCTTGATTATGAATATGCATGGACTAGGCTGGTAGGCAGTCAATCCTGTGAATGGCTCTTTCAATGGGGACCCAATGTCATTCTGGAGTCACTGAGCCAGGGATGGCACACAGGAACGCTGCTGTCAACAGCACCTGCTCTAGACTCTTCTCTCTTGACACTACATACTTCAGATGGTGGCCTTCAAAAGGCCAGACTGCATTCAGCACGTCTTATACAATGCAGAATGCTTTCTTTCTAAAGTCCCCAATTGAAGGGAAAATGTTACTTTTGTGCCCCTTTACAGAAATCTTGTATTATTTAAAGGAATGGACAGTAGAACACTTGGTGCCACACTGGTGGCCTTGGAAAATCTTTTCAGGAGAACTGGCCAGCCCAGTGGGGTTGAGCTAAAACCCCAATGGTCACTCAGTTACGAACGTTGCATTTTTGAAGGACAACTCTATTTGTATTGTGGTCTTGCTACATCACGTTGTAATATTCTCTGTAGGAAATGCATTGGAAACGTTACTGACATGATGCTGGAAGGATGGGTGATGGGGAGTGACTGCTTAATGGGAATACCAGGATGCAGTTTCCTTTCAGAGTGATGAAAATGGTTTAACACTGAATAGAGGGGCTAGCCATGCAACATTGTGTATGTACTAAATACCAAAGTATACACGACCAAAAGGTTGTGTTATGTGAATTCTACCTCGATATTTTTTCAAAAAAAAGGTATCACATCAAATAAACCCTTACTTGTTACCTGCTTTGTGCCAGATATGTACAGATCATCACAGTTCATGTTTTTTAAGGCCTTACAAGATTCCAGTAAGCATTCTAAGCACTGCACATTTATTAACTAATTTTTTCCTCAGAGCAACCCTCTGAGAAAGGTATTATTGTTCCCGCTTTATAGATGAGGAAACTGAGGCCAGGGAGGCCACAGAATTACCCAAGACAGCATGATTAGTAAGCGATAGAGCCAGAGACTCTGCACTTCAGATTTGTGCCACATGGCCTCAGCTGCAGACACTGACCTCGAGAATGTCACAGGCAACTGATGGTGGCTGCCTACAGGGAAAGCTCCTAAGGAAGGGTGGAGACCAGAGGAAGTAGCCAGAAAGGGCTGGCATGTGAGATAAATCATAAATGAATGATCAGAACTAAGCACAAGAGAAGTGTTTCAGACAGAGGGGGAGCTCCTGATATGATAAGCATTCGGGTATTATTGGTGTGTGAAGAACTGGAGGGTGGCAGGCTTCTCAGGTGAAAAAGGGGGCAGCTCATGAAGGTTTTCTACTGTATCTTGTAGGCAGGAGAGCTATGGATGCATTTTAATCAGGCATGACACAGAGTTGTGTTTGATAAATATCATTCTCATGGCTCCCTGGTAGTTGGAACGTAGAGGGACAAAAGTGTAGGTGGGGTTGGAGGAGACCTGTGAGGAAGCCATTTGACTAATCCAGGAAATAAACAACCGCAGGCCAAACTACAAAAATGGTCCCTGGCATCGAGAAGAATGGATGAAGTGAATAAATATTTAGGAATTCAAATCAGCAAGACTCAATCTCAGAGTCTCAGAAACTCAGAGCTGCCAGAAAGATCAAAAGCAAACCATTTCCCTTGATAAGTGTCACTTATTCATTGTTCTTTAAGAAGTGTTAAACATCATCATTTCTAAGCAGAATTCAGGAATAGCTAGTCTGTTCTTCATTTTCAAAAGCTATCCTATTGAAATTCTAAATGCAAACAGTCTTTATAAAGCAGTGTTCAGGAATATCAAGTTTTTTTTTAGGGAAGAAACATCCAGACTCAGTGCATAAACAGAATTCATGCCTTCCCAGGGACTTGAAAAGGGAATGGTTTGAAATGGATCTAAGAAATTCATGGTGCAGCATGCGGTTGTCTGGATTGCTTTGTCATCCTAACTGCATGCCGTTTCAAGATATTAGGAATTAAAATATCGTGCCAGGAGGGCTAGACTTCATTGGGAAATGGTCTTTGCATCATAAAGAATATACTAAAAGGGGGGGTCCATTTTTGTTAGATTAACAAGTGAATTGTTAATCAGTTGCCCCCCCAAGGGGGAAAAAAAAAAAAAATGCTTGCCATCTCAGATCCCCTTTCCTTGGCAAATCTCCATGGCTTTCACACTCAGTCGAATACCCCTTCATCCTCCCAAAGTGCTTGAGTATTTGGAGGCCATGGAAAGAGGTTTATTATAGTCTCCAAGTTTCAATGGATCTACAGTGTCACCCTGGACTTGAGATTTATGCAAATGAAGCGACCAGAAAGTGATAGGAGATTAAATCTGGCTAAGAGTCATCACAAGAGTTATGGAGAATCAAATCAGTGAAAGAAGAGTCCTCATGGAGTTGGAGGGACCACTGAGGCTCACTGCAGAGGTGCCATATAAACCGGAAGTAATGGGTGAGGAGATCACAAAAATAAGACAAGGAAGTGTATATGGAGGAGAGGCAGCAGCAAGAATTCCAGAGGCAAAAGCCTGGCCAGCTGACTCAAGGCAAGGATACAGAGCACCTTTGGATGAGTAAGATGGGGACCAGATTAGAGGTGGTCTGAGCACCAGGTAAACCTACTGGGTCCAGGTTTTCTGACTGGTGCAGGACCATCTCTCTCACATACTTTCTACCTTGATGCAACACCTATCTAAAAAATACTTTTCTGAGAGTAAACATACTTTTATGGAAGGGCAATGAGATCCAGAGAAGTTGCCAAATGTTTCCCAAGCTCCCTCCACCCCACAAGATAGCCTTGGGCTGTTACACAGTCTTAAATTTAGATTCAGCAGGAGCTGGTTGCGATCTGCAGTTCATGGTTTCGTGTAAATCTGAAAACGCCAGCTCAGTTTTGATCAATACCCCATTAGCCCAGTGGTTTCCCTGGGCAAGGACAAGAGCAGCAGGTTGTCTGAAGTCTAAGGAAGGTCGCACATTCATGGTTCAAATGAGAGAAGCAGGGGGAGCATTTGGCCTGTATATTCAGGTGCATTATTCATATGATGCAACACAATGCCCTGCGAAGAGTCTAGCATTTCTCATTTGTCAGGGCTTCATTCTGGAATACTCATTCTGGAATAGAATTGATGATCTAAGTCTCTGACCTCATTCAGGCTACAGAAACCTCTGTAGTCCCAAGGCAGGCTGTCTTTGACAGGGATGGCAGAAGGGCACAGCAGAGGACAGGTCACCTTAGATCTCTGAGAAATACTCACTCGCCCTGTTCCCCAGCACCGCCTTGCTGCAACTTCACACTCGTGGATCCCACAGCATGGCCGCCTACCTAGAGCTTTAGTACCTTTCCAGTCATCAACAGTCTACACTTGTGACATATCCCACCCCACCTATTCAGCTGCGCTCCAGGACTAGTCCAGCCTTATCCTTATTACCAACCATCTCCCTGAAATCCAAAGTCAGCTTTACGAGAAACCAGAAAGATCACCTATGAGTACTCCAGAGTGCCCTTATTAAGAAGCCTACAGAAAAATCCTGTCCAGGAGCAAGAGTCCATGAGAAGAAAACCAAGGCAGGCTTCTCCTTTGCTAAAAAGAACATGCACTTTATCCCCCAGTCCAAACTTAAAGGGGTAACCCAAGGCATTGAATCCTGCAGTTATCCAGCTAGTCATGCTGTGGATGTTATGGCAATAAATCAAATCAAATCCCATCTGCTAAAAATAGCTCTTGGAAATGACCCTGAAGCCAGGAAAGATTGAAGGCAGGAGAACAGGATGACATTACGAGATGGTTGGATGCCATCACTGGCTCCATGAACATGAGTTTGAGCAAGCTCCGGGAGATGGTGAAGGACAGGGAAGCCTGGCGTGCTGCAGTCCATGGGGTCACGAGGAGTCAGACATGACTGAGTGACCAAAGAACAAAAACAGCTCCATTTAGTAAGCATTTAATATTAGCCTATATGATAAGAGCTAATAATCCCAAGAAGTGGCCAACCTCAAATTGGGGTGAACAGGATAAAAAACAAATGTGCCAAAAGACTTACAAACTAAATGTGCAGTCTTTGGTATTTTGATGCAAAAAAGCAGAGCATGCTAAAGCTTCTTCTTATGGCAAGATGGGTCATTTCCTGTGTAGAGTGGTAGGATTCATTGTGAAGGGATGCAGTCATTCTAGTAACAGTCCTACAACCACAACAGCCCTACAAGCATTTTTTTTCCCCAGAGAAAACAATGCCAGGAGAGGATGCTCCCAGAGAAGACTAAGGGACCCCTGAGTGAAATACCATTTAAGACAAGAGATGGCATCCCTGGAAGAGAAACCTTACTTATACCCCCTACCAATGCTTGGCTTCTGGAGTTAAAGTTAAAATAGCAGTGAATGCTTATTTGGGCAAGTATTGTGTTTGAGGGACTTTTAGAGAATCGGGGCTGCCTTAGAGCTCTATTTCATTATTACAGCTGATGACATCACTATTTTAAAGAAACCTTCCCCTGTATTTACTCTCCTTTAAAACACATAAGGTCTTCCCCTCCCCCTAACTGATTTGGTAAGAGTTGTTTGCAATATCTAAGAGATACAGCTATATAATCAGTGAAATTGCCAGCGCTCTTTGCTTTGCTGATTCAGCAGATGTGCTTAAGATCTATAAAAATATAATGATCTTCTGCAAATAGTCAGGGCTGGCAGTTCCAAAAGAAATAAAAATGAAGGTATAATCATTAATCATTTTCATATGCAGTACTTGGCGGGGGTTGGAAATGAGCTGATAAATTACCACAGGCAAAATGCTACGCTGAGAAACTAAATACCTGTTATCCTGTTATATTTGAAAGAAATGTTTGCATTACCAGTGTCCCAGGGATCCTCCCTAATAAGAAGAGAATACCACATGAGGTGGCCCCCAAGTGATTCACAGCTGGGACAACTGACAATTCTTTTTATGAGGAAAATAAGAAGGCGTTTGACTGAGGGCATGAATTTCTTTGGTGTCTAATGCTAGGTCCGCCAAATAAAAAAAAAAAAGTTTGTCTCCTTTAGCAGTATCAACCAGCTCTATTAAAAAATATATCAAAATCTGGATTTAAAAAAAACCCTGGTAACTGTTTATGGATGATTTTTCTCTGTCCTTAGTACATGTACCCCCAAAAGAGAGGATCAGACTAAATACATGAGCCCCCATTTTCACCAAACATTAATGATACAATCTTCAGCATTTCCTCATGGTGAACATCATCATCTCTAATCCTCTTTCCTATTAAAGACATATGAATGGAGACTTAAACTGCCAACGCTGATGGATGTGAATGCCTGAACAGAGGACACTTGCACATGTTAGGAGAAAAATCCCATCTTTCGCAGATTTTCATGACAGCAAGAAAGAGAGATTGATTTTGCTTTCTCTTTCCACCCAAGCCACACAAACAGAGACCCATGAGGCCGAAAGTCAGCCACCAGCAACTTTGGTTGTAAAAGCATAGCTAATTGCACTTGGAGATGGGTACCTTGGTGAGGCTGTGGTCTCAGAGCCATTGCTGCCTGAAAATATTATACTTCAGGATGTCCTTCCTCTTTTGATTGTAAATCAGAGGAGAGTGTTGTAGTGCACATGTGAATTACGCACCAAATAAAAAAATACCCACTCGAATTTTTGGCAATATCACTGTAGAAAACAATGTTCATTTGGATCATAATGTGCTATGTTAATTATGCAAAAAATGGAAACAAGTACAATCAAAAACAGTATCAGAGTTAAGGTTTATGTATAGTGTAAATTAACTTCATTTTTTCTCAGATAAACAACACAAACCATGAAAAGGGCATTTTAAAGAGGAGAAATGTGTTATTCAGCTTTAAGAGAAGTTACCCCAACACTGAAGATCGTAATAGTCTCTGACCCTAGAAGGTAGCCAGTGGACACACTTTGCATGCTCGCTTCGCTGTTGCTCACACCTTGTCTTGTTGTAAGAGATAATGCAGGGAAGCTGCAAATGAACGAGCAGAGTGGGATTCAGAGATTCTGTCACATCCTCAAGGAAAACGGTTTTCTTCACTTCACCAGGAAAAAAGCCTCCATGAAATTAAGCAGGGAAGAAAATTCTTAGGAGGAAAAAAATAATGTAAACACTATGCTTTTACTCTCTCCTTATCAATGCAAGTGTCTTTTCATTGTCAAGATATCTTGCCTTTAGATGATGAAATGGGAAGAAGTGGATACCTCCTTGTTGGCAATGTATCCCATAAATTTCAAAGGCTATATCCTGGGACTTCCCTGGTGGTCCAGTGGTTAAAACTTCACCTTCCAATGCAAGGAATGCAGCTTCAGTCCCTGAAATTCAGATAGCTAAGAGCCCACATACCACTGGGCCAAAAACAAAAAAAAACATAAAACCAAAGCAATACTGTAACAAATTCAATGAAGACTTTAAAAATGTTCTACATGAAAAATCTTTTAAAAAGAAATAAAGCCTATATCCTGCCTAGATCACACAGAGAAAAAAATCGATCCTTTGCTTCACTGTTTCTTCCCTATAACATGTAAGTTAAAATTTTTAGTTTAAAAACAGGATCAGGAAAAAAAAAAAGTCAGGAAATTGTGTACCCCACTCCCAAACCAAACCTCGTTGAGATTTTTATTTGTTGCATTTGCTTGGTTTTTGCAGACCTTTCCAAACAGACCATCTACATCTGACTGCATCACAGATAAACTTCTATCATCAGGGCATTTATGGCTGAATTACTACTGCCTGGATACAAGCATATTCCAGGTAATATTAACGTGTACATACCATAAAGTCAATTCAATCTTGTTGGTCTCCCTGACTGCTTTATCTAACAGGAGACATTAACTTGGACACTGAATGGGACTCTTTACTGCCACGTTGAGTACTACATCTTATTCATTTTAAAATGAGTTCTTTTGTGAGAAACAGCACTTTCCTCAACTGCGTGTATGTTCTACACAGATGTTTTTTAATGAAGTCTACAAAATCAGACATTTCTGTTGAAGGGGCACAAAAGGATATCCACATGTAAAAAAATGAATTTAGACCCTCCCTTCACACCACATACAAAATGTAATATAAAATGGATCAAAGATCTATATACAAGAGCCAAAACTATAATATTCTTAGATAAAAATATAGAAGTAAATATTCATAACCTTGGATTGGGAACATTGCCTTAGATGTAACACCAATAGTAAAAGAAAATAGATAAATTTGATTTTTTCTTCATGTGCATATGACAACATCATGAAAAGACAAACAAGAGAATGGGAGAAAATATTTGAAAATCATATACCCGATAAGTGACTTACATTAGAATACATAAAGAACCCTTACAGTGCAACTGAAAATTGGATAAACTAGATGAATATTTTTCCAAAGATGAAAAAATGCTCCACATTACTAGTCATCAGGGAAATGGAAATCAAAACCACTATTAGATAACACCTGACATCCACCAAAACACCCAAACTGTAAAGACAGACAACAGTAAGTAAGTATTGGTAAGAATATGGAGAAGTTGGGACCCACATACATTGCTGATAGAAATGTAAAATGGTACAAGGTCTATAGAAAACTGTTGGCAGTCTCTCCAAATATCAAACATAGTTATCATATGACCCAACAATTCCATCTCTAGGTACACACCCAAGAGAAATATGTCCACGCAAAAACGTGTTACAGGAATGTTCAAAGCAGCACCATTCACAATAGCCAAGAAGTGGAAGCAACCCAAATATCCACTAACTGATGGATAAATAAAATGTACAATAGAAGATTGATGAAAACATTCTGGAATTAGATGATACTGATGTGTGCATGAGAGCAGGGATGGACAGTAAGAGCAAAAGGTGAGGGAGAAGAAAGGAAAGAGATGAAAGTCACTGTCTATCTTCCTCCTATCTTTTACTACCTTTCAAAGTGAGTTATTTCTTTCTAATAAACATTCCCCTCCTCAACTGTAGAATTATTATTATACTTTCCTTTCCTCTACAGACAGTGAAATCTTAATGTTCTATGCAAAATGAAATATAAGATGGGATAATAAACAGTGTCTCTAAAATCACTGCATCTAAATGGCATCCTCTCCATTTCACCAGCAATCACACCATAACTTCCGGGTCTCCACTGCTCCATAATCTATCAACATATCACCTTCTCAGTGGAGCCCTTCCATAAAGACAGAGAATAAACATTTACTCATGGTCCTTTCCTGGAGATCCCCGACAAGCATTCACTGCTGGAAATGAAGAAAATACCTTGCAGGTGGAAGCAGCAAAAGAAAGGATGCCCTCTCCATTCCTTCAAAAATTGTGAAAGAAGGTTATTTTCTCTTCATCCATCCAGATACACATATTCTCCACCCTTCTCTACCTTCACGTTTCCCAAGAGACTGACCTTCATGGATTATATTCAATGAGCCCCCTTGCCCTCTGACTTCCAGTTGAGTATGGCCAATAGGAAGTCCCACAAGAGATGTGACCCTCTTCCTGTCATGGGTCATAACTCCTGTTGGGTGGCCCTCTCCTACAGTTAGAGCCCATGCTGACTTCTGGCTGTGATGCGCTTCCCCAAGCCTGTTCACGACCCGAAGTGGCAGCGGCTCCATGTGGATGCTACACTATCCCTTATTTGTTTCCATTAACCCTGCCCACACAACTGTAAGCAGGTCCTTCACCCAAGTCCCTTCAGTCACTCTCTTTTCAATGTCTGACCTGCTACCTGTTGGGATCCTGAAGGATGCTGGCAGGAGCTTTTCTTTCTGTGGGTCGAGAATAGTCAGTCAAGTCAGAGTGATCTCAATAAAGGAAGGTGGAAGAGCTTTGTACACACTTTTAAAAAAAAATTTTTCCCCAGCAATTCCATCATATTTGGCTATCACATGTGAAACCTATAAGTTGCCTGGAGCGATGCAGACCAGGTCAATTAGGCCATTTAAGTAGTAGGTTCCCTGTCATCTTACAGAAAGAACAAATGCTGCCCTTTTTAAAAGACTGCTTAAATGCTCCTGCAGAATGAGAGCCCACCTCAATCTGAAAATGGCTGTTCATAAAAGCCAAATGCCCACTCTACTTGTAGCTAATCACTTCTATTAGGGAACAGTTATACAATTGCTAAGGCAGGGACTTTGCTGCTATCTTTGCATAATTCATTGCATGAATTTGGCACACGCTTGCTTCACGCACAAAAATATAGGCTCTTGTGCCACCCATCTCGAAACCCCTGTTGTTCCAGTATCTATTCCAGAATCAAGTTTGTAATGTGGATTTTAGGAATCTATTTATTGTGTGATTTTATTAGTGTACCTTAGCATCATTAGTCCAGGCATATTAATGTTCTGTTCATTAGACTTCCACCTGCCTTGTGCTTATTTATAAAACTTTCCACAAAAGTTATATGTAACCACTATTCAAACCAAGAAATTGCATAATTCACCATGACATTTTAGAACCTTTTCTCACCTCTGAAAAAAATGTAATCAGGCCATCATTTTTCAACTTGGTTGTCCCTGCACTTAAGGCTATAAAAAGAGCAGAAACGTGAACATGAAGTTGATATTTCAGCCTTATGTCCCTAAAAAGAAATACTACAGGAGAGAAAGTTTTGCCGGTGTGACACTTTCACTCATCTGGCTCCGAAGTAAGCCCTAAACTTACACCCTTCCATTTAAGCCCATTTCTCTTATTATATCAGAATATAACCTAGTTCATGGGTTTCCCTGGGGACTCAGGGGTAAAGAATCTGCCTACAATGCAGATGTGGTTTGATCCCTGGGTCGGAAGATCCCCTAGAGAAAGAAATACTCACTTCAGCATTCTTGCCTGGAGAATCCCAAGGACAGACTAGCCTGGTGGACTACAGTTCATGTGGTTGCAGGAGTAGGACATGGCTTAGTAACTAAAACACCATCACTGTCATAACCTATTTCACTAGACTTCCAGTGAATTTAAAAGGCAATTTTGGTGGGCAGGCCCTTTGAGTCAGACACGAACACCATGTAGGACCTGGAGCCTGTTTTCAACGCCTCCAAAGTTCTCATCGATCACCCCTCCATCTACCCTGCAAGTGCCTAGTGTGTTCACTTACTTAGATATCTTCTTTTGCTCACAAGGATGAGAGGTCCAGTAAACCAGTAGGTGTCAGAGGTCACAAGGGTCATCTTCCAGGAGGATCATCTCATCGTAAAAGAGGACAACAAGAAAAACACCCTATTGAACTGAAAGGACTATGAATGGCAGAACTTCAAGCATCAACAGGAGAATATTTCTGCAGAAAGTAGCTTTCAGGGTTGCTTTGGCTCTGGATTTTAGCATTCTTAAAAATATCTTTATCACAAGTGTTCTACAATGCTTCTCTGGTCTAACACTCTTCTCAACGCAGCAGGTAAGTAGGGTTCTTAGAAACATCTACATTACAAGTGTTCTTTTTTTTCTAACAGAAATATAGAACATTGTATAAATTTAAGGTGTATGATGTTGATTTGCTACATGATATATTGTAATTGCCATTGTAGTAATGATTAGCACCTCTATCACCCCACATAATCATTTCTTTTTAGTGACTGGAATAATTAAGCTCTAGCCTCTTAACAAGTTTGATTATAATCTTGTATTGTTGCCTATATTTACTATATTGTATGTTCTTGAAATCACATAACAGATAGGTGGAAATTACTTGCAGGGGAGCCGGGGTTTGATCATCAGGGAACTAAGATTCCATATGACACACGGTGCGAAAAAGAAAAACAGCAGCAGCAGAATCATAGAGGAAAGGGAAGAGAGGCATAGAGGATGATAATACACCAAATCATTCCTGAATACCCTTTCAATTCAATTAATTTCATAGGCAAATAGAAAAATTATTTTCCCCCATCAAAAAGTTCTTAACCATCAGTTCTTGCACCGCACATGATCATTCATGGAAGCCATCATCGCAAAGTTACAATTCTGGGTTCATTAATAGGAGAGCAGAAACACTGTATTTAAAAAAAGAATATGAAATATTAATGCAGACCAGAAAACATATATTACTGTTCTCTTCGACAAAACCTACTAGTGTTGTAGAACAAACATCAGTTCAGTTCAGTCGCTCAGTCATGTCCGACTCTTTGCGGCCATATGAATCGCAGCACGCCAGGCCTCCCTGTCCATCACCAACTCCCGGGATTTACTCAAACTCAAGCCCATGGAGTCAGTGATGCATTCCAGCCATCTCATCCTCTGTCGTCCCCTTCTCCTCCTGCCCCCAATCCCTCCCAGCATCAGGGTCTTTTCCAATGAGTCAACTCTTCGCATGAGGTGGCCAAAGTACTGGAGTTTCAGCTTCAGTCCTTCCAATGAACACCCAGGACTGATCGCCTTTAGGATGGACTGGTTGGATCTGCTTGCAGTTCAAGGGACTCTCAAGAGTCTTCTCCAACACCGTAGTTCAAAAGCATCAATTTTTCAGCGCTCAGCTTTCTTCACAGTCCAGCTCTCACATCCACACATGACCACTGAAAAAACCATAGCCTTGACCAGATGGACCTTTGTTGGCAAAGTAATGTCTCTGCTTTTAAAGATGCTATCTAGGTTGTTCATAACTTTCCTACCAAGGAGTAAGCGCCTTTTAATTTCATGGCTGCAATCACCATCTGCAGTGATTTTGGAGCCCAAAAAAATAAAATCTGACACTGTTTCATCTGTCTCCCCATCTATTTCCCATGAGGTGATGGGACCAGATATCATGATCTTAGTTTTCTGAATGTTGAGCTTTAAGCCAACATTTTCACTCTCCTCTTTCACTTTCATCAAGAGGCTTTTCAGTTCCTCTTCACTTTCTGCCATAAGGGTGGTGTCATCTGCATATCTGAGGTGATTGATATTTCTCCCAGTAATCTTGATTCCAGCTTATGCTTCATCCACCCAGCCTTTCTCATGATTTACTCTGCATATAAATTAAATAAGCAGGGTGACAATATACAGCCTTGAAGTACTCCTTTTCCTATTTGGAACCAGTCTGTTGTTCCATGTTCAGTTCTAACTGTTGCTTCCAGACCTGCATACAGCTTTCTCAAGAGGCAGGCCAGGTGGTCTGGTATTCCCATCTCTTTCAGAATTTTCCACAGTTTGTTGCGATCCACACAGTCGAAGGCTTTGGCACAGTCAATAAAGCAGAAATAGATGTTTCTCTCTTGCTTTTTTGATGATCCAGAAGATATTGGCAATTTGATTTCTGGTTCCTCTGCCTTTTCTAAAACCAGCTTTTCAGCTGGAAGTTCACAGTTCACGTATTGCTGAAGCGTGGCTTGGAGAATTTTGAGCATTACTTTACTAGCGTGTGAGATGAGTGCAATTGTGCGGTAGTCTGAGCATTCTTTGGGCTTGCCTCTCTTAGGGATTGGAATGAAAGCGGAGCTTTTCCAGTCCTGTGGCCACTGCTGAGTTTTCCAAATTTGCTGACATATTGAGTGCAGCACTTTAACGGCATCAACTTTCAGGATTTGAAATAGCTCAACTGGAATTCCATCACATCCACTAGTTTTGTTCAAAGTAATGCTTTGTAAGGCCCACTTGACTTCACATTCCAGGATGTCTGGCTCTAGGTGAGTGATCACATCATTGTGATTATCTGGGTCATGAAGATCTTTTTTTGTACAGTTCTTCTGTGTATTCTTGCCACCTCTTCTTAGTATCTTCTGCTTCTGTTAGGTCCATACCATTTCTGTCCTTCATGGAGCCCATTTCTGCATGAAATGTTCCCTTGGTATCTCTAATTTTCTTGAAGAGGTCTCTAGTATTTCCCATTCTGTTGTTTTCCTCTATTTCTTTGCATTGATCACTGAGGAAGGCTTTCTTATCTCTCCTTGCTATTCTTTGGAACTCCGCATTCAAATGGGTACATCTTTCCTTTTCTCAGCTTCCCTTCTTTTCACAGCTATTTGTAAGGCCTCCTCAGACAACCATTTTGCCTTTTTGCATTTCTTTTCCATGGGGATGGTCTTGATCTCTGTTCATTTCCAAGGCAAACCATTCAATATCATGGTAATCCGAGCCTATGCCCCAACCAGTAATGCTGAAGAAGCTGAAGTTGAACGGTTCTATGAAGACCTACAAGTCCTTTTAGAACTAACACCCAAAAAAAATATCCTTTTCATTATAGGGGACTGGAATGCAACAGTAGGAAGTCAAGAAACACCTGGAATAACAGGCAAATTTGGCCTTGGAGTACGGAATGAAGCAGGGCAAAGGCTAATAGAATTTTACCAAGAGAATGCACTGGTCATAGCAAATACCCTCTTCCAACAACACAAGAGAAGACTCTACAGGTGGACATCACCAGATGGTCAACACCAAAATCAGACTGATTATATTCCTTGCAGCCAAAGATGGAGAAGCTCTATACAGTCAGCAAAAACAAGACCAGGAGCTGACTGTGGCTCAGATCAAGAACTCCTTATTGCCAAATTCAGACTTAAACTGAAGAAAGTAGGGAAAACCACTAGACCATTCAGGTATGACCTAAATCAAATCCCTTATGACTATACAGTGGAAGCGAGAAATAGATTTAAGGGACTAGATCTGATAGAGAGCCTGATGAACTATGGATGGAGATTCGTGACATTGTACAGGAGACAGGGATCAAGACCATCCCCATGGAGAACAAACATAGATGCCTTTTTATTGGACTGATGCTGAAGCTCCAACACTTTGGCCACCTGATGCAAAGAACCAACTCATTGGAAAAGACCCTGATGTTGGGAAAGATTGAATGCAGGAAGAGAAGGTGACGACGAAGGGTGCAATGATTGGATGGAATCACTGACTTGATGGACATTGAGTTTGAGCAAGCTCCGGGAGATAGTGAAAGAGAGGGAAGCCTGATGCGCTGCATGAGCAAAGACTCAGATAGGACTGAGCAACTGAACAATTCAGGTTCACAAACATAATAATAGAGGGAAAAAATGCACAACATGCCACTCATACAGAAAGCAACAGTATACAACACATTCTCCTATGAGCCATAGCTAGTACAAAGGTTTCCTTCTAAGAAAACTCATTCTGTTATAATGTGCGACTTTTCCCTTTCCCTGAGCATCTGTTTTTCTTACTGTAGAGCCTGGAATCTACCCCAGCCTTTTTTTTTTTAAAACTTAAAAATGTGTTTATCATTCTTCTTTGGACAATAATGGTTAAACAATATGCCATATCATTAATAGGACTCCTTATTGACTCAAGAATCAACAAAGGTTAGATGAAACATGTATTTTTATTTTACCTACCAGAGTCATCTTTCAAAGCAGGCTGGTGGCACACAATGAGAGAAATTCAGCCATACCAGTCATCTTAATACATGAAAATGACTGAAATGTTCCAGTTAAAAAGCAAAAATTGTCAGACTGGGACAACCATAAAAAAATGTCAACTCTATGCTGTTCACAAGAAACACATGTAAAACACAGGAATCTCAAAAAGGGTGAAATAAAAATATGGAAAAAAAATAAACGGCAAATTCTACACAAAATTAAGAGGTTATAGCTATATCAGGCAAAACAGACAATGAAGCAAAAGAGAGAAAGGTGACAAACCACTCCAGTTTTCCTTGTTGGAGAGATGCTACCTGCAGTTCTGCTTACCTTTCTAGAATGAGACTCTTCTTTTTGGCCTAAAATACTTTTTCTTTTTTTAACTAGTCATTGATGAATTTAAGGGGATTTTTACAAAATATTTTGTACAGGATTTACTTTGCTTATAACAGGAGTTGATCTAAATGCCTAACCTCCCATAATATTCTGAATAGAAGTCTGTGTATTCAGTTTTTCATACAGTTAAATTTATTTAATGTGAAGGACTGTTTAGTCTGAAATCATGTCTTTAATGTTTTTTCTTAGTTCATGTTATACTATCCTTTCTGTAAAGAAAGAACAAGGATAAGTAAGAGTTGTTTCTTTCAAAGCTAGTGATCCATGCTTGTTCCCCTCCACCCTCATTTTTAAAATAAAATTTCACAGGTCACATAAATCCAAAAGTCTGCAAACCACTGCCTTAAAAGATGGTCGGTTCTAGAGGACTGGGTTTGAGTGGCAGGATACCACTGAATATAGGAATGAAAAGTGAGCAACCTGTGGGTGTTACAGACAGTTGAGTCCATCTCCACCTGTGTTCAGCGAGCTTTTGTGCCCCCCCAAACCTGAAGCCAGTATGAGATAATTAAATACACGTGTTTGATATGTTAACTCACTGCTCATCAAGCTGGTTCTGCCAGAAGTGGGAAAGCCAAGCAAATTCTATCTTCTGTTTATTTGAAAATGGAAGTTATAGTACTTTCCTGAACTGAGAGCTCAGATTTTACAAATATTAAGCAAGAGATAAACCTCCAGTTCTCTCATTTAAGGACAAGTAGAATAGATTTTATTTATTGATGTTCTCTGCTTAGGCCTGTGTTATTCTTTATTAGTGAAATGAAGCAAACACATGAACAAGATGACCCAAAATGGGCTTTTCCCTTTTATGCTAAATACATTTCCAATCCCAAATGATGCATTACCAGAAACTTTTCTGTTGATGAATAGTTAAGCGCAGTCAAAAAAAAAGAAAATAATAGAGGATTATGGGTGAGTTTGAATTAATGTCAGATATGATGGGATTTTCCACAGTAAACAGACTAATGAAAACTTGATTGGTTTCGGTCAAAAATCTGAGAGAACAAAACAACTTTTATAGTACCGCAATTAAAAACAAGGCATCTACTGGGGACGAACTATGGATGAATTCCAGAAGAAATCTTTGAACTAAATATTTAAGAGGAAGATGTTTATTTGGGCACACTTACAGCAATTAGTTCAGATGGTGTTGTCTGGCTAACAATCTGCCTGCATTTCTTTTTCGTTTTGAATATTTTTGAGCAAAAAGTATTAACTGGAGTTTCTCTCTGCCTCCCTCCCCCTATCTGTGCATGTCTGTTTCTTGTCTTTATTTTATATTTTCCTCTTTAAAAAAATTCTTCCACTGGAACTATTACCAAGGTGGTTAAGAAAAAAAAAATAGGTATTTCTTTCATTCAACTTTTATTGATTCTTGAGTCAACAAGCAGTCCATTTGGTAACATCTCATTCAACTGTTATTGTCCAAAGAGGAATGGTAAAGGCCTTTTTAACTTATAAAAAAAAAAAAAAGGGGGGGGGTTGCTAGGAATTCCCTGGTGGTTCATTAGTTGAGATTCTGAGCTTCACTGTGGAAGAGGGTGGGGTGTTCAATCTCTGGTGGGGGAAGTTCTGCAGGCTGCATGGTGTGGCAAAAAAAAAAAAAAAAAACATGGGGTATACTCTAAAAACTAGAATAAAAACTACATAGACAACACTAAGGGAAAGTCAAGCATTATTACAGGAATATACTTCTTTTGGAAGGAAACCCTTGTACCGGCTACGGCTGACAGCTTCATTAACTTTTCCCTCAAACTATCGGTGGCCTTAAGGAAATCCAGGCCAAAAATCAACATTTTACTCTTTTGGAAACTTGACAAACTGATTCTGAAATGTATAAAGAAGTGCAAAAAGAGCAAAAAATAGCCAAGACACACTTAATGATAAAGAACAAGCTGAGGAAATTTCCCTACCAGATAATCAAGACCTTTCATAAAGCTATAGTAATTAAGATCTGGGTAAATACGGTGCAAGGGTAGCCAGAGGTCAATGGAGTACAATTACAAACCCACAAACACCTCTACATACATGGGCATATGACATATGATTATCAGTGAGATCAGTGAGAGTGGATGGGCTTTTTAAAACTAGTGCTAGAACAAAGAGTTATTATGTATTTGAGAAAAAGAATAACCTGACTCTTTACTCAAACCACACACAAAGAAATAAGCTCCCAGTGGATTAAATATTTAAATGTGAAGGCACAAATCATTGAATAATTACGATGCAACAAAAAGAACTGTTCGAATAAGAAAGGGTTTCATAAAACATCAGATACAAGTCACATAACAAAAGACTGATAAGTTTGACAACATTAAAATGGAAATTAAGAATTTCCATTCACCAAGACCATAAAGCAAAGGTAAAACTGAGCAAGAGGATATCTATGACACATAACAGTATGTATGTATACATGCATGTACATGTTTATACATATTCTTAAAAATATGAAACTATCTACCCTACAGAAAAAAAAAAAAGGAGTAAAAGGCTTGAATACGCTTTTAGAAAAAAAAGGGGGAAACAATGAAAACCTCATTAGTAATCAGGATAATGTGAAGTAAAATCCTATTCATACAGCCACCAAATTGGCAAAAAATTAAAGTCTGACAAAAATACCAACTACTAATGAGTATGTGATGTTTTGGAGTTTCTTAGATACCTAAGAAAACTCAAGATCCTTTAAATAACAGATTGGCATTACGAAGTTCAACATGCACCTATTCTTTAACCCAGCAATTCTGCTCCTAGGTAAACACCATCACATGTATGCAGCAAGAGATCAGAAAAGTAACATTTTATAATGGTATTCATTTGTAATGTACAAACAGCTAGAAAAAAATCAGTATCTATAAATAATAGATTGGTGTATTCCTACTGAGCAATAGAAAAACAAACAACAATATGCAGAGACAAGGAAAAAAACCAATGCAGTGTTCAGTCAAAGATTTTGTGATAAAAGTAACAAAGACGATATACAGATGGCCAACAGACACATGAAAAGACGCTCAACATCTTTTAGATGTTAGAGAAATGAAATTTATTAGAGAAACAAATCAAAACTACAGTGAGGTATCACCTCACACCAGACAGAATGGCCATCAAAAAGTCTACAAATAACAAATGCTGGAGAAGGTGTAGGGAAAAGAAAATCTTCCTATTCTGTTGATAAGAAAGTAAATTGGTACAGCCACTATGAAAAACAGTATGGAGGTTTCTTAAAAAGCTAAAAATAGAGCTACCATGTGATCTTGCAATCCCACTCCTGGGAAGATAGCTGGAAAAGATGAAAACTCTAATTCAAAAAGATACATGTACCTCAATATTCATAGCAGCACTATCTACAATAACCGAGACATGGAAGCTAAGTATCTATCGACATCGATAAAGATTTGGTATCCATGTACAATGGAACATTACTCAGCCATAAAAAAAGAAATAGTGTCACTGGCCAGGACATGGATGGGCCCAGATATTATGATATTAAGTGAAGTAAGCCAAAGACAAATATCATCTGATGTCACATAAATGTAGAATCCAAAAAATAGCACAAATGAACTATTTACAAAACATAAATAGATTCAGATACAGAAAACAAACTTATGGTTACTAAAGGGGAAAGAGGGGAAAGAAGGGATGATTTAGGAGTATGGGATTGACAGATACATACTATATGTAAATAAATAAGGACTTACTGTATAACATAGGGAACTATATTCAGTATCTCTAATAACCTATAATGGAAAGGAATCTGAGTTATATACAAACATATATTCACGTGTGTATAACTGAATCATTTTGCCGTATACCTGAAACTAACACAATACTGTAAATCAACTATTGTTCAATAAAAAAATCTCAAGTCAAAGAAAACTATGTGGAGTAGGATTCCATTCATACAAGACTTAACAAATAGCCAAACAATATACTTACTTAGGAAAACATAACCAGGTGCTATAATGATAAAGGAAAGCAAGGAACTATTATCACAAGCCAGTATAGTGGTTTGCTCTGAACAGAGGGTAGAGATAAAGGTTCTATTGGGGAGGGGACCATCAGGGGAGTCTTAAAGGTACTGGCAATAGTCTACTTCCTTATCTAGGGTAATACTTTTATTTCTTATCATTATTATTATTGGCCACACCACACACCTTGTGAAATCCTAGTTCCCCGACCAGGGGTCAAACCCAGGTCCCAGCAGTGAAAGCACCAAGTTCCATCCTCTGGATCATCAGGAGGATCAACCACCTCCACTCTCAATATTTTTTATGTTTAAATAATATATATGTTTTATTATATACACACACATTTCAAAGTCAAACCATGAATGAATGACTATACTCAGACTATATTATATCTATGTGGATAAATCTCACCCTCCCCCATCAAAAAAAAAAAAAATTCACTAGGTGTTGGTTGCATTTCTAAGTATTTGTAGAGACTAGAGAAGACTTTGAAAAAGGTCAACTGGAATTCCATCACCTCCACTACCTACCTTTGTTCATAGTGATGTTTTCTAAGGCCCACTTGACTTCACATTCCAGGATGTCTGGTTCTAGGTGAGTGATCACACCATCATGATTATCTAGGTCATGAAGATCTTTTTTGTACAGTTCTTCTGTGTATTCTTGCCACTTCTTCTTAATATCTTCTGCTTCTGTTAGGTCCCTACCATTTCTGTCCTTTATTGAGCCCATCTTTGCATGAAAAGTTCCCTTAGTATCTCTAACTTTCTTGAAGATATCTCTAGTCTTTCCAATTCTATTGTTTTCCTCTCTTTCTTTGCATTGATCGATGAGGAAGGCTTTCTTATCTCTCCTAGCTATTCTTTGGAATTCTGCATTCAAATGGGTATATCTTTCCTTTTCTCCTTTGCTTTTTGTTTCCCTTCTTTTCACAGTTATTTGTAAGGGGCCTTCAGACAGCCATTTTGCTTTTTTGCATTTCGTTTTCTTGGAGATGGTCTTGATCCCTGTCTCCAGTACAATGTCATGAACCTCCGTCCATAGTTCATCAGGCACTCTGTTTATCAGATCTAGTGCCTTAAATCTATTTATCACTTCCACTGTATAGTCATAAAGGATTTGATTTAGGTCATGCCTGAATGGTCTAGTGGTTTTCTCCACTTTCTTCAATTTCAGTCTGAATTTGGCAATACGAAGTTCATGATCTGAGCCACAGTCAGCTCCAGGTCTTGTTCTTGCTGACTGTATAGAGCTTCTCCATCTTTGGCTGCAAAGAATATAATCAATCTGATTTCCGTGTTGACCATCTGGTGATGTCCGCCTGTAGAGTCTTCTCTTGTGTTGTTGGAAGAGGGTGTTTGCTATGACCAGTGCGTTCTCTTGGCAAAACTATTAGCCTTTGCCTTGCTTCATTCCATACTCCAAGGCCAAATTTGCCTGTTATTCCAGGTGTTTCTTGACTTCTTACTTTTGCATTCCAGTCCCCTATAATGAAAAGGACATCTTTTTTGGGTATTAGTTCTAAAAGGTCTTGTAGGTCTTCATAGAACCGTTCAACTTCTTCAGCATTACTGGTTGGGGTATAGGCTTGGATTACCATGATATTGAATGGTTTGCCTTGGAAACAAACAGAAATGATTCTATCATTTTTGAGAATGCATCCAAGTACTGCATTTCAAACTCTTTTGTTGACCATGATGGCTACTCCATTTCTTCTAAGCGATTCCTACCCACAGTAGTAGTAGATACAATGGTCATCTGAGTTAAATTCACCCATTCCTGTCCATTTTAGTTCGCTGATTCCCAGGATGTCGACATTCACTCTTGCCATCTCCTGTTTGACCACTTCCAGTTTGCCTTAATTCATAGACCTAACATTCCAGGTTCCTATGCAATATTGCTCTTTATAGCATCGGACCTTGCTTCTATCACCAGTCACATTTACAACTGGGTATTGTTTTTGCTTTGACTCCATTCCTTCATTCTTTCTGGAGTTATTTCTCCACTGATCTCCAGTAGCATATTGGCCACCTACCGACCTGGGGAGCACTGTGAAAGTGCTTCACGCAATAGGTCAGCAAATTTGGAAAACTCAGCAGTGGCCACAGGACTGGAAAAGGTCAGTTTTCGTTCCAATCCCAAAGAAAGGCAAGCGCAAAGAATGCTCAAACTACTGCACAATTGTACTCATCTCATACGCTAGTAAAGTAATGCTCAAAATTCTCCAAGCCAAGCTTCAGCAATACATGAACCGTGAACTTCCAGATGAAAAGCTGGTTTTAGAAAAGGCAGAGGAACCAGAAATCAAATTGCCAACATCTGCTGGATCATTGAAAAGCAAGAAAGCTCCAGAAAAACATCTATTTCTGCTTTATTGACTATGCCAAAGCCTTTGACTGTGTGGATCACAATAAACTGTGGAAAATTCTGAAAGAGATGGGAATACCAGACCACCTGACCTGCCTCTTGAGAAACCTGTATGCAGGTCAGGAAGCAACACTTAGAACTGGACATGGAACAACAGACTGGTTCCAAGTAGGAACAGGATTATGCCAAGGCTCTATATTGTCACCCTGCTTATTTAACTTATATGCAGAGTACATCATGATAAATGCTGGGCTGGAAGAAGCACAAGCTGGAATCAAGATTGCCAGGAGAAATATCAAAAACCTCAGATATGCAGATGACACCACCCTTATGGCAGAAAGTGAAGAGGAACTGAAAAGCCTCTTGATGAAAGTGAAAGAGGAGAGGGAAAAAGTTGACTTAAAGCTTAACATTCAGAAAACTAAGATCATGGCATCTGGTCCCATCACCTCATGGGAAATAGATGGGGAGGCAGTGGAAACAGTGACTGACTTCATTCTTTTGGTCTCCAAAATCACTGCAGATGGTGACTGCAGCCATGAAATTAAAAGACGCTTACTCCTTGGAAGGAAAGCTATGACCAACCTAGATAGCATATTAAAAAGCAGACACATTACTTTGCCAACAAAGGTCCGTATAGTCAAGGCTATGGTTTTTTCAGTGGTCGTGTGTGGATGTGAGAGCTGGACTGTGAAAAAAGCTGAGTGCCGAAAAATTGATGCTTTTGAACTGTGGTGTTGGAGAAGACTCTTGAGAGTCCCTTGGACTGCAAGGAGATCCAACCAGTCCATCCTAAAGGAGATCAGTCCTGGGTGTTCATTGGAAGGACTGATGCTGAAGCTGAAACTCTAATACTTTGGCCACCTCATGCGAAGAACTGCCTCATTGGAAAAGACCCTGATGCTGGGAGGGATTGGGGGCAGGAGGAGAAGGGGACGACAGAGGATGAGATGGTTGGATGGCATCACCGGCCTGATGGGCATGAGTTTGAGTAAACCCCGGGAGTTGGTGATGGACAGGGAGGCCTAGCGTGCTGCGATTCATGGGGTCGCAAAGACTCAGACACGACTGAGCGACTGAACTGAACTGAGAGAAGACTTGATCACAGATAGCACCAATCGTCCTTTGGGGAATTACTGTTTTGTTATTCCTGTCTTTAGACATCTTAATGTCAATCTGCATACAGGAAAAGAATTAGACTGAATGCTTCACAAACTGACTCTTCCGAGGAATGACTCAGACAACTTCATTATGAAGAAGTCCACCTTCATTTTGAGGCTGAGCAAGAATGAACGAGGGTGACGCTAATCCCTCTCAGTGGCACTATCTCCTCCCAAGCCCCTAACCTTATCAGGGAAACCTGAGATATCTCTGTAAAAACAAACTGCCAACACAAACCCTAGTACAGCCCCTTAAAATTCCATCAAACAATTCACTTCTCACTTGCTTCGTTTCCCTGGTAACAACCTACCTTGGCTTCCCAACTACTTGGCTGTCTGTTCATCATCTGTCAGTTCTAGTTTATGATTCAAAACATTTCCAGGTGGGCTGCTAGCTTCAGAAAGGGATTTGGACTTAATTTCTGCCTTGGCCAGTCATCCAACTCCTTCCTTTCACTGCCTTGGCCATTTTCATCCAAACCTGGTAGCATCAGCTGGCATGCACCTTGCTTCTTTCCAGAATCTTGCCAACCCAACCCCCAGGCATAAGTCCATGACCTTCTGCTGTTAGTTCCATCTTAAATTCAGCTTCATCTGCAATTATCCCTTTCTGCTTGGCTCTGGTGTAGGCAGCAACTATAATAATTCCCTACACCACCACCAGTTTGACACCTCTGAAGATTGTCTTGCTGACCTCACCTTTAAATGATCTTTATGAGTGAGATTTCTCAGGAGTTCAAACTGCCCCTTTGTCCTGGAGCACAAGATATATCTATGTCACATTCTCCTGCCCATCACTGTAGAGTTGAAGTGGGGCTAGCAGAGGCTGGGAGAACAGAGAGACCCAGAAGGCACATACTTGGGAAAAGTCCACATGAATGGGCGTCGTCATCAAGGTATCAAGCTGCAGGCCAAGTGGGTATGTTGGCAGCAGGGAACACAACTCAACACAATGATGAACAGCAGCCACCAAATCTCAGGATTGGCCAGGTTCAACTTGGGAAGCAGATCACCTAAGAAGTTCAAAAAACCTCCTCCACTCTCTCATTTGTTCTGCCTGGTTAACTTCTACCCTCATCTTTTCAGATCTCAGATTAACCACCATCTCCCTCTATAAAGTCTCTGCCCTTCAGATTAACTGACTCTAGTGTGAGCTCCAAATCATAACATCCTCCACTCCCTCTATAATAACATTGTTGTCATTCAGTAACTAAGTCGTGTCCAACTCTTTGCACCTCCATGGATTGCAGCATGCCAGGCTTCCCTGTCCTCCACTATCTCCCAAAGTTTGCTCAAATTCATATCCGTTGAGTCAGTAATGCTATCTGTCTGTCTCATTTTGTCGCTCCCTTCCCCTGACTTCAATCTTTCCCAGCATCAGGGTCTTTTCCAATGAGTTGGCTCTTCACAACAAGGGGCTAAAATATTGGAGATTCAGCAATCAGCATCAGTCCTTCCAATGAATATTCAGGACTGATTTCCTTTAGGATGGACTGATTTGATCTCCTTGCAGTCCAAAGGACTCTCAAGAGTCTTCTCCAGCACCACAGTTCAAAAGCATCAACTCTTCAGGGCTCAACCTTCTTTCTGGTTCAACTCTCACATCTGTACATGTTAACATGACTACCTTTTCTCTTGCCCTTGTTAGAAAGATAAGCTCCCATCAAGAGTCAGCATCATCTGGCACATTACCTGACCCATGCAAAACAGAGGAGGAAAAAATAATAAGACTTTTTGAATGAGTAAATCTTTTAAAAGGCTGAAATGGAGAGCTGGGACGGAAGGCCATGGAATCGCAGTTCTAGAGAAACTAGGAAAACATGAGCCAGAATAGAGACTAAAAGTTTAAGGGAGGGTTTACTCACAAGCCGAGTCTCTGGCACAAAGACAGACAATGGTCTGCAACCAGGTGTTGGTACTGAGTCTCCACGCTGCTGATATAAGTCTGCTCAAATGCATTAAAAAATATATTATTCCCAAATCCTAGGGTAGGGCTGACTCTTTAGAAAATGGCTGTATCCTCAACCACAGGAATATGGGTCCAAAGTGGTCCCTAGGAGATCTGAGCAGATATTTAAAGCTTTTCCAGGTTATCAGTGCAAACCAAAAACCCCAGGTTGATCAGAAAAATGAGCTCACATGATACCACACAGTCATGGATGCTTCAGATCCCTTTTAAAGGCACCCAAAGAATAAATCGGGGCTTCCCTAGTGGCCCAGACAGTAAAGAATCTGCCTGCAATGCAGAAGACCCAGGTTTGATCCCTGGGTCAGGAAGATCCCCTGGAGAAGGAAATGGCAACCCACTCCAGTATTCTTACATGGAGAATCCCATGGACAGAAGAGCCTGGTAGGTTACAGTCCATGGGGTTGCAAAGAGTTGGACACGACTTAGCGACTAAAAGTTTCACTTTCACTTTCAAAGAATAAATTATGAAGTAACTAACTGACCACATCTTCACTCAATTTCTGGCTTCTCCTAACTTCCGAGCAGACAAGCATTGACAGCAATTTTTCTTCCCCTCAAGGTAAGCCAGCCTCTCCTTGTGCACCCTCCCCAGGCAGCTTGAAAGAATCCTCCCAAAATCTTATAGTATCTACCCCCAGTGGCAGAAATTAAGGGCACCTAGAAACAATTGCAATTTTTCTTTAGAGCTCCACACAGCAGACTAGGTTGAGAATAACATTGCTGTATATTTACTGTATATTAGGAATCTATAATCTTTAATCTTTTCCTGATGAGAAACTGCAGTTCTCTTTGGTCTTAAGAAAGCACTGTTTTCCCACTAGGAATCCAGGAAATGTCCACAACAGGCAACAATCCAGGAAACATGGAAAGGCAGGAGCGCAAACAAGGCTCCAATGTCGACCAGCCAGTAGACCCACTGCTTGGGGTTTTCTGCTCAGTAGTTGTAAAAGCATGAACAAACATTAAAGTTGATTTCAAATAAGTCCCTTTCTACCATCATGGAGTGTCTCTGGAAAGAGACACAAAAATACTGCCAACAGCAGTTGCTACTAAGGACAGAATCAAGGAGGCCGGGGGATGTGAGTTTGAAGGAGAATCAATTTTCACTGCATACCTGTTTGTACTTTTTGAAATCTGTGTTGTAGGTAATACTTTTTAAAATCAGAAAAATTTAATTTTAAATAAAATAAGCATCCTGTCTGTGGCTTGGCTCCATTTTGCAGTCAAGTTCATTCTTCCTGGGGTGACTCCCATGGCATGCTAGTGGGAAGAGACTCTCTGGCACTTTGTATGTGGGTGGATATTTCAAAGAAGGGCCTACTGCCAAGTCCAGATCCCTATGCAATTATTACAGACACAAGGCAGACCACAGTAAAGCTGGAGAAGATGGCACAACAGCTGTTGCTTTCAGACAAAGTGGGTATGGATGAGACTTCATCCTTTCAACTGGCTGATGTCACTGCTCTCCCAGTGTGTGCATCTTAGCCTGACTGAGTTCACTGGAAAGAACACTGACCAGATGAGCCTGTATCACTGAAAAAATGCTGGCTGAAAAGATAGTGCAAATGCCACAATGATCAACTGTAAGACTCTAAGGTTCAGGATGGCAGGAGCCACACCAGTCTTATTCACCACATCCCCAGTCCCTAGCATAGTTCCTAGCAGTCACAAGGCATTCAATGAGAACCTATTGAAAGAATTAAGGATACACGATAGGTAGAAAAGTATGCCCCCTTTCCATTTACCAGAGAAGTTAACTTACTTGCCTAAAGACACACAGCTTAATATTGCCGGATCTCAGACTAGAACCAGGTCTCCTGACTCCTCATCCATTGATCTTTCGAACAAGGTCTCCTGACTCCTCATCCATTGATTTTTCCATTACACAAAGCTTTGAATAAACCAGCAGCAAGAGGACAATAAGGGCTCAAATCATTATCTCAAAAAAGGTTAATCAGCAATTTCATACAGTTTAACCTAGAAAATGGATTTTGAGATACAACTGAAAACAAAAAGGATTCAAATAGATAATTTCATTTGAAAACAATGCACATATATGTATAGCTGAATCACTTTGCTGTATGGTAGAAGTTAACCCAACATTGTAAATCAACTACACTTCAGTAAACCTTAAAATACACTATCTCATTTAGGTCTTTGAATAAACATTAGACAAGTTACTCTAAAAGAATGCTGAATTAAAGTATTTCCAAAAAAATAATAAAGTATTTCCAGCTAACGGCCATCCTAAAAGATGTAAGGTGATCTCTCATTGTGGTTTTAATTTGCATTTCCTAATGATCAGTGATGCTGAGCAACTTTCATATACGTGTTGACCATTAGTATATTTTCTTTGGAAAAATGTCTGTTCAGGTCCTTTGCCCAATTTTTACCTGGATTGTTCTTTTTTTTACCTTTTGAGTTGTACAATTTTCTTACATTGTTTGGATATTAACCCCTTATCAGATATATGGGTTGCAAATATTTTCTCTCAACATATAGGTCGCCTTACCACTTTGTCAATGGTTTCCTTTGCTGTGCAGAGCTTTTTTATGGTCCTTGTTTATTTTTCCTTCTATTGCTTTCCCTTTTGCGTCATATCAAAAATCATTTCCAAGGCCAAGGTCACAGTCTTTCCCCTTATGCTTTCTTCTAGAAGGTTTACAGCTTCAGGTGTAACATCCAAGTCATTAAGCCACTTTGAGTTGGTTTCTGTCTATGCTGTGAGGTTTAAGGGTCCACTTTCACTATTTTGCATGTGGTTATCCCAGTTTTCGCAACATCGTTAATTGAACAGACTATCCTTTCCCCATTGTGTATTCCTGGCGCCCTTGTAGAAAATTAACTGAACATATACATGTGGGTTTACTTCTAGGCTCTCAATTCTGTTGCATTGGTCCATGTGTCTATTTTTATGTCAGTACCATATTGTTTTTTATAGCTCTGTGATATAGTTTTGAAGTTGAGAAGAGTGATGCCTCCAGCTATGTTTTTCTTAGAATTTCTTTGGTTATTTAGAATCTTTTGTGATTACAGAAATTTTAGAATTATTGTTTTTATTGCTGTGACAAATGCCATGATAGAAAAAAAGGCAATTCTTGTACATGATTGATGGGAATTTAATGTGGAACAACCACTATGGAAAACAGCAAAGAGGTTTCTTGAAAAATTAAAATTAGAATTACCATATGATCCAATATATATCCAATATGTATCTCCTGGGTATATATCCAAAGAAAATGAAACCAGTACATTAAAGAGAGATCTACAGACCCATATTCATTGCAGCATTATTCTCAATAGCTAAGATATGAAAAAGAACCCAAATATCTGTTAATAGATGAGCAGATAAAGTAATTATGAGATAAATGTTAGTCAGCCTTTAAAAAGGAGATCCTGTCACCTGCAACAATATGGATAAACCTGGAGGACCTTATGCTAAGTGAAATAAACCAGACACAAAGAAAAAGAACCACTGCATGATCTCAATTATATGTAAAATTTAGTAAAAGTTTAATTATAGAAGCAGAGAGTAGAACAGTAGTTATCAGAGGTGAGGGATATGGGGAGACGTGCTCAAAGGGTACAAAGTTATAGTTATGCTAGGCTTCAGTAGTACGTGACTCGAGAACCTCCAGATGTACAAGTTGGGTTTTGAAGAGGCAGAGGAACCAGAGATCAAACTGCCAACATTCGTTGGACCATGGAGAAAGCAAAGGAGTTCCAGAAAAACATCTAGTTCTACTTCCTTGACTATGGTAAAGCCTTTGACCATATGGAACACAATAAATCACGGAAAATCCTTAAAAAGATGGGACTACTAGACTTCCTTACCTGTCTCCTGAGAAATCTGTATGCGGGTCAAGAAGCAACAGTTAAAACTGGACGTGGAACAATGGACTGGTTCAAAACTGGGAAAGGAGTATGTCAAAGCTACATAGTTACCTTGCTTATTTAACTTAGATGCAGAGTATGTGTGTGCATGTGTGCTAAGTCACTTCAGTCATGTCCAACTCTATGTGACCCTATGGACCATAGCCTCCCAGGCTCCTCTGTCCATGGGATTTTCCAAGTAAGAATACTGGAGTGGGTTACCATACCCTCCTCCAGGAATCTTCCCAACCCAGGGATCAATACTGTGTTTCTTACATCTCCTGCATTGACAGGCAAGTTCTTTATACCACTAGTGCTACCTGGGAAGTCCTATATGCAGAGTACATCATGCTAAATGCCAGGCTGGATGAATCACAAGCTGTAATCAAGATAGCAGGGAGAAATATCAATAACCTCAGATATGCAGATAACACCACCCTAACAGCAGAAAAGTGAAGAGAAACTAAAGAGCCCCTTGATGAAGGCGAAAGAGAAAAGTGAAAAAGTTGGCTTAAAAACTCAACATTCAAAAACCTAAGATCATGGCATCTGGTCCCATCACTTCATGGCAAATAGAAGGGGAAAAAGTATAAACAGATTTATTTTCTTGGGCTCCAAAATCACTGTGGACTATGACTGCAGCCATGAAATTCAAAGATGCCTGCTCCTTGGAAAAAAAGCTATGACAAACCTAGACAGCATATTAAAAAGCAGAGACATTATTTTGCTGACAAAGGTCTGTATAGCCAAAACTATGGTTTTTCAAGTAGTCATGTATGGATGTGAGACTTGGACCATAAAGAAAGCTGGGTGCCAAAGAATGGATGCTTTCAAACCGTGGTGCTAGAGAAAACTCTTGAGAATCCTTTGGACAGAAAGGAGATCAAACCAGTCAATCCTAAAGGAAATCAACCCTGAATATTCATTGGGAGGACTAATGCTGAAGCTCCAATACTTTGGCCATCTGATGCGAAGAGCTGGCTGACTGGAAAAGACCCTGATTCTGGGAAAGATCTGGGAGGAGAAAGGGGCAGCTGAGGATATGATGGTTAGATAGCATTACCAACTCGGACATAAATCTGAGCAAACTCCAGGAGATAGTGGAGGTCACAGGAGCCTGGTGTGCTGGAGTCCATGGGGTTGCAAGATTTGGACATGACTTAGCAATTAAACCACTATCACGACAACCACCGCCAAAGGATGAATACACCTAGAGATCTAACATACAGCACAACGACTATAGTTTATAATACTGTATTGAATACTAGAAGTTTCCTAAGAGCACGACCACAAACACACACAAACAAGTGGTAACTATGTGACAGGATACCTTAATTAGCTTGATTGTAGTAATCATTTCACTATGTAAATATATATCATGTTATATGCCTTAAATATAAAAATTTTAATGAAAATTTTTTAAATAAATGTATAATCAATCCTCACTACTGTAATATAAAATTTTCAAAAGGAAATAAAATTGTCTTAATAGAAATCTTTTGTTATTAAAAAATACTTCAGCTAACATGAAATGGAATAATTAGTTTACTGTAAACCAACATGAAACAGAAAAATATGTCTTTGGAAATGTTACTTTATATCGGAAGCTACAAAGAAATGACACAAAGAGAAGCTCAGTTCCTTGGACTTCCAAAATGAGGCCCCAGAGACTAGTCCTTGGATCAAAGAAGAGCCATCCACAAAACTGCACCTCCCTTACAGTACGACTACCCAAACCCTACTCCTCCCTTCCTTCTTGTTCAGTCGCTCAGTCGTGTCCGACTCTGCGACCCCATGAACTGCAGCACGCCAAGCTTCCCTGTCCTCCACTATCTCCTGGAGTTTGCTCAAACTGGTGTGCATTGAGTCGGTGATGCCATCCAACCATCTTATCCGCTGTTCCCCCCCCCCTTTTCCTCCTGCCTCCCTCCACAAGCAGAGCCAAAATGCTCCTAGATGCCCTCTCACTATTTCCTGTCCAAACTAAGGCCTATCATCAGCTGGCTAATATAAATAATTTCTCATGCTAAATTCCTTTCACCATGCATATATATGTATCAAAATCATGTTGTACACTTTAAATAGTATTTGTCAATTATACCTCAATGAAGTCCCATAATCTAGAATTTAATTTTTTTTTAAATTTGGAAATGAAGAAACACAAAAAGAGCTTGTCAACAATTTCAGGCTTTCAGTTAATTCACTGTATATCAAATCACTCAAAGCCAATTCTTTAAAATTCATTTCACCAAATAATCAGTCTGTCAAAACCTGTTAGTTCCAGTTACAACTCAGAGTTACCCCTCTGTCTGTCTGCCCTCCTGGCTGCCCAACAGAGCATGTTTCAGTGCATGTGTGTTTTGTGTGGGAGGAGGGTGCTAAGGTCACTATTAGCAGGTCTTGAACAGGACCCTTAACTCTGCCATAAGACACAGACTCTCCTATTAACCCTCACCAATTACCCAACTGCAGATGCAGCCAAACCACCTCTGAAAATCTCAGCAGACCTGAAATTTCAGGGGGAAAAAGCTTCTGAAAAAAACAAACTACCAAAATTATTAAGCCCTTCCTGTGTGGATATTCTTCAGTTCAGTTGCTAAGTCATGTCCAACTCTTTGCAATCCCATGGACTGCAGCACGCCAGGCTTCCCTATCCATCACCAACTCTCAGAGGTTGCTCAAACTCATATCCATCGAGTCAGCGATGCCATCCAACCAACTCACCCTCTGTCTGTAGATATTCTTAGTGGTCACCAATTCCTATTCTCCTTTCCGTAAAGTAGACCTAGCCATTCTGCAGTGAGGAAGATGTGATGAGTCCAGCTAATGAAATGTGAAGGAAAATTACATGTATCAGTTCCAACCTGAAACCATGAGAAATCCTTACTGATTCTCCAGTCCCTTCTCTTTCCCTGGCCTGTGTTCCAAACAGAGCAACTACAGGATACCAAAGTCTTCCTTGGTTTCCATCCTCCATCAGCTTGGTTTCCAAAGTATCTGAGCCTTCTCAACAATCCCAGCTTGTACTGGTACCAATCATACCTGGGAAATAAATCTCTGTTATTTTAGGACACTGAATTTTTGAGGTTCATCAGTTACTGCAGTATAGCCTAGCCTTTTTCAGCCAATAAAAAACTAAGTAGTTAACTGAAACATGTCTTTGGGAATCAATAACTATACAATTTCAGAGGAAGGAAGAACGTGTTACTATCTCAAAGGGACAGAATCTCCCCATTGCTCCCACTCCACACTTTTCCCTCAACCCATACTGGCTGCAAGATGACTGCTGTGAGACATAATAAAACTTCAAAAAACAATCAGTTAAGTGGCAACTTGGTCAATTAATCACTGAGCAAGATAGTTTTCGGTGAATTGATGTTCAGCAACTTGACTTTCAGTTACTTGGTTGAATCCTGGAATAGGAGGCCCCTGCTGTAGGCTGATGAAAGACATTCCTGTTCTCAGGGAAAATCCTCAAAGCATAAGACAAAAGAAGCCTCTCTTCTGTCCATCCAAGGTTAATCCTGTGTCCATCACTCCAAATTTCCTCTTTCTGTGCATATGACCTTGCCTTTGTCCAGAAGTCCAGTAACTTCAAGAGGTTCCAAAAGAACCTTTGGACAGAACTTTTGAAAAAACAAGCTCAACTTCTGGAAGACTCTTTGCCAGCTGAGTTCAGAAGCAGGGGATCTTAACTCTTCTGTCCTCTCCAAACAAGTTTAGACAAATCTTCCATCTGTCTCTGGACAAATGACTTCTGGAATAGTATGACTCAGAATGATTTCTGAGAAGGAAATGGCAACCCACTCCAGTATTCTTGCCTGGAGAATCCCATGGACCAAGGAGCCTGGCAGGCTACAGTCTGTGAGGTCGCAAGAGTCGGACATGACTTAGCAACTAAACTACTAACTAGAATGGTTTACTGGAGATTAGCGCTTAGCAACAAGTGAAATGTTGGGTAAAGAGACTTTACAACACTCTCTACTGCCCAGTAGAAAGATGGTTGTTTAGTATTTTCCTTTTCTGATCCCTATTTTCCTTTTCTACCTTTTAAAATGAAGGTTCTTTGGGTCATCCAAAAGCAAGATTTGATGACTAACAAAGTTTTTCTTAGCAGCACCCAAATAAATTTTCCTTCACAAAAATGCATACTGTTCCTGCCTCACACACACCGCCTCCCACACACAAACACATTATTCTGTAATTGTTCCAGTGAGATCATAACAGACATAAATGACCTGGATGACATAAAGTACCTTAATCTGGAATCTCTAAGACATCACATTCCAGGAGGCCTTAAGTCTACAAAATCTGATGTTGAGAGGTCTCAAATGGGTCCTTATCCCCACACTGTTTGTTTTAAGATAAACATTACAGGTTCATTATCAACAACCCTCCAGTCAGCCCAGTTCTCTCACAATAGCCCCAGGAACCAGTTTGGGGATTTATGATAACTGCCCTCATGGGCTTCTACCAATATAAGATTGTTGGTATTAATATTATCCATGTGTTCATTCAACAGGCACTTATTAAGTGGCTAATATGTACTAGAGAGCGGTGATGAGGACACAAGACAAAAACAAAGCACACTTTATAAACCCTCATTTTTTATGACTTCCTCATTGACTTGGCACACGTAGTCCAACTTCGCAGAAATAACTTACATATGCTATTTCTTCACAGCAAGTAACAGTCTGTAGTTACTTTCCACGGTACACAAGAGTTACGTAGTTTGCCTGTTGTAAAAAAATAAATAACAGCCCTAAGTGGTGCCCCCTTGATGAAGTGGGCAGATCCTGTGCTCACCATCTACACAGCCATCCTTGGTTCTGGAATACCGGTAGTCTCCTCTTACTGATGGTTAGGCACTAGAGAGCTAATATAACAAGGTAAAAGAACCTCAAAGCCTAGACAATAAGGAAGGCATGCCTGAAGAATGGGAAGAATGAGTCAGTAAAATCAAATCCTTACTCCGGTCTATAAGACATAGTGTGTGATCTGGCCCCAGCCAACCTCTCTACCTAGCATTATCCCATTCTCCTTTCCACTCATGACAAAGCTGCTATACTCCTTTATCCTGAGTCTTCACACAAGCCATTCTTCTGTAGGAACACATCTCACCCCTATTCACACAGGTCCTAGGGAAGCCTTCCATAACTCAGCCATGCCTTCCCATCCCACATTTGGTCCCTGTATCCTATATTCTCATAAAAATGTTACTTTTCTCTTCAGCACCTGCCACATCTTTGTACCCTCCCTCAGCACCAAATAAAGTGCCTGGCAAACTGTAAGCACTCGAATATTTGAATGAGTTGGTGAATGAGTAAATGGATGGATAAATGAATGAATGATGGCTCCAGCTCTCTGGGATCCATCCCCAAATAACAGGAACAGGTGCAAGTGAATAAAAGCTTTCAAGTAATAAGATCTGAGTGTATTAAATATATTTATATTATATTATATATATCATGTGTTTGTGTGTTTATGTGTATCTGGGAGGAAGAGGGCTGTGGGCCTTTCATCCAGAAAGTGTTTGTAGTCAACTACTGACTATCAGTAGATAAATATACTAATGTGCATGGGTGTATATATATAGATATAGAGGTGGGGGAGAGGGAGGCAGGGGAAGAGTGTGTGTATATATATGTATGTATTTGGGAGGAAGAGGACTATAAGCCTTTGTTCCAGAAAGTTTTTCTAGTCAACAGTCCTCATAACTGAAAGACGCACATGCAAGTTCAGTCACTAAGTCGTGTCCAACTCTTTGTGACTCTATGGACTGTAGCTGTAGCCCACCAGGCTCCTCTATCCAGGGACTTCTCCAGGCAAGAATACTGGAACGGGTTGCCATGCCCTCCTCCAGGGGATCTTCCCAAGCCAGGAATTGAACCCATGTCTCTTGCATCTTCTGCATTGGCAGGTGGATTCTTTACCACTGAGCCACCAGGGAAGGACCCGAAATACAGGTCCCATAGAAACCATAAAGAGAATGGAGTCCAGAGGAAAATAACAGTATGGCAAGTGTTATGTGTGCCTGTGGGGCTCTGGCTCAGTGTGATTTTTCTGTGTGCCTCAGGAGTTCCTGTCAGGCTTTGTTCTCAAGTTTCCCAACATGTTTGACCAGAGCTGCTCCTGCCTCAGTGAGGGACTATCTGCTCTTTGTCCCCTAGTAGGACACAGAGGACAATGTATGTCTTCCTTGGACAAATAAGAAAACTTGGTCAGGAGGCAGAAAGTACAGTGGTGGGAGTGGTAATTGTTTATTCTTGGGAGTCTAATTGAATTTTAGAGAAATAATTTGCATAATATTAAATGATTTGCATATAGATGAGACTAAGACATTCCAGGAGACCCTTCTTTATTTTTCCTCCCTCCCACCTCTACCGTTTCCAGTCCAAGGTCGCACAGTCAAGTTGAGGCCAGTCAGAGAGTCCCTCCTAGGTAGCCCTCACCTCTGGCAGCTGGGAAAAAAAGATACCAAGACAAGAGGTTTAATAATGTCACCTTAATGATATGTAATTTTAACTGAAAGATTTACTACTTCTAAGAGTCAGATTATGAAATATCATTGGCACTTGCTCACCACCGCAAATACTATTCATGATATTTTTGACTGGGCTGCCACTGAGCAAGAATGAAGTTGTTTGTAAAGCCATTCTGAAAGAGTCTGCAAGCTATATGGTGGCAGCACCTCTCCCATTTAATTTTTTGGTTACAGCAACCCTTTGGTTGTTACAGAAAAATATAAACATATATTTTCTCCTACAGCCCTCAGCACAGATCTGCAGTTGTCAGGCCTGGCCCTGGAATACCATCAAGTTCTTCTGATGGGCTCTAAAACTCGTATCAGCAGTGGAAGAGAATTAGCTACCATATCCTGACAAAAGAAAGTTCTAGAAATCATCAGGAATTTCCCAATGCTAGAAGTAGGAAGCAGAGGATCCAGGTCACAGGGAATGGGCATAGGGTTGCTCAGGAACTGAGCATGAAGGAAAACCAGACAGATGGTGAATAGGCCCTTAATGAATTTCAATGTCCTGTCAGATGGGGCAAATTCTAGGATCTTAAGGGTTAGGTGAAGGCCAAACCTTCTTGTGAGCTAAAACATGTCTACAGCTAGACCAAGAGGCAGACCAGGGAGACCGAGATAAGGGCTTAAATCTTCAGGAGAACCAGAGTGGGATACAAAGGCAGGAACCTGGGTCAGCAGTCAACTATATTCAAACACCTGAAGAATTAGCTTTTTAAAAAAATCAAGTTGATCGTATCACTTGCTAGCAATAAAGCTACCTGGGTAACATTGTCTCCAACAGTCCTAAGGGGCCATCAGATCCATAATCAGCTATTAATTAAAACTTTGATATCTGAAAGGGCAAGAAAAAAAAAAAGGTGGGGTGTCATCTATTAGAAAGACCAGAATCCAGAACAATGACAACTATAAATGCTGACAAGGATGTGAAGTAACAGGAACTCTCATTCATTGCTGGTGGGAATGCAAAATGGTTCAGCCAGTTTTGAAGACCATTTGGCAGTTTCTTAAATATGCTTACTGTATGATCCAGCAATCATGTTCCTTGGTATTTATGCAAAAGAGTTGAAAACACATCAATACAGAAACCGGAACATGGATGTTTATAGCAACATTATTCATAATCATTCAAACTTGGAAGCGAGTGTCCATCAAGAGGTGTGTGGACACAATGGAATATTACTCAGCCATAAAGAAGAATGCATTTGAATCAGTTCTAATGAGGTGGATGAAGCTAGAACCTATTATACAGAGTGAAGTAAGTCAGAAAGAGAAAAATAAATGTTGCATTCTAATGCATATATACGGAATCTAGAAAAATGGCACTGAAGAATTTATTTACAGGGAAACAATGGAGAAACAGACATAATAGAGAATAGACTTATGGACATGGGGAGAGGGAAGAAGGGGGTGAGGTGTATGGAAAGAGTAATATGGAAGCTTACACTGCCATGTGTAAAATAGATAGCCAACAGGAATTTGTTGTATGACTCAGGAAATTCAGGGCCTCTGTACCAACCTAGAGGGGTGGGATGGGGAGGAAGATGGGAGGGAGGTTCAAAAGGAAGGGGATATATGTATACCTATGGCTGATTCATGTTGAGGTTTGACAGAAAACAGCAAAATTCTGTAAAGCAATTATCCTTCAATAAAAAATTTAAAAAAAATTTTTTTTAAAAAGAGGTGTATGGACAAATAAACTACAGCACATCAAGACAGTGGAATATTATTTAGCACTAAAAAGGAATGCCTTTTCATGCTGTTCATGGGGTTCTCAAGGCAAGAATACCGAAGTGGTTTGCCATTCCCTTCTCCAGTGGACCACATTCTGTCAGACCTCTCCACCATGATCCATCCGTCTTGGGTGGCCCCACATGGCATGACTTAGTTTCAATGAGTTAGAGAGGACTGTGGTCTTGTGATCAGATTGGCTAGATTTCTGTGATTGTGGTTTCAGTCAGTCTGCACTCTGATGTCCTCTCTCAGTGCCTACTGTCTTACTTGGGTTTCTCTTACCTTATATCCAGAGTACATCATAAGAAACGCTGAGTTGGAGGAAGCACAAGCTGGAATCAAGATTGCCAGCAGAAATATCAATAACCTCAGTTACACAGATGACACCACCCTTATGGCAGAAAGTGAAGAAAAACTAAAGAGCCTCTTGATGAAAGTGAAAGAGAAGAGTGAAAAAGTTGGCTTAAAGCTCAGCATTCAGAAAACTAAGATCATGGCATCCAGTCCTATCACTTCATGGCAAATAGATGGGGAAACAGTGGAAATAGCAGCTGACTTTATTTTTCTGGGCTTCAAAATCACTGCAGATGGTGATTGCAGCCATGAAATTAAAAGACACTTGCTCCTTGGAAGGAAAGTTATAACCAACCTAGATAGCATATTAAAAAGCAGAAACATTACTTTGTCAACAAAGGTCCGTCTAGTCAAGACTATGGTTTTTCCAGTGGTCATGTATGGATGTGAGAGTTGGACTATAAAGAAAGCTGAGCGCCGAAGAACTGATGCTTTTGAACTGTGGTGTTGGAGAAGACTCTTGAGAGTCCCTTGGACTGCAAGCAGATCCAACCAGTCCATCCTAAAGGGGATCAGTCCTGAATCTTCATCGGAAGGACTGATGTTGAAGCTGAAACTCCAATACTTTGGCCACCTGATGCGAAGTGTTGACTCATTTGAAAAGACCCTGATGCTGGGAAAGATTGAGGGCAGGAGGAGAAAGGGACAACAGAGGATGAGACGGTTGGATGGCATCACCAACTCAATGGACATGGGTTTGGGTAGACTCCAGGAGTTGGTGGTGGACAGGGAGGCCTGGCATGCTGCAGTTCATGGGGTCACAAAGAGTCGGACATGACTGAGCGACTGAACTGAAAAAGGAATGAGCAACCAAGCTATGAAAAGACACAGAGGAACCTTAAATGCGTATTACTAAGTAAAAGAAGCCAATCTGAAAAGACTACTTGATTCCAGCTATGTATAGCTGGAAAAGGCAAAACTATGGAGACACAAAAAGATTAGCAGTTGCCGCTAAGGGTGGAAGGGAAGGAATAAGTAGAGCACAGAGGATTTTTAGGGCAGTGAAAATTGTCTATGGGACATTGTAATGATGAATATATATTTCATACTTGCGCATTTCCAAAACCATAGAATGCACAACACTAAGAAAACAAAAGGGTCTTTTAATCTGGAGAATTATTGTTGGCTAGAACGTGCTCTGCACAGTCAAGAGACTTTGGTTCTTACTATGATTCTGCCACTTACCAGCTTTGTGACACTGGGCAAGTCCCTCACCTCTGTAGACCTCAATTTCCTTTTTTGTATCAAGTGAAATGAATACTTACAGATAGGAGATATCAAAGATACTTAGAAACAAAGAACTCCAAATTATTCAATTGAAAAAGTGATTGTGTCACTACATAAAAACCTTCATGGTTCTTTCTTTAAGACAAGCCCCACAACCACTCAGCATTTGTCATTCTTTCTGGAAGGTGACTTTCAGGAGACTTCTCTTAGACTGGCAGCCTTCTCCTAAGCAAACCTTTTTTAGAGTACAGAGGAGTAACAGTTTATCCATGCATTCAGATCACTACATTGAGTCTTTAATTCTTACCCCAATTAAGCATTTTCTTATAAAGGGCATATACTGCATGGGGCTGCCAACTAAAAAAAATGTCACTCATCACCCAGTCCTATGGGGATTAATTTATTAGCCACTGCACTCACTGACCTTCAGGAATGAGGCAATCAGGGAAACTGGCAGAACAAGGCCTTCAGATAGTTATTTTCAGGAGAAAATTTTATCATTCACAATTCCTGCAGCTCCTGATCCTTAGAAAAGCACCAAGACCATTAACTAAGACAGCTGTTCCTTGTGACTAGCAGCAACCTTATACCGTGATATGCTTGATTGTATGCACCCTTCATCAAAAATCACATATAGGCTGACTGCTCCCCTGGTCTCTTCGAAGCAGCTCCTCAGAGCTCTCTGAGAGGCTGTCTCTCAAGTCATGAAGTGAAGTGAAAGTTGCTGTCATGTCCAACTCTGTGGCCAGGCTCCTCTGTCCAAGGAATTCTCCAGGCAAGAATACTGGAGTGGGTTGCCATTTCCTTCTCCAGGGGATCTTACTGGCCCAGGGATCAAACCTGGGTTCCTGCACTGCAGGGAGATTGTTTACCATCTAAGCCACCAGGGAAGTCCCTTTCAAGCTATACCCCTCAGTAAGTCCTCCAACAAAACTGAAACTCGCAGCTCTTCGCAGCTCTCACATTGGGCCTTTTTTTATCAGTCGACCTAACAGTTGAAGAGGGTAGTGTGCTGGAGTTGGCCAAGGAGTCAGGTGAAACAGAGACCTGGGTTCTAGTCCCACATCTTAAATAAAATGCTAAATTATGTGAAGTTATTTAGCCTCTACTTCTTAAGATTCCTCATCTGTAACCTGATGATCATCATAATAATAATTATAATAACAGCAGCTATCATTTGTTAACACCTACAAAGGTCAGAAGTAGAAAAACGAAGACCCACAAAAGGTCTTCCTTTATCCAAAGTCACCAACTAAGAGTGAGATTCAAGCCCAGGTCCTTCTGGCTTCAAAACACATGTTTCTTTTTTTCCCCCGTTATTCCACATTGTCTCCCATTAAGTAAGCTAGAGAACCTCCAAGGTCCCTTCCAAATCTGACATTCCAGCATTTTATGAGCCAAAGGTTCACCTTACATGTACTCAACTTTATGGTCCTCACAGCCCTGCCCTTTACCATGATATTCTTAATCTCTTTTTTTTAAAAAGATTGCTCACATTTTCGTTGAAGACTTTGAATCATTTATTCTTAGCCAAGTAAACAAAAATACTTTTGCATCTTTCAAAAACCTTAGCCATTTCACTAAATCAGGAGCTATGTGAGGCACTTGTTCTAGAACAGATTCCTGGCTCAAGAGAAAATTCTAAACGTCTAGTAACTGAGGCCACCATCACTACAAATGTCGTTTTTGTCCCCATTGAAAACTGCTGGAGTATGAAGCTGCCTCCGAGTGGAGTGATGCTGAGAATAAAAGCTCCGAACCTACATGGGTGCACACTCTTCTGTGAAATTCCACCAATTGAGACTTCATCTCTTGGTCTTTGAAGAATTTTTAAAGTCCCTATTAAAACAGTAAGAAATATGGAAGGATAATACCTTAAACCTGTAGGTGGGTAAGAAGCAACTTTAGTGTGCTAAAGAATATAAGCCCATTATGGTGTTGGAAACGGTCTAAATTCCTGGTGAAAGAAAGAAAGGGTTCTTCCAGCAGAGAGGTGTGGGAAGTGGGGAAGGGTCAAAATCAGCTTGACTGACTTCTAGTTTTGCTGCATTTGAATCCTGCTCATGGAAAACCACGAGAAGCCTGATCAATGAGGGTGAACAAAAAGCAGCCTTTAAAATGTGAGAAACAACGGTCAGAAATTAGAGACTTGGTAACTTCCATACCTAGAAAAACCCTGGAACAAACAAAGAAAATAATCAACGGACAAGGATTTTAGGACACAGAGGGCAATCTATCAGCCTGACAATGAAGAATACAATGTCAGACAAACCTAATTTCCTGTTCTGACAGAGTCACAAACCCAGCAGTTTGGAGAAAGTAATAAATGTGCTGTATTCCCAGATGGCGCTAGTGCTAAAGAACCCGCCGGCCAGTGCAGGAGACAGAGGAGACAGGAGCTTGATCCCTGGGGTCAGGAAAATCCCCTGGAGAAGGAAATGGCAACCCACTCCAGTATTCTGGCCTGGAGACTCCCAAGGACAGAGGAGCCTGGTGGGCTACAATCCATGTTATGGCAAGAGTCGGACACAACTGAAGTGACATAGGACGGATACAGGTAGTGGGTCTTTACATTGTGTCCCCAGGGTGAGGGAGAAAGATCCTGAAACAGTTTGCCAGTAGTGGGCACCCCAGAACTGAGCCAGACCCCCAAACTGCAACTGCATGGTCACTTAAAGCCTACCACAAATGGCATGGTCATTCAAGTTCTGTTACTGTTGTTCAAGATTTGAGATGATTCTTACATAGGCTTTAAAGGTCTTACACAGGAATTTTACCTCAGCCCTGAGCTTTCACTACTAGTGCTGGAAGGAACCTAGAATTTGTTCACTGTAATTGAACTAACTGCCTGTCAACCAAGGAATCAGTATAAAAGAGATTTTAAATCAGAAACTAAGTAAAAAGCTAAACTATTTATTGATAAGCACAAACTAGAAACCTAAGAAATTAGTAAATGAAATTGAAGAAGTACACATCAGAGCAAATCCAAAGACAAGAAATCTTTTATCTGTTAGTGATTTTTGCATTAACTTATAACCAACATCTCAATTTTTCAAACATCAGCCCTGCCAGGCACTGTTAGTCAATTAACTGACCCCCTCCTTTCCCTGTCACCCTCTTGACAGACTTTCCACAGGTTTTATAAAGTCAGTTATGTACAGAACTCCTTGGTTTTCCTTTCAACATGTTTAAGAATTCTTACAGTCTCACCAGGATAAAGATAGTCCTTTCGGTTATACCCAGCTGTCTAATCAATGTGAGCCCCACATTATCTTGTTTTATTTCATGGCTCATCTCAGCTCCCTGCTGAGACTGTACCCAACAGAGATACAGGTAGATGTAGATGGTGTTACAGACTGAATTTTGTTCCCCTCTTCCCCAAATTCATATGCTTAAGTCCTAACCCAGAAATATGACAGTAACTGCAGATGGGGTCTTTAAGGAGGTAACTAAAATAAAAAGTCATAAGGGCCAAGCTCTATTTCAGTCTGACTGGTGTCCTTAGAAGATCATGCGATGTCACAATGAGAAGCCTCAAAAGAAACCAACCCTGCCAACCCATTGATCTTGGGCTTCTAACCTCCAGAACTTAGAAAAACAATTTGTTGGTTAAGCTACCCAGTTTGTGGTATTTGGTTATGGCAGCCTGAGCCACCTAAGATAGATGAAAACAGTTAGGCCAAGATGGATTCAAACTTGCTACTTGTTATCTGTATAGCATTAGATGAGTCACTGCATCTTCCTGAGTCTCAGTTTTCCCATCTGTAAAATGGGGATAAGAATATCTTCTGGTGGCGGTGGAGGTAGTGTGACCATTAAAGAATATGTATGTATGCTGAGTCATGGGGAGAGAAGGAGGTCCCTGAATAAATGTTCTTTTAAAAAAAAGCACTACCCTCAATGCAAGTATGTTTGCATAGATCCTGATTTTTTATCCTAGTTAAGGTTTTATTGGCTTAACTAAACCAGAGAAACGTTTTCAGTTAAAATTCAGCCTTTAAAGCTCAGAAACCTTCTTTTCTTGCTGTTTGAAGTTGCTGTATTTTCTTCCCAAGCTCATTTCAAACTGTTCTGCCCCTCAGTGCCAGATAGAAAGCTTCCTGAAGTATTAAGTGCACTCACTCACATAAAAAAGGATTTCCTCAGTTAATTCTTCATTTTAACTGACTCCTTTTAGAAGTTAGTGTGTCAAAATTAAGATCCGCATATTCAGGTCAGAGATCTGCTCATGCTGAAAGAAGCACTGAACCTCATCAGAGCTTCCCTCTCTCTGCAAAGCCTTTTTATCAGAACCTCCCTTTCCCATCAGGGCTTCCCAGGTCTCTCAGCGGTAAAGAATTCGCCTGCCAATGCAGGAGATGCAGGTTCAACCCCCGGGTAGGGAAGATGCCCTGGAGAAGGAAATGGCAACCCACTCCAGTATTCTTGCCTGGAGAATCCCATGGACAGAGGACCCTGGTGGGCTACAATCCATGGGGTCGCAAAGAGTCAGACATGACTGAGCACGCTCACATGCACACCCTTTGCCATTAGGCAGAATCGGACTGTACCTCCCACCAAGGCAATGCCTTCTAAACCAGCACACTGTCAGAGGGCCAACCGGACTTCACAACAACAGATGGTATAAAGCTATCAAGACAAGGAATAAATGGAATTCAAACATTTACTGTACAAATCACATGCAATTGATTTGCTGTTGTTCTCTTTAATCAGAACCAATGCTTGCTTGTTTTAGAAACTGGTGGGCAAAAATTATGCAATAAAACCAAAAGTATATAAACACAGATCATCAGAATTAAACAAAACTCACATCCGTAATCAAGGCCAAGCACATTTATCAGACAAGGTTCCATGTGTATTGCCCTAGAAATTTGCTCAGGAGATTTCTCCTTGGAGAAGGCCATTTGTGACTGTGAGAAAATGAAAACATATGAATTTCCAAAAATTAGCACATCAGCTAGCGACCCTTTGGACTGTAGCCCACCAGGCTCCTGTGTCCATGAAATTTTTTAAGCAAGAATACTGGAATGGCTTGCCATTTCCTCCTCCAGGGGATCTTCCTGACCCAGGGATAGAACTTGCATCTCTTGTGTCCCCTGCATTGCAGACAGATTCTTTACCACTGAGCCATCGGGGATGCCCCAGACATCAGCCAGACTTCAGTTCAAATCCCATTTGGGCCTCTTGAAACCTGTATAAGTTGTAGACTGTGGTACTCAATAAATATCTGCTTTCTTTATTCTCCTTCACAAGGGAAGCTAAGAGTCAGGTGAAATGGTAGTGTTCTGACATCACAAATCAAGCCCTATATTTTAACTAGTTATCCTCTGTAACAATGCTGTAAGAGTGGTCCCCAATACTTTTGGCACCAAGAACCCTTTTGTGAAAGAATTTTTCCATGACAGCGGTGGGGGGTGGGGAATAGGAAGGATGGTTTCAGGTTGATTCAAGCACACTACATTTATTGCATACTTTATTTCTAATCAAATATCGCTGATCTGACAGATCAAGGCAAGAGTCTATGGATGGAGGTTGCAGACCTTTGCTCTATAACATTATAGATGATATTATCTATATCCTCATTAAAGGATTTGCTGAATTTTCTTCATGTCAAAAGCCGGATTAAGTGGTTCAACACATAGGGAACCAATGCTTGTACTTCAACAAAATGTTTTCACACTCTGCCAGTGGGTGCGATGGGTGTGCAAATTTACAGACTCATGAGGCACAGACAGATGATGTTGGCTTGCTCTTTTATTACAGTCCCTGAAGTCACTTATCTGCTGTAGATAAGCAGAAGTGGCAAGAAGGTGACAGATGCAGTAAAGGATTCTAGATAATCATAGGTTGCCAGGTCACGATCAGAAACAGGAGATGGCAGGGTAAGGTGACAAATGAAGGCCAGAAATAGAAACCAGAGTCACTTGGCCAGGCCAAGTCAGAGATAGAGTGAAGAGAAGCTCTCAGGCCTACAGAATTGGCAAACGCTGAAGAGCCTTGTGTATGTAAACATGCAGCACAGAATCTTAACTGCTCCCTGGCATGAAAGCACTGCTCCTGACTTATTTGAATTCTAACTATTAATTTCAGTTTCTTCCAATCAATGAAGTACATCTGAGATTACTGGCTATGGACTTTGAAATCAAAGTGAGGCTCTTAGCTGAGACAGTTCACCACGTGATGAGAGTCAGCTGAAATCAGGACACATTGTTCTCCAATTTTATACACTCAAAAAGCATCCAGCTCTGCACACACAACAACTATAGTGATAATTATTAGTAAATCATGTTGGACTGCATTTCATTCCTAGTTGGTCTTTAATGTACACAGGGCGAGTGTTGGGATAGGGTGCAGAAAGTAAGTTCCAAAATATGTCTGGCCTTGGAATGAACTTTATGGTGTTAACTGGGGATCCTGGAGGCAGTATCATAAACTCCATGATAACATTAATTGTAACAATGAATTACAATTGACAATATAACCATCCTTGCTGTCGTATAGGATGGACGATCTTTTGCAGTGATGTTTTTCCCAAGCTACTCTGGTGAATCCCAGAACAGTGGGATGCTTTTTAAAATGAAGACTTTGTGCTCCCACTCCTAGAGATTCTAATTCATTAGGTCTAGCTCAGAAATCTCCATTTTCACCGAGCACCCTAAGTGGATGCAAATACTCTTATGGACCATACTTTGGAAAATACTGAGCATTGGCACACAAAAAAAAGAAATTTCCTATTTCAGACAAACCCATTGAATCTTTCTGCTGGATGTGGATTTTAAATGGAATCACAGAAGTACTCTAAACACTGAATTTGGCTTGCCCACTGGTCTTTGGATGACATGCAATGCTAAACTAAGGACATATGATGCCAGGTTTAAGGGTCTCATAGACCAACTGTAACATCTCCACCAACCCTCAGCCTTTGGTTCTCTTGCAGATTCTAACCCACTGAATGCCTGGTCAAGACACAGTTGGGGTCAGAAAAATAACCGCAAATGATTTGTGCTATTCTACCATCAACATTTCGCCTGCAGCCACATCCAGGAGATCTGGCTCCATGTTAAGTTGAATATTAAAAAGGTCAAAAATTTGATTTAACTCAAAAATAACTCTCCTTGTCTAGGAACCCAACTAACACCCGCTTTATTATTCATTTAATTGAGTTCCCTGGTGGCTCAGATGGTAAAGAATCCGCCTGCAATGTGGGGGACCTAGATTGGATCCCTAAGTTGGGAAGATCTCCTGGAGGAAGGCATGGCAACCCACTTTAGTATTCCTGCCTGGAGAATCCCATGAACAGAGGAGTCATGGGGTCACAAAGAATTGGACACGATTGAGTGCCTACTAGGAAACAAGCTATTGCGGTACAAAACAATGATCCTAGTACTTAATATTTATTCAATTCCAAGTGCTGTGCTAAGCTCTCTATATGCATTATCTGGTCTGCACCACAATCCTAGAAGTACCACTATTATTCCCACTGACAGGCAAACAAACAGGTCCACGGCCACATTGTAAGTGGTAGAACTGGGATTTCACCACTGGTCAGAACACACGTGCTTAACCACTCCACTGTCAATTATATCAGCACTGCTTATGGATTAGAGGTTCACAAAAAGGGGTCTGCAGGCCAACAGCATTGTTAGCACTAACTGTAATTCTTAGAGAGTCCAGTTCTGGGGGCCCACCTCAGATGTAATGAATCCAAGCTCTGAGTGTGGGGCCAAATGATCTGTTCAACAAGTCCTTCAGGTGCTTCTCATAGGCACCAAAATCTGAGAAGCATCGAATTAGAGAACCAGCTATGGAAACCAATGAGCCTTGGAGACTGACTCAAGGTCTTGGGTTGGGCCATCACTACTGGCTTAATGTCGGCACAACTGTCCCATGGGAAAAGTATAACCTCAAAGTCGGGGGCCCGTTGTCCCTCGAGGCCCAAACATTTTAAAGGACATTTTATCCCACAAGTGCAGTAAGAACTAACATTCCCCTGGCTAACAAGTCAAACTATCATTCAAGCATCCATTTGCTCATCCATTCACTCCCCAAGTATTTGAGAACGAGGAACTAAGGATCCATAAAAGGTACATAACAACAGTCACATACAGAAAGTCGCAAAGCACATGAGGTTAGACTTTGTGATATGGCAGAAGCACGGACCACTTTTATTTGTGAATGTTTGGCCTCTGCCCTGAGAGAGGACCCCTAGTGTAAAATTTACCACTTGTAAATCCATACAAGCAACCTCTACCTCAGCTGAGAGGACTCAGGTAATGAAACCCTATAAGGGGTACAGTCAGACAACCAGAGCGCATTGCTCTTTTGTTTAATTACTGAGTCTCAACAGAGGCATTCCCAGAGCATGAGATAAAGTCACCCAAGAACTAAAGTTCATTTCTATATTCCCCAGCCCAGTGCCAGCCACACCAGATGGCCTTTACCCTGTGAGATAAACAAACACTGTCATAATAGCTGATTTTACTTTAGCAAAGTTTAGTCACTAAACAGCCAACACCTGAAAAGACCTTACCTTTTAGAAACACCCCAGGGAAGGACCTTTGAAAGTTTGATGAAAACCCTGATTCTAGAATATCAGCTCCACGATGGGAGGAATGTTGGTGTTAATTTTGTACCCTGATATATTTTAAGGAGCAAGAACAGTGTTTGGTATATAATTGACACTCAGTAACATTTGTTGTGAAATTTTCCAGCCTGTCCTCACTTCATACCATCCCACCGAGCCATTCTTTTCAATAAAGTTGATGTCAAGCTTGTTAACTCCCAAGTGACTTCATTTTCATATCTTTGCAAGGCTTTTTTTCCCCTACATAAATTTCTCCCCCCAAAACCCGTGGTTAGGCCATCTAAAAGCTTTGGTTTAGGAAATGTGGTCATCCCACTTAACACACCCACTGAATCTTGACCAAGAAGCCAAGAATAGGCTTTGGAAAAATAAACCGCTTCAAAGCACACAAGCCAGATACAGTTTCTAAGTCTCTGGAAAGCCTTTCCAACTGGAGCAGCACTGATTTTCTGGCTACAGGCCAGGCAGGCTGAGAACACAGGGCATGCCCTCCCTGGCTGGCCTCCGGAAAGACCAGGCTGACCTAAGAATCTGGCACTTGTTTCCTTTTTGGCAACTGCCACCAGAGATACTCACAGCTAGACAGCGACGGGCAGAATATCAGACGCCTGGGATCTGGGTGTCACCTCAGGGCAGGAGCTGAGAGAGCAGAGGTGGGCGAGAGCCAAAGGCTTACCTCACAGACGGGCCAGAGAGGACATCCTCGGGAGAACTGCTAACCCCCAGGCAGGGCTTGCCAACCCCGCTCCAGAGCTCTGCTCAGTTGTTTTTATCCTAAAGCACCCAGCAGGGCTCTCCCAGGGCAGAGGCCAAACATTCACAAATTGAATTCATCTGGGTGGGCCTTGCTCAAGCTGACACATTTGATATAGCTGAGTGCCTGGCCAGTTAAGCTCCGGGCCCCACACTGGAAGGTCAAATAACTTCCAGTCTACAGAGCTGAGCAGGGCAACACTTCAGCCCATTTATCAACCAGACACTGCCAAACACACACCTCCCAACACCCCTTTAGGAATGTGGGGAGACGTGAGCACCTGTGACTTTATAAATATGCAAAGGAACGCATGTAGTGTCATCTGAGTGTTTCAGGGAGCTCCAACCCCTCCTCTCCATCCCTCCTTTCTCAGGCAGCCTGTGGATGTGGCTGGCTGAGGCCAGCTCTTCAATAACCTTCAAACTCTCCAAAAACTTCCAAAAGGTACAACACTTTTTGAATTCACAATCCATGTGTTTCCCAGTCTCCAGAATACATGCATAGCCAGAATGTTCAGTAAATCAAGTCGATTCATTTGTTATGGTTGCCATAAGAATGGACCACAAACTGGGTGGCTTGCACAACAGAAATTTCTTGTCTCACAGTCTTAAGGGCTAGAAGTCTGAAATCAGGGTGTCACTGGGGTTGCCTCCCTCTGCGAGTTGGGGTAAGAGATTGGTTTCATGTCTCTCTCCTAGCTTCTGGTGGTTGGCTGGCTATCTTTGGTGTTTCTTGAAGAAAATGGAACCCTGATCATCTTCACATGTTCTTCCTGTATGCATCTGTCTCCAGAACTTCCCTCCTCATAAGGACACCAGCTATTTTGGATTGGGGCCCACTCTACTCAACTATGGGGGCCCCCCGGTGGCTTAGCAGTAAAGAATCCGCCTGCTTTGCAGGAGTCATGAGTTCAATCCCTAGGTCGGGAAGATCCCCTGGAAAAGGAAATGGCAACACACTCCAGTATTCTTGCCTGGAAAATCCCATGGACTGAGGAGCCTGGCGAGTTACAGTCCACAGGGTTGCAAAGAGTCAGACGTGATGAAGCAACTTAGCATGCACTCTTCTCATCTATGACCTCATCTTAAGGAGTTACATTGGCCATGATCCTATTTTCAAATCAGGTCCCATCCTAAGGTAATGAGCGGTGAGGACTTCAACTTATGAATTCTGAGAGGATATAATTCAACACATAATGTCAAGTATCTCAATAGAAAACCTTTCTTTCCCCACTGATTTTCACAAAAATACTCTCAATGGTTCCATTCAGGTGTCACTGTCAACTCAACAGATAACACAAATTACATTAGATAACGCAGCAAACATTTTCAAAAGGCATAATTAAAGAAAAAACTGATTGCTTTATTGTAGTAAGAACCAGCCAAAAAAAGACACAGAATGTGAACGCAAAGTAGTGTTTTTCTTAATACAACAATAGATTTGAGGGATCAAGGGAAGACAGTGACAATTCAGCAGAACAAAATACACTGGATTAAGATGAGCGGATTCTTATCAACCTTCTACCTCCCGCAGGTAACTGGCAGCAAGAGAAAAATCAAGTCTCTGGTTACTCAGCCCCTGTTCCCCTGAATATTGGGGAAGCTGCTGGCTCTTCAAGATGAACAGATTGCTCTGAACTGAAGGAAGGAAAAGATACAAACACAGCTGAGGCACTTGCAAAATGAAAAAGGAAATAGGCAAACATGATGAACACCCCCCCCAACTGCAATGGCTATGGGGGAGGAGGGCGCCCAGAAGGCATTTGCTGGAATTGGGGATGCTGCCATCTGCCATCAGTCACCCTGCTGTGATTCAAGATGGGTGGCAATGAGGTGGAGGAGTGTCAAAGGAGCAAGAGGACAAGCCAGCCAGTCAAAGGCTCTTTAGGAAGCCGTTGCTGCTGCTGCTAAGTTGCTTCAGTCGTGTCTGACTCTGTGCGACCCCATAGACAGCAGCCCACCAGGCTCCCCTGTCCCTGGGATTCTCCAGGCAAGAACACTGGAGTGGGCTGCCATTTCCTTCTCCAATGCATGAAAGTGAAAGTGAAGATGCTCAGTCGCTTCCAACTCTTAGCGACCCCACGGACTGCAGCCCACCAGACTCCTCCATCCATGGGATTTTCCAGGCAAGAGTACTGGAGATTGGGTTTCATTGCCTTCTCCCAGGAAGCCATTAGCAAACACCAAAAAGGTCACAGCCTGTTTCTTAGCCTTGGGTGTCTAGACACTCAATCTTGTATCTCCAGGTGGGTCAGACTCCTGAAGACTGACTCATGCTACAAAATTCACAAGAGACTGTTATGGAAACCAGAACACCTGAGTATCCATTTGGGGGTATTTCTTTACAGAGACTGAAGTGGGGTGCATGTGTATGTTTGTGTGTGTGCTATCCAAACCTCTTCCTGATATTAAGATGTCACAGACTCTAATTCATCATCAGATAATAGCTGGAGGTATATGAGCTCAGTGCTCAGAGAAGATGCTATCCCTCAAGGATATTTTAGCTGGGCCATAAAAAAGCCAACTCCCTCCCCACTGAGAAAAAAAGACCCCCCCCCCCCCCATGTCAGCTGCTCTTTGCAGGAAACAGCCCTCAGCAAGAGACTTCTTTTCCTGTCACTTTAGCAAAGCTACATTGTAACTGAGTTTTAAACCAATCTCCCCCAAGCTCTACTCAACTCCGGCCCAAGCACAGCTTTCAGATCTTTGAATCACACAATAGCTTGCCTGACTTGTCAATTCTTTTCATAGATCAAAAAGGTAGTAATGAAGAATAAGTAATTAACAGATGACCAGATCTCTTCTCTAACTTCTACTTCAGTAATCTGGTGAACAAACTGTGTGAACAAGATAACATCTGGAGGAAAATCGAGAAGAGTCCATGAGCTTGCACACATAGTGGTGGATGGCAATAACTCTGACCCTCTATCTCAATGATGCACTGAGATTACGACCCTCCTCTTTAAAACTTTCATGGCCGAGCAGAATCTTTATAGGTTTTTTGAGGGGGACACGGAGTCCACCATCTCCCCAGATTGCCAACATTCTGATTAAAGGCACCTTTCCTTTTTCTACCAACATCTGTGAGTATGTAATTGATTTTGCAAGTAGCTAGCAGTGATAATCCCTCATTGATAACACTAGTGCCTGGAATGTGTACACATCCCAGAATCTAAGCCTGAGTCCCTCTAGCCCCGGCCCCTCTCAGCTCCCAGGCTGACTATCCTCTGCCCACTAACCTATTCTTTGCATCACTGAACACTGATTATACTAGAGCCAAGTCTATTCTCTCTACTCCTAGTCTGACCCACAATATTCTGTCTCTATTACATGCTGATGGTATGAGTCAGTATCTTAACAATCTGAGGGTTCTTTACAATTACCTCCATGCAAGGGTTTCGACGCAATTTAAAACTTCAGTACATCAATCGTTTTGCTATATCCCTGAAACTAACACAATACTGTAAATCAACTATACTGCAATTAAGAAAAAAAATTAGTACTTCAAACTTGGTGTTTGATGAGATTCTGAGTATTTTATATATATGTGAGAGACAGTTCTTTGACCTGAATGTAAGTGTCCTTATTCTCTTCAGCATATCTCTTACCCTCCAGAATCCAGAGAGGGATAGAAAAAGGGAGAAAAAGGGACTTCTCTGGTGGTCCAGTGGTTAAGACTCTGCATTCCACTGCAAAGGACACAAGATCAATTCCTGATCGGGGAACTAAGATCCTGCGAGCCACTCTGAGGAGTCAAGTAAAAGAAAAAGGAAAAAAGAGACCTGGCGCATGTGATCAGACCTACAGATGAAATAAAAACACATATGTCAGCTAATAAACTTGGCTTCCAGGGTTTCCTCATAGAGACTGCAATTGCTCACCATGGTTCCCATGGCTACCCTTCCAGGTACTCCCAGACTGCCCTGCAGGACACGGCTACCTGCTATGGAGCTCCACCAGCTCCCCTTCTTCAGATCGTCAAGATGACGGTCCCCTCAGATACATCATTGCTCAGGGGTTGCACCCTGTCCATGCTTGGAGGATTGTGTTGATGTGGTATGTCATATGGCTGGAAGATTCCTTCCTAGCAAAAGGGTCATGGCTGGTTAAGGTTATACTGCTATTTGTTTTCCTGGCTTGGAATGGAAACCAACCAAACAACTCATTCTTCCTGAAACTGCTCTGTCTCCTAGGGACTCAGTGGAACTGCTGCCCAGATCCAAAAGCTATAAGAGGAGACTGGTTATCGCCCAGCCACAGAGGCAAGTGTCACAAAGGCTGATGTCATAGAGGATGGGGAGGGGTCAAGGAATTCTTTACTTTGTACCTCTGGCCTTTTTTGAAGGAAAAAGCCTTTCAAATCTCCCTCTTTATCCACTGTTAACTCGAGTCACCAGGCATTGACCAAGTACTCACAGGCGTTATGGTAGACAAAACGATTAACAAGAAAAAGTCTCTGCCCTCAAAGAGCTTCAAGTCTAGAGAGGAAGACATGTACATGAAGGACTTAGGAGAGTAAGAGTAACATAAAATACTGGATGAATATGGAGAAGGCAATGCCAGTGATTAAACCTTGTTTTGTGACAGTGCACCAGGTCAACAGACTGGTACCATTTTATTTCAGAACAATGTTGAAACACATCCTGTCTCCTCCAATAAAAAGTCCCCAGCTTGACTGACTCTTTCATGGAAACAAGGTACTCTGCCAGGATGAACAGAGAAAGCAGGAACTCAGGGTGGGAGAAAGGAGGAAAAACAGGACATGGGTGACAGGACGTGATCTATCAAAATGGGAGTGTTCACTTCTCACTTTTTATCCCAGAAGCACTGCTTAGAAATGTGAGTAGAATTGAAAGGGATCTGAGACGTCTTCTCACTCAACCACCATGTAATGCTTGAGTTCCCTTCATAATATCCTCACCAAACAGATGCCCCCCAAGGGAGATAGCAAGAAGCTTTAGGGGGAAAATGGCATTTCAATTAGATTTTCAGAACATTGTTTTCTTTAAAAAAAAAAATTTATTTTAGATTGGAGTATAGTTGATTATGGAGAAGGCAATGGCATCCCACTCCAGTACTCTTGCCTGGAAAACCCCATGGACGGAGAAGCCTGGTAGGCTGCAGTCCATGGGGTCGCTAAGAGTCAGACACGACTGAGCGACCTCACTTTCCCTTTTCACTTTCATGCATTGGAGAAGGAAACGGCAACCCACTCCAGTGTTCTTGCCTGGAGAATCCCAGGGATGGGGGAGCCTGGTGGGCTGCCGTCTATGGGGTCGCACAGAGTCGGACACGACTGAAGCAACTTAGCAGCAGCAGCAGCGTCGTTGATTAACAATGTTGTGTTAGTTTCAGATGTACAGCAAAGTGATTCAGTTATGCATATATCTATTCTTTTTCTAGTTCCTTTCCCATTTAGGTTATTATAGAATATTGAGAACATTGAATCTTGATGCTTGGAAATAAAAAGGAAGTGTAAGGAAATGACAAAATTCTGAAAGTTCTGGGAAACTATAGGGCTTTTGCAAAGGATAAATGCTACAGGCTGGATGAAGTATTAAAGAATACAAGGAATAGACTTGTAGACATAGAAGGGGAAGAGGAGGGTGGGATGATTTGCGAGAGTAGCGCTGACATATATACCCTACCATGTACCCTACCTACTATTTTACAAAATAGATAGCTGCCTGTATAACACAGGGAGCTCAGCTCAGTGCTCTGTGATGACCTAGAGGGGTGGGGTGGGGAGCGGTGGCAAGAGGCTCAAGAGGGAGGGGATATTTGTGTATATATATATAGCTGGTTCACATTGTTGTGCAAAAGAAACTAATACAACATTGTAAAGCAAGTATACTTCAATTTTTTTAAAAAAGAAAACAAAGGAGGGACTTCCATGGCAGTCCAGTGGTAGGACTCTGAGCTCCCAATGTAGGAAGCACAAGTTCAATCTCTGGTCAGGGAACTAAGATCCCTCATGCCACCTTGGCATGGCCAAAAATAAATAATATTTTTAATTAAAAAACAAAATGAACACAAGGAAGGTATGAAGAATGAAAACGGAAATCCTGGTAGAATTCAGAGAGATTTTTTTTTTAATTGAAGTATATTTGATATACAGTATTGTGTAAGTTACAGGTGTAAATCAGAGATTTTTGACTACCATGCCCAGGATTCTGAACTGATTTAATAGGTACTAGAGAAAAACTGGGACTTCCCTGGTGGCTCAAACAGTAAGGAATTTGCTTTTAATTCAGGAGATCCCAATTCACTGAGTCGGAAAGATTTCCTGGAGGAGGGAATGGCTACCCACTCCAGTATTCTTGCCTGGAGAATTCCAAGGAAAGAGGAGCCTTGAAGGCTACAGTCCATAGGGTCGCAAAGAGTCTGACATGACTGAGTGACTAACACAAGGACATTTAAAGGAGCAACTAAAGATTTCAGAGCACGGAGAAAACATGATTAAAAGTGGATTTAGGGAGGAAAAAGTGGGTTTACAGAGGTTAATTTGGTGGTCCAGTGGAGAATAGACCATAGAAGAGAGAGACCAGAGACGGAAAGATTGGTTAGGAGGCATGTGCAAGGAACCCAGGAAAAAGGTTATCAGCTCTGGTGGTGGCAAAAAAGTATGGATAGAAATAGGGCAGAATTTCACCATTGAATCTCAAAGGAGGACTTGGTGACAGATGATGTGTGTCTGTATGTGTGGCCAGCATTTAAAAATTTCCAAAGAGTTGGAGCATTTATGATTTTCTTGATCCTTGTAACACAACCCCATGGAGTAGGTAAGACAGGTTTATTTTTCCCCATTTTCTAGATAAGGAAAGGCAACCAGGTGTTTCAACTTAGGAGAGGAGGGTGTCATATTGAATAAAGTCAGTCACAGGATCAGGGCATGTGCCTGAAGGGTTCCCCTTTTCTTTCCACTCAAAGTCTACACTTCGACTCCAGGTTTTATGCAACTTCCTGCCATAAAGGAAATTCCTCTCTGCTATGGTAAATCATCTTTTTCTGTTTTTCCTTTTAAAATATTTGCTCATTTGCTGAATATCAATTGTTCACGACAGACCAACCGACTTTCATTAGCTTGTTTCCTTATCTTAAAAAGAGCTCAAGCCAAGGTAACCCATTCCCCGTAGCACTTTCATCTCACCCGAGCCCTACTGCTCTCCAGATGAAATACACCAGAGACGACCATCATTCACTCACTCAGCCTTTCCACAACCTAACATCCACCCGGACAATGTGGTAAGGGCAGCCCATACTAATATCAGAATAAACAGTACCTCTGTTTTCAACTATTGATCTGAGGATTTCTGCTAGAAATAAAGTGAAAACCTAAGGGGGAAAAAAAGTCCATCTGGGGCTATTAAATTTGCTTCCAAATGAAAAACAACAGGATGACTCATCAGCAAACCTGGCCTGGCCCTGAAAACAGACGTCAATGGAGACAGAGGGACCTCAGATCAGCTCCAAACAGAAGACAGAACGGCCCCTGGATGAGGAGCACAATGAAGGACAGAGCAAGTAAAAGCACTCTCAGCCATGTAGCAAGAGACCTTCAAGGACATTCCAAAGACCACATTGTGGGAAGGGACCCAAGATTAGAAACTGCATGGTTCCATCCACAGCGACATGGATGATGGATCAGGCCACTAATTCAGTACTTTTTCACCTGTGAGCAGTAAGCTTTTGGCCTCCTGATGTCTTAAAGGAGTCACTCAGGTCTTTGCCATTTATAACTCTTCCTTAGAACCAAACACTATTCCTGCCTCTATCTTTATGCCTCAGCAATGTTCCAAGAGAGAGATTTATAGAATATTAGGTGCTGCTTGAAAAATTTGGGACTAAAAACATCAACCACCCAGAAAAGAGGACTCTTTCTATAAAGTGCAGCCATGGGACACGTTGTGCTTCATGCATCCAATGCCTGAGTGGTCCAGTGCTATGAAGGAGGAGGCAGAGAATCACATCCCAGTCTTGGCTACCAAAGCTATGGTTTTTACCAGTAGTCATGTATGGATGTGATAGTTGGACCACAAAGAAGACTGAGGGCCGAAGAACTGATGCTTTTGAACTGTGGTGCTGGAGAAGACTCTTGAGAGTCCCTTGAACAGCAAGGAGATAAAGCAGTCCATCCTAAAGGAAATCAGTCCTGAATATTCATTGGAAGGATTAATGCTGAAGTTGAAGCTCCAACACTTTGGCCACCTGATGCAAAGAGCAGACTCATTGGAAAAGACCCTGATGCTGGTAAACATTGAAGGCAGGAGAAGCAGGGGATGACCGAGGATGAGATAGTTGGATGGCATCACCAGTTCAATGGGCATGAGTTTGAGCAAGCTCTGGGATATAGCGAAGGACAGGGAGGCCTGGCGTGCTGCAGTCCATGGGGTCGCAAAGAGTCAGACACGACCTAGCAACTGAGCAACAACAACCTGGCTACCAACCCACAATAAAAACACTGTTAGCTGTCCTTAGTAATCCGAATACAGACACACACCCAATGCAAATGTTCTAGGCCGGGTTCCTGGGCCCTGCCCACCTCCAGACCAGAATCCTGATGAAGTGGTATATCTAGGCTGTGAGGTAATAAAATTGTGCGTTTCAAAACCACCCAGGCATTTCACTACGATTCTTAATTCAGTTGTACTCCCTGAGCTCACCAGAAAGAGCTCCTCTTGTAAGAAGCAATATGATAGGGTAAAAAGATCACCAAAGTAAAGACTGCACTGTAAGTAGGACTCCATATCTATCCTAAAGCAACTTACTTAACTCTCTGACCCTCGGTGCCTCGTCCATAAAAGAGAGATTTTTTTCCTACCTATTTTCTAGTTAACTGTGGTATAGAACAGTTTCCAAACTTTCATTGAGCAGTAGAATCTTTCTTCCCCCCAAACAAGATACTAGTTGAAACCTTGATACCAGAAAAACAGGTACAAGAGGGGCTGCTCTGGTGGAAGCAGCCATGGAGGGCCTGGGAGCACAGCTGCTGTGTCTCCACAGCCCCTCACAGCCCCAAGGAAAGTGGTTTGAAAACCACTTGACCCAGCAGACAGAACCCCCGAGGTAAGAGTCAGGAAACAGAATCTCTACTCTCAATTTACCAAAAGCCAGTTGAAATCCCAGTAGTAAAGCCAGATTTCATCAGGTTAAGGCTTTGATACCTGGGGAAATCCTTCCCCACACCTCCCTCCAAAGGGTGATATTCAGAACTTCAGTCAGTAATTCACATCTCAGTGTGAATAGAGGACATCAAAAAAAGACTTCTGTTTGCTTTCGAAGAATATCTACCTCCTGTTTTCACTGATTCCCAAAGGTAATGCATGCTTGCTATAAAAACATAAACAAAGAAAATAGAAAATTCCCCTTACAAACCCCACCCATACCTGCCACCAGAGAAATAACTGATGGCTTTTGCTCAGCATCCTTCTAGACTTCCACTAGTATAGACACATACATGAGTGTGTATATACACATCCTTTTAATCCCCACAAAAGTGTATTCTACAATTTGCTCTCATCATCAAATGATATACCACCAAAGTCTATGAACATACATAGAGAGATCGGTCTTTAAAGAGCTGCTAAGCTTCTGGCTGCAACTTAAGTAAATTATAGAATCCCTTATTGATGGATCTTTAGTGTTTCTACCTTGATTGCTCTTGCAAACACGGCTGAAATACAGATCTTTTCAACCTATCTCTTGATTGAGGGTGGGAGTTAAGATTATAACCATCAACACCAAAGCCACAAAGAACAAGGAAGCCTCAGTCAGTTTTGTTTTGTTTTTTTAAGCACACTGCTTAGAAATCCAGACGTGGTTCTCCCATGACACTCAAAAGTTTCTATTTGTCATCCCATTTCTATGGCACCCCACTGAGGACAGTCTAAGCCATCACAGCAGCCAGTACAAAAGTCAAGAACTCCTGCCTCACTATAAGAATGCAGGGATACTTGTTTACAACCAAGAAGGATGTTGGGCTGAGAAAAAAAAAAATCCCATCCCAGCCTCTTTGGAACACAAGAGGAAACCAAATGACCTGCTGAGAATAACTATTCCTCAGGCCTGAAGTCCATCTATCAACCCACCTACGACACAACCAGACCTTTCAATGACGTTGACTTTCTGACCCTCTGGCCTCCCACTTGTCGGTAGGAAGTAGTGCGTAACTGGTCTGGAAATTTCTTCAGGGTGAAAAAGTAAAACAGCCATAAACCTCACCTTAATTAGTCACTGATTACACTAACCAGGCGCATTCACTTTAGAGCTTCCCAGTTGATGGCTTTTCACTCCATTTCCTTTTCAAAACCCGTCCTGTTGAATATGAAATTCAGCATGGGCCAAGATTTCTCAGTGACTGACGTCAATACCAATTTGGAAGCAAAACTAAAGAAACACAGCTCCTGTGCCAGCATGGAGGATTGAGAAAAATCAACTTTCTGTCTTTCCCAGAGAATGATCTGGTTGGACATTTCTTGAATTCTTACCAAAATGTGTTATTATCCATTTCTAAAATACATTGCTACAAAACACTTTTGGTTTGATGAACTTCTTGCAGTTCAGCTTTGGGGTAAGCATGGTCTCACTGACCGGTCAATAAGCATCTAAGTGCCTAGTGTGAGAAAGATGGCTGCTGGGTATGGAGGAGGTTCTCATGACCAATCAAACAGGATCCCTGTCCTCAGGGGGCATAGATTTCAGTATATTTCAGTATGTGCATAAGACCTGCACACATCATTAACACAAAACTGAGGAAGAAGTACATTTTGTGCCATTCAGGAGAAATAAAGAGAGAGGAGCAAAACACTTCAGGTTACAATCAAATCAAGAAAGATTTTCATCAGAGAAGGCATTTGAGATGGTCTTTCAACAATGAGCAGGATTTAAACTAGGGTAGGGGATGCCTGAAACTGAAATGCCTTCAGGAGCCCCATTTATACTCATATCCGAGTATAAATGGGCCGTGTGTGTATGCTCAGTTGTTTACTAGTGTCCAGTTCTTTGCAACCCCACAGACTGTAGCCCATAGGGCTCCTCTGTCTATGGGATTCTCCAGGCAAGAATACTGGTGTGGGTTACCACTTCCTCCTCCAGGGGATCTTCCCCACCCAGGGATTGAACCCACGTCTCCTGCGTCTCCTGCTTTGGCGAGTGGATTCTTTACCACTGAGCCACCTGGTGTTACTGTTGTGCAGTCTCCCAGTCATGTTCAACTCTTTGCAACCCCATTCCTGGTGGCTTGGATGGTAAAGGGCAACCTGAGAAGCCTATAAATGGGCTAGGGTTAAGAAAAAATAGCAAGTGATGGAATCTGTGCTGAATGAACCAGATATGCCCCCATTTAAAAGAAGGTAACAGATAAAGAAGATGTGGTACATATATACAATGGAATATTATTCAGTCATAAAAGAGAATGATAATGCCATTTGCAGCAAAATGGATGGACCTAGAGATTATCATACTCAGTGAAGTAAGTAAAAAAAAAATACATCACTTATGGAATCTAAAAAATTGATACAAATGAATTTATGCACAAAACAAACAGACTCACAGACAGAGGGAACAAACTTATCTTTTTTTTTTCCTAGAGGAAAGCAGGGGATAATTAAAAGTTTGGTATTCTTTTTTTTTTAGGAGTTTGTTACTGACATGTCCACACTACTATATACAAAATAGATAACAAAGACCTACTGTAAAGCACAGAGAACTAAACTCAGTATCTTGTAATAAACTATAACGGAAAAGAATCTGAAAAAGCATCATATATATATATACATACACATATATGCTTATATATGTATATAGAGGGCTTCCCTGGTAGCTCAGTGGTAAAGAATCTGCCTGCAATGCAGGAGATCCAGGTTCAATCCCTGGGTCAGGAAGATCCCCTGGAAGAGGGCATGGCAAGCCACTCCAGTATTCTTGCCTGGAGAATCCCATAGACAGAGCCTGGTTGGTTACAGTCCATAGTGTCGCCAAGAGTTGGACACGACTGAAGCAACGCAGCACAGCACACAGCATGTATATAGAACTGTACAGATACCTGAAACTAATACAACTTTGTAAATCAACTACACTTCAAAAAAAGTTGGTAAAAATATAGTAAAATAAAAAATAAAAGCAAGTAACAAACACCTTGCAGACCCAAGAAAACACACTGGCAGGCAGATGTTGGCAGACATGGGCAGACTTTGTTGCCAGTCTGCAACAAAGGCAGAAGAGAATGGGACATTTCAGGAAGAGGCAATAGTGAAATCACCGCCATAGCTAGAAAGTTGCCCAGTCATGTCCGACTCTTTGTGACCCCATGAACTTTACAGTCCATGGAATTCTCCAGGCCAGAATGCTGGAGTGGGTAGCCTTTCCCTTCTTCAGGGATCTTCACAACCCAGGGATGGAACCCAGGTCTCCCGAATTGCAGGCAATTCTTTACCAGCTGAGCCACAAGGGAAGCCATAGCTACAGCACCCTGAAAAGTGGGGGAAGGTGGGTGGAGCTATAGAAATGCTTGGGAGAAAGAAAAACAAGAAGATGGAAGAAAACATTAATTTAAGTACTAGCAGTCTCACCTATATTGTCTCATGTACTCTCTGCAACTGCCTTTGAAAAGGAGGTAATATCAGTCTTGCTTCAAAGGAAAAAAAACAAACAAACTCAGATACAAAGAGGTATGTTAAGTTGCCCAAACCCTCGCAGCTAAGAGTGGTAGATGTGGGGAACAAGCCCAAACTTGCCGATTTCTAGAACTTCTTTCCATTATGGCACACTCCATGGTGAGTTGAAATAGATGTGACAAGTTCAGGCCAAACTGTGAAGGTCGTTGAATGGCTACAAATTGGTTCAATCGAAAATGAACTTGTATCAAATGAGATACAAGGTTCAAAATATTAGGCTATACATACATTCCACAAGTTATGAATATGGAACTTTTAAAAATTTCACACAAAAGAAATGCTGCTTTTCCAGTATCTCTCTCTCTCTCTCCCTTCTGCTTTTTCTAATTCCCTTTCCCCAACCCTAAAGAAATCAAGCAGCACTGGGTTAACAATAAACAGATTCTGGCATCAAACAACTTGCATGTGAATGAATCTTGGCTCTGCTACTACACATCACATTATTGAACCCCCCTGTTCCTCAATGTCCTAATCCAGAAAATGGGACAATGATAGCATCTACCCCATAGCATTATCACGCAGTGCTTGGCACAGAATAAGTGTTCAATAAATGTTAGATTTTCATTTCATTTGAGCCAAAAATCCAACCCAGTCCCACCTAAAGAGAATAAGAGGAGTCTTAGTGATAGTCTCAAAGTGAGAAAACAAAAAGCCACAAATTCAGATATGAAGTTAGAGAACTGTGGCAAAAAGACTGTTAGTTATTTGCCAATAGCCTTTCTCCCCTTCTTTAATAAAGAGAACCTCAACTTTCAGCTGAGCACAGTCAACACAGAAAATACTACCTACCTAGCATCCCTCGCAGCGAAGGTGAAGCCGTGCATCTAAGATCAGAGAGTGAGATATAAGCAAAATATTTCATGGAACCTCTGGGAAGTCTCCTTAAGACAGAGAGGGAACACCCTTTCCCCTGTCCTCTATTCTGCTGCCTGGAAAATAAACGTAATTGCTAGAGCTCTAGCAGCCAACTTGGACTCTAGTGGTAGAGCCTCCAAGATAATTTCACAGGGCAATACTTTAACAATTGGTTTATATCTAGTGTGAGCTTCACCCTCTGTAGAAACATAAATATTTTAAGATTTTTCAATTCATAGTACAAATGACTTCATAAGATCCTTTCGTGGTAAAAATATTATAAGATATGAACAGTATCAGGATACTGGACTCATCAAGTTGTTCCCTTCACTTATCATAATCTATGAGTATCCATCTTCTCCACTAGAATATAAGCTTCATATTATTTAATAAAAATTTATATAATACTTAATATGGACCAGGAACTCATCTGATGTGCATAACAACCCTGTAAGGGATGTACTATAATTAGGCTCATTTTATAGATGTAGAAACTAGGGCACAGTGAGTTTAAGTGACTTGTCTACTATCAAAGCAGCCGTAAAGTAGCAGTGCCAGGGTTCATGCCCAGACAGTCTGACTGCCTGTGTGTGCTCTGAACTGCTACGCTATGCAGTTGCTCTGTGAAAACTGTGATCTTGTGTTGTTCGCCCCTTGTATTCTCAATGCCTAGTACAATGCCTGACAAAAAATAAAAGCTCAGTAAATATGCCTTGAATGAACAAAGGAAAGAATGACTTAGAGAAAAGTACAAAGAGCAGGAAAAGTAGAGGGCACTGGATTTCATTTCACGTACTTCACAATCTGGGTTTTAACCAAGAACAAGGGTTGGGGCAAATAACAAAGTTTCCCTGATAAAAACACCATATCCACTTGGCTTGCTAAGTCTCAAACTGGAGGGTCATCAGAGGTGTTACAGGATTCTACTAGCACTTCTCTTTGGGGACAATAGGAGAACCTTCTTGGTCCCAAAGAGTTAATTTTAAGAGGTAAAGTTAGAGTTAAAAGAGCCATAGCTAAACCATGAATGTAAAGACACTTCCAAGCTGTTTCACCTCTCTCACTTTGTGCAAGAAAACAGAAAATTTTCATCCAGAACCAGTGCAGTGACAATCACAAACTTAGCAGAGTAAAAGCAATTTCTAATCCCCAGAGCTGAGCAAGGGGAACAGGGGCCTAATGTCATCTTAGCTGCCAAACTGACCTTGAAGGAGCCAGTGACCTTCAATTTCCAGTTTTAATAGAAAGATTCAAATGCTCTTAGGAAGAAGAAGAGAGAATTTACTTTGTCAAAGAGCAAAAAGAAACCGTCTTACCTTCAGGGTTCAGAGTATATTAAAATTCTCAAATAATCACACTGTTTTCCAAGGACACATTCACAACTTTTATAGACACTCCAACAGTGCTTTTAAACCTCTTATGCACTTAGGGCTCTCCTAATGGTCTAAGTGACCTCAGGTCTGAGGCTGAAAGAGTCCTTTTTCCATAATGTTAATAGCTTCTCCCTAATAAAGCATTTTTCCCTGCATTGGCAGATAAGAAAGCTCTCTCAACACTCCCATGAATTTTGGCCACTTTATTCCCTCTCAGCCTAGGAGGAGTTTATACAACTGTTAAAAGTAACATGCCTCCTCAAATTTCATGTATGAACAACGAGCACTAGGTAAAGATACTGATTACACAAACCACACGTCAGAAACCTTTATGGTGATAGGAAGAATCACTGGGCTTCCCTGGTAGCTCCAGCACCTTCCTTGCATTATCTTCACATGAACACATGACTTCCACAATATGTGGTTCCTGCTGCAAAACGGCTTCAGTACCAGAAGCAAAGAGAATCCAGAACTCAGCAGGACTCTCCTGGAGTTAAAATTGGTGGTAATCCTACCTGAGAGGTCAGCAAAGGACAACTACATAATCTCAAAAGGACCAAAAAAAAAAAAGCTTAATAGCTCTGTGAAACACAGCATTCTCTGTCACAAATAGGAGCTCTAACAAATGTTCTTCCGTTGACAAACTGTGAACGTGCTTACTTTTCTAATGGTTGTCTATACATTCTGTAACAGTTTGGACTTCAAACATTCCATTCCATTGTCTCTGTTTAAGTCCACTGGAATTTGTCAGACCATGTGTACTGACTTGCAATCGGAAAATATGGTCACCATGCTGACGGCGAGTTTGAACTGTGTTTGGCAGCTGTTACATAAGCTCAAAAGGAAGATGTGAGTAGAATAAAAACATACCACAAGCTTGTCACTAAGAAGGGGATACAATTCAGAAGGAACACAGGTTTGCTCCCATGGCTGCAAATAGGCAAACCACACTCAGCAAAGTGAAGACTCTAGCTAAAGCTTCTCGGTGTAAACCAACCTTCAGCAAGAAAAAAAAGACATCTACCTTATTCAGCAGGAAGAGAAGCTTGTGAGGTGGTCTACTTCAGGCTTTGTGACCTCAGGCATTTCTCCTTTGTCAGGTCCCTAATTCTGCTTCAACATGGCCCTGGCACAAGGTTCATCAAGAAGGGGATGTCTCAGTATTCAAAGGGAAAGACAAATCATTTGGAAACACACCATGTTGATATATAGCAGAGCTTAACCATTTCTTCATATGAAGCATCTGTAGAACAAACCAGTCTGCTTTTCCATCAAAAGGTGAAAAACTACTTTGTCAGTAAATTTTTCACAGACCTAAAACAACTGGCAAAATATGAGATGTATAGCAAGATGGCCACGAACTGAAAGCAAACCCACACAAGTTTTATCAATAATAACAGAGGTGAGAGAGAAAAAGAAGGGGAAAATACAATAGAAGCCAGAAGAGGCAAGAAAAAAAAAAGTCCTAGGCAAAAAGGAAATTCTGCAAACTTAAATAATAAATGGAAATTAAAAATTCAGAGGATTGCTGATCCATAGTCAAAAACTGTATTCTACCTTCGAAATCTGAGTGATAACGTACAGATAAAAAGAAAAAAAAAAAAACTCAATGGAGCTTTTAATAAAAGTAAGTAAATATGACAACGGTTTTCATGACCATCCATATACCTTCCTATAGCTCTTTTTTTTTCTTATAGCTCTTCATTTCATTTCATTTCATTTCTTAGTTCACCAAGGAAAATAATCACCAACCTACCCACAAGATCTAGCCCAGATTCTTGTTCCTGGCACTGTGTCCCATAAAGTGGATGATGCTGTGTCCTCAATAGGTGATATTCAAGACACACCTTAGGTTTTTCTGGAGGGATCCATGAGACAACTGAGAGAGATGACAACAATTTCTGCCACACTTTGAAATACCCTCTCTTTCCAGTTGAACTTGTTTACCAATTGTGAAGTCTCCACACTGGTCTCTCGATTTTTGACTATTGAAATCACTCCCAATGATGGTCATTTTGAACAAATTACTCAAGTCCAAAACAACCAAAATATTGTATATACACATCTCACATTTCAATTAAATGATCCAGCTTGGTGACAGAAAGTTTAACTCACTGAAAACTGGGGCTCTACAAGGCTTTTGATTCCTAATTTATAAAGGACACTCCATCTTACAAACCAAACAGTGGTCATGGCAACCTTGAAGTTCTAGAATGTTCTATCTCTGACATCATATGGTGGTGGTTTAGTTGCTAAATCTTGTCCAACTCTTGCGACCCCATGGACTGTAGCCTGCCAGGCTCCTCTGTCCATGGGATTCTCCATACAAGAATACTGGAGTGGGTTGCCATTTCCTTCTCCAGGGGATCTCCCAACCAAGGGATTGAACCCAGGTCTCCTGCATTGCAGGTAGATTCTTTACTAACTGAGCTATGAGGGAAGCCTGACATCATTATAGCTAATTATTATCCATAGACTAATATACATTCAGGAAGGTTTGCGCATCTGTCAATTCATGGTCCAGGATGCTAAGATTGGCCCATTACACAAACTACTTTATTTTTCAGTTACATAAATCAATTAAATGTAACCACATGGGGAATTCCCTGGTGACCCAGTAGCTAGGACACCATGCTTCCACTGAAGGTGCAGGGGTTCGATCCCTGGCCTAAGGACTAAGATCCCAAAAGTGACATGGCAAAAAAAAAGAAAAAAATGACCCCAAGTGGTGATGATTTCTAAATAGTGCTCCCTAATTAAGAATGGCCATTTCAAGGACAGAAAAAAGTGAATGATCTTTCTAAAGTCTTCTAAGGAGTTCTGCCACACCAATCCCTGACTGTCCCTTCTCAGCATCTTTGACAGCCCTCACCAGAGTGGTAACAGTGGAACAAGCATGAACTCAAACATCAGATGAATCCAGCTCCAAATTTCAGTTCTGTCCCTTTTTACTCATGTGATCTAATCCAGTCTCTCAACCTCTTTGAGACTCAATGTTTGTCATCTATAAAATGAAGATAATAAAGCTATAGTATAGGGTTTTAGGAGAAACATAGATATCAAGTATATATAAAGCACATGCCACACTATGCCTGACACAGAGTCACAACCAGTGGTCACTCCAGAAATTCTCCAAAGGAGAGGTTCAGGGTAACATTCTAGTTGGATGGGGTAGGAGAGGTATATTGATTTGAAGCTGAGATCACATGCTGGGTTTGCATTGATTGGATTTTTACTTAACGTAGCTTGTGATAGCACAGAAACTAAAACCCCCGACAACCAAGGCAGCTCCCTGACCCTGCCACTCACACACTCATAAAGGCACTTCTCTTCAACACCCACACCATCACGAAGGTCAGAAATTCAACATCTTCCAAAGCCAGGGTCCCTTTAGGAACTAACATCAGTGCAATCTACTTTAATCCTGACAGTTCCGCCTTCTTTGAATACAAAATCCAGAAAGGTTTGCTTGCTTTTACCCAGCTGGAGTCAACCCAGCAAGGCACGTTTCAGAATAAACCAGTCTCATTACAATAAAGTAAGAAAGTAGAGGTCTCACAATCACAAGGGCAACATACAGGCTCAGGTCCATAAATTCAAGCTATGTTTCTAATTAGTAGTTCTCTTCGGTTCTCTGAATAAGACATGGAGAAGCTAAACTGGTAATAATTGCAAAAGCCTTTTAAACCTATTATTCACCTGGGCCTATATCTAAGAACCTTGGTAAGAAGTGTTGTACCACCATGCCAGACTCAACGTGGAAATTCCACAAGGTTTTGGCTTCCTTGGCTACTACCAACTGCCAGAACACGGAAGACCATCCTTGAACATTCAGATAATAATTTCATTTCATTTCAAAGCTAGATCCAAGCTTTGCTAATCCTTTACATTACCCCATTTAATGAACACTTATTAAGCAGTGTAGTAGTTTTAGGTTCACTCAGTCATGTCTGACTCTTTGTGACCCCATGGACTGTAGCCTGCCAGGCTCCTCTGTCCATGGGATTCTCAAGGCAAGAATCTAACGTGGGATGCCATTTCCTTCTCCAGGGCATCTTCCTGACCCAGGGATCGAACCCAGGTCTCCTGCATTGCAGGTGGAATCTTTACCTCCTGAGCCATCAGAGAAGCCCAGTGTAGTATTGGGTTGGCAAAAATTCGTTCAAGTTTTTCTGTAAGAGGTAACAGAAAGACCTGAATGAACTTTTGGCCGAGCTAATATAATGAACATGGTGTCTGGAGTCCAGATTTTAATAGCAGATACCATTTATTGAGCTATTATTGTGTGACAGATGCCATGCTGATGTGTTTTATATGTGTATGTTGACATCTCATATCAATAATATAAAGTGATTGCTATTGTTCATAGATTATAATACTGGGGCTGCCCCAAATCACACAGCTATGTTTCCTGTGCTCCGCAAACCCAAATTTCTGACTCCAAGATACACATTCTTCACAATTCTCATGTTGATCCCTATGACTGCTCATCCCACCATCCACCCCCAGAGCAAATGATCATTCACTAGAAGATATGATGATACTTTTTTATCCTTGTCTTAAGGTAGCTCCGAAATTAGAAATTTCTCACACTACTCACAAAAATATGGTGGTATCTTGGTTCATCTGAAAAGTACTTTTTTCATTCCTTTGTTTTAAATGGGGACACCAGGACACACTGATTTCTATTGCCAAGATATCTTGAAATGTTCTTTCCAGATTTAGGAATCAAGGTCCTTTCTTAGCCTCCAATCAAGAAGTATCATTTGTCCTTTTACAGTCTCATAAATTCTGACCTAATAAACTTGCCCCAAGTTTGAACAGCAGACTATTCTGGAATTATCTATAGACTCCTATAACAGATATGGAGTAAAGGCTGTGCACAAAGGCTATGGCCCCACAGAGGTCTCCAATTTAGGTTTTTTTTCAAACTCTCTGCTCTCATACTCAAAACTATTGAATGAATGAATGAACAAATGAGATTGTCCTATCTATCCAACTTAGAAAAAGAAACTTAGAGAGCAAAGAATTGATTGCCAAATATTTAAAAACTCACAAAAGCACCTAAACCAGGGAGCGGGAGTGGACAAAACAGAGATTAACAAGGTAGGTACTGCACGCAAACAGTTGCCTTGGAATCAGAAGATGCGGGTGTGAATCTTGGCTTTGCCCACTTACTAGTTGAGTAAGTCTTAAGCCCTTAGAGTTGACTTTGCTGCCATCTAGTTCATATTACTGTGGTTCATTTCATTTGGTCATTCATTTAACTAGTAATTCTTGGATGCTGACTATATCCCAGATACTGTACTAGGCAATGAGGCAGAAACAGAGGAATAAAACGAGACCTGGGCTTCTTTCCAAATACAGCCTTTGAAACACATGTATAAATAGAAACAGTATCATGATGACATTTGCTCTTCCTTAATAAAACAGCTCCCACTTATTGATCACTGTGCTAGGAACTCTTCATAAATTATAACATTCCTTAAAAATTGGCATTATCATATTCATTACACATATGAGATAACTCTAGCTCTGCAAGGTTGAGAAGCTTGCCCAAGGTCACACACCCTGTAAGTGGCTGAGCTGGGATTTCAATTCAGGAGAGACTGACTGCATACCCATGCTTTTCCCACCCTATCACACTGCCCATCTGTGATGTGGCTATTAGCCAGATGGCTGCTTGTTTTCCATCAAGCATACAAGTGTTTTTTACCCTACCCAGCTTCTGAAAAGGACAACAAATCTTTATGAACTCAGTCCTGGCACAATGCAAGCTGTCTGAATCATCCCTTAAAACTGACGGTTGAAAATGAAGATGACTAAAATAGTCCAGAGCAAAAAAAGGCACATCAGCCTAATCATGGCCTGATAAGATGACCTGCAGCATTTCCTACCAGTGGAGAGAGAGGCTTGATGGGCATGGTCTCTGGGACTCAGTGTCAGGCCAGTCATGGAATCGAAGGGACAAATGGACTTCCACTTTTCCTTCAGGGATTATCACGATCATTTAGCATCACTGGTGATGGGGCATTCTGGTCAGGATGTAGCATGAGCAGCAGTTTTCTGGTTCACTTGTGTTGATACAGGTCAGTGGACAAAGAAACCTTAACATTCTTTCTCAACATAAGTCATAGTTGCAACCATAAGGTCCAAATTTAATAAGCATTAACTCTTCACTCCTCACTGATTCATAGGCAGACTGGGGTAACATTTCTTCTACAGTAACTGTGTAGCAAGCGGAACCAGAAACTGTGTAAATGATTCAGAGACTGCTCACTGACTCTCAAAGCATCACAAAAGGTCAGGACTGAAAGGAAACTTCAAGAGAATCTGATCCAACTCTCACTTAACAGATGAGAAAACTGGAGCTCAGCACAGGGAAGTGACTTCCTCGTGGTCCTGGTCATTGCTTACAACACATTGATAAAGAAGTCAGGGTGAGAAGGATGAGGTAATGGAGGTGAAATGAATTCTTCATCCTTTTCAGTCAAAAACTAACAACAGCAACAACAAAACCCAGAGGCATATACAATTATTTTGCATTACAGATGTAAGCAGCAGAAGAGCTGAAAAGAAAAGCAGCTCTGATATGGCCGCAGTCTGCGTGACCTTGAATAAATTCCCTGGGCCTCAGTTTTGTCATCTATAAAATGGGGATAACTGCCATTGCCCAGCCCATTTCCTAAAGTTGTTAGGAAGGACAAACAGGTGAGTAAATGTAGGAAATGGTAAGAGTTCTCAGCCCCAAACAAGGCTATATCTAGCCATTTCTCCTGCTCATTTATATAATAGGGTTCCTGGAACAGCCTCCCAAAACCTATATTGGCTTCCTTCCCTAGAATGCCACCCAATATTGTGGTCTATTCTTCCTAGGCTCTGGCTAGAAAAATTTAAATGTGTTAGGGGTAAATGCAATCAGAAAGTATCTGGGGCCTCCCTGGCGGTCCAGTGGTTAAGACTTCACCTTCCAACGCAGAGGCTATGGGTTCAATGCCTGGTTGGGCAGCTAAGATTCCACATGCTACGGGGCCAAAAAACCAAAACATAAACAGAAGCAATATTGTAACAAGTTCAATATAGACTTTAAAAATGATCCATATCAAAAGAAAAAAAAAAATCTAAGGTTCTCTCACCCCTCGAATCCAGGTCTTCTACCTGTTACTAGGTTTTCTCTTTGGGAATTGAGATTCCCTCTTCTAGAAAAGGGAAGAAAAGCCCAAACCTGGTTTCCTGCCCTTTGTCACAGGCATGGAGCAGGGTGTCGATTAATGTCGGAGGACTCATAGCCTTCACTCTAAAGAGTTTTAATTACAAGTTGGCAGAGCATCAGATGCTGGAAGGGCTCAGAATAGTCATCCAGGAATTTGCTGGGGTGCTAACAGGAGAAAAACATCATCTATGCTCCTCTGTCCAGTATTTATTATTCATGAGTCTGAAAGGAACTATGGATTTACCATTCTAATCTCTGGAGACATGCGAAGGTATACACACAGGCAAACACACACCGCATAAGCACACAGGCAGGCGCCCTCCCTGGCTGGGTGAAAAAATGGTTTCTAGCCCTGAGAGGTTTTTTGAATCAATGGATCAGGTAGTCCCACTAGGCAGAAAATCAGAGTGACAACTTTTAGAGAAATGTACACTTATTCAAATTTTCTTATCTAAATCATCCAAAGCCCTTCCACTCTTGATATGGTTCACTTAAAGATCATTACTCATGTTACTGAGTGGGCTGCAGAGAGATCCTGCCTACGCAAGGTACGCTTCTGGGTGCTGGAAAATGACAGGAGTGAGCTACAGTATTGAATGTTCTGAAATTAACTCAAACTTGCCAAGATCTAACAGCACCATAAAAGGGAAGATATTTATCCTGCAGGATATTTATCCTGAAGACAGGAGGAGAAGAGGACAACAAAGGATGAAATGGTTGGATGGCATCACCGACTCAACGGACACAAGTTTGAGTAAGCTCCGCGAGTTGGTGATGAACAGGGAAACCTGCCATGCCGCAGTCCATGGGGTCACAAAGAGTCAGATACAACTGAGCTGAACTCATTTATCCTGCAGCTGAAGTCAGGGCAGGAGGAAGAAGAGGGCTGGGGGCATTAAGCGATTTACAACTGAAAATGTTCAAATCCATACACAGGCTCAAGGTCTCACAGGATGTTGGTAACAATTGACAATACAGCCATTGGTAGCTGTGTTTAATATAAACCAAGAATGCAAAATTAAAAGAGTTTACTAAAAAAAAAAAAGTGTGAATTTCTCCCAACTTCATTATTTTATTTGTCACATAAAGCCTATTTGCCACGTATCATTTATAACTAAGATCAAACAAGCATTATTTTGAAAGAAACAGAAGAAATATCGCCTGAATATGGAGGTAGAAATGATTATTTTTTAAAAGGGAAGCAAAACTCAATTAAAAGCTTCTTGTACCTTATAACACCCCCCATAGAAGTGACTAAGGTCTTAATTAGCTTTCCTCCTTATCTTTGGGAAAACAGGCCCACAAAGTTTTCTGTGTCAGTTCCATTAAGGCATTCAAAAAAATGTGTGCTCACCCATATGGAAGAAGTGTAAGCTCATTTCCATCCTATTTGAGACTTATTGCCAGCAATGTGTGGACGCTTGTACGTTTTGACTAATAATTATGGAAAGTTATGAGAGATGCTGTTAGGAAAATTGGTGCCATTAAATTAGGAAGGAATACTCTTCCACTATGTCTGTAGGCAAGGTCTAATATCAAAATAAGCATGATTTACAAAATAAATTTCAAGTCATTTTAATGGAAATTATTCTCTAAATGAGGATCAGGCACTTTCATTCAGAATCAGCTCCATTTTACTCTTAAAAACACAACCAGAAGTTAATTGAAATGTATTTTGAAAATATGCGATGCATAGAATGGCTCTGTTTTTGAAGAAGGGCCCAAATAAAGGTATTTGCAAACATTCTGTATTGCTTCCCATTCTCTCTTAACTGACTCCAACTTTCTGATATTTTGGTGAACACAGAAGTATGGCATTGCTTCAACTCACAAGACTGTTGCCAATCTTGCCAGATTTATTACCAATTTTGCCAGCCAAAATGCACCAGTGTAAAATCTGACTTCATCTAAAATCACAGAGCTCTTAGAGTCATCAAGACGGTATGGTACTGGCACAAAAACAGAAATATAGACCAATGGAACAAGATAGAAAGCCCAGAAATGAACCCATGCACCTATGCGTATCTTACTTTTCACAAAGGAGGCAAGAATATACAATGGGGCAAAGATAGCCTCTTCAATAAGTGGTGCTTGGAAAACTGGACATTCACATGTAAAAGGATGGAGTTAAACACTTCCTAACACCATACACAAAGATAAACTCAAAATGGATTAAAGACCTAAATGTAAGACCAGAAACTGTAAAACTCTTAGAGGAAAACATAGGCAGAACACTCAATGACATAAATCAAAGCAAGATCCTCTATAACCCACCTCCTAGAGTAATGGAAGTAAAAACAAAAGTAAACAAGTGGGACCTGATTAAACTTAAAAAGCTTTTACACAGCAAAGGAAACTATAAGCAAGGTGAAAAGACAACCCTCAGAATGGGAGAAAATAATAGCTAATGAAACAACTGACAAAGGATTAATTTCCAAAATATACAAGCAGCTCATACAACTCAATATCAGAAAAACAACCACATCGACCACTGCCTCACTTTCAACCCGTGTGGTAGGTAACCCAGGAAGCGATATATCAATTTACTTCTCACAGAATTCAGAGCAGCGCTTTCTACAATGAACTACATGGCAGGCCTGCTTTAACCACCTCCGTCCCACTTAGTAGTTAGTCTTCTTTCATTTTATACAGGTCTCCCTACACACAGATCCCCCTGGAAAAGGGAAATGCTACCCACTCCAGTATTCTGGTCTGGAGAATTCCGTGGACTGTATAGTCCATGGGGTCGCAAAGAGTTGGACACAACTGAGCAACTTTTCACTTTCCCTACACACAGCTGCATCAAGGCAGCCCCAAAGTTTCAAACTCTACCATTTGACTAATCCTCAGTTCAGTTCAGTAACTCAGTCATGTCCAACTCTTTGCGACCATGGACCGCAGCACACCATGCCTCCCTGTCCATCACCAACTCCCGGAGTCCACCCAAATTCATGTCCATTGAGTCAGTGATGCCATCCAACCATCTCATCCTCTGTCGTCCCCTTCTCCTCCTGCCCTCAATCTTTTCCAGCATCAGGGTCTTTTCAAATGAGTCAGCTCTTCACATCAGGTGGCCAAAGTATTGGAGTTTCAGCTTCAACATCAGTCCTTCCAATGAACACCCAAGACTGATCTCCTTTCGGATGGACTGGTTGGATCTCCTTGCAGTCCAAGAGACACTAATCCTCATACACCCTTAAAGTGCTGTTGTTGTTGTTCAATTGCCAAGTAGTGTCTTACTCTCTGCGACCCCATGGACTGCAGCACGCCAGGCTTCCCTAAAGCACTGCTGCCAATAAAGCTAGTGAAGGTGATGGAATTCCAGCAAAGCTATTTAAAATCCTAGAAAATGATGCTGTTAAAGTGCTGCACTTAATATGTCAGCAAATTTGGAAAACCCAGCAGTGGCCACAGGACTGGAAAAGGTCAATCCTCATCCCAATTCCCAAGAAGGGCAGTACTAAAGAATGCTCAAATCAGTGGACAATTGCACTTGTCTCCCATGCTAGTAAGGTTATGCTCAAAATCCTCCAAGCTAGGCTTCAGCATCACATGAACAGAGAATTCCCAAATGTTTAAGCCGGGTTTAGAAAAGGCAGAGGAACCAGATATCATATTGCCAACATTCGCTAGATCATAGCGAAAGCAAGGCAATTCCAGAAAAGTATCTACCTCTGTTTCACTGACTACGTTAAAGCCTTCGACTATGTGGATCATAACAAACCCTGAAAGTAATCACTTTCTGAATACAGAGGGGGAAAAAACTGATTATTCAGTATAATTACTATTATTTGGCATGATAATAACAGTGATAATAGCAGCCATTATCAACTGCTTACGTGGTTCAGACAACATACTACACACTTTATGGACCTTATCTCGTGAAATCCCTACAAAATTCCTGTGAGATCGGTTGCCTTCATTTGACAAATAGGGAAGCTGAGGCTCAGAACCATTAAGTTACTCAAAAATCATAGCAGCTGGTAAGACAGAGAGGTGATTTAAACCTTACTTTGAGGACTTTTCTGGTGGTCTAATGACTAAAGACCCAGGCCTCCCAATGCAGGGACCCAGGTTTGATCCCTGGTTGGGGAACTGGAGCTCACATGCCATAGCTAAAGATCCTGCATGCCACACCTGAGACCCAGTGCAGCCAAATAAATACATTTTTTGTAAATCAGTTAATTAATAAATGCTACTTTGTCTGCTTCCCAAATTCACACTCCTGACCTCCAAGTCTATGAGTCTTAACCTAGTCAGCACATTAGCGTGTGCGCGCTCAGTCGCTCAGTCGTGTCCGACTCTTTGCGACCCCATGAACTGTAGCCCACCAGGCCCCTCTGTCCGTGGGGATTCTCCAGGCAAGAATACTGGAGTGGGTTGCCATGCCCTCCTCCAGGGGATCTTCCCAACCCAGGGATCGAACCCAGACCTCCCACATTGCAGGGAGATTTTCTACCGTCTGAGCCACCAGGGAAGCCCCAGCACATTAGAATCACAATCAAATTTGTATCTCTTGACGTGGGACCCAGGCATCAGTAATTTGTTAGACTCCCCAGGTGTTTCCATAGAGCCAAAAAATTCCTGAAATCTTAACAAAATTTGTATTCCTAAAAATATTTTTGGTACACTTTGGTTACTTATAGGCTGCTGCATTTGAAAAATTCAGTTTCCCACTCATGAGTCTTCTTGGCTACTCACACAAAACACTTCACCAAATGTGTGGAGGTTTCTCCCTACATCAAGCAATTCTCTGCAACCCCAGCTGGATGTTCTACAATTTAACTCAAATCTGATACCACCTACCAGGTGATAGTGTCAGATTCCACACTTTAAGGGCTCAGTCCCACAAGACGAAACATCCCCCCAATACACACACCAACACACACTACAGGCACCGGTTCCAAATCCAGGTTATTACCTGTGCTTCTGATTAGCTGACTATAGATCAGAAGTCCCCACAGCCCCCCTTCTTGACCCACAAGACTCAGGGAAACACTTACCTTTAGCAGTTTATTACAGGTTATGATGAAGGATTCAGACGAACATCCAGCGGAAGGGTTACACGGAGGGAACGTGCTCTCGGCAGACCCACACCTCTGCCCAGATGTCCCCGTGTTCGCTGACCCGGAAGTTCTCCAAACCCCATCCTTTTGGCTTTTATGGAGGCCTCATTATTTAGGCATGCTCGATTAACCACTGCTTTTGAAATTCAACCCCCAAAGGCCTCTCCCCTCCACAGAGGTCAGGGGGTAGAGCTGGGGAGGGGGAGAGGGTGGAGGGAGAAGGGGGACTGAAAGCTCCAACCCTCTAATCATGTGATTTGTTTCCCCTGGCAACCAGCGCCCCCCCCCCCACCATCCTAATTGTTTTCCAAAAGTCACTCTATTAACATAGCAAAAGACACTTTTAAGGCTTAGGAAATTGCAAGGGTTTTAGGAGCTGTGAGCCAATATCTTTTGGTCAGCTAACTGATCAAATCTGTATTTCTTATAAGCCACAATATCTCGGTGGACCCCTTGGTCTTCAAATATGGATCACTAGCAAAACAGTCATAAAAGTCAAAAGAAACTCATTCAGTCATTAGGAATTATCCAGTCCATCATCGTATTGCATGAAATGTCTCCCAGGGCAAGGTCACTCAGCTTTCCAGGCTTCCATTTGATCTTGTCACCTAAGGGGACAGGTTTGATCTTGGGCAAATTATTACTTCTTCCCCTGTCTCACTCTCCTTGTGATGGAGGTGGACTGAATGAGCTCTAAAGATCCCAGGATCCATAGTTTAAATTGAAATTTGGGAAGATCCATTTACTTTAAAACCTAAAGCTACCTAATTTTAGTGGTTATATATTTGGAGCTGTCGACTACAAAAAAAAAGTCACAACATGAAAGTAGAATTTTTTTTATTTGGTGGGAACAGGAGACAGCTCTGAGAAAACTGCTCCAAGGAGGCAAGTGGGGGAGTCAGGCTATATACAAATTTGCAAAAAGGGAGCAGACAGTCTGAACAACAAAGATCAGGTATCAAGTTAAGGAATTTAGCATTCCACTTATGGGAAGATGCAAGCCTCTGGGCTCACTAAATTCACTCCTTTCATATGCACCTCAGCTATCTGGGACCAATCCTGTTTCCTTGTTCACCTTGCTTCCTGATTTCCCCCAGCTCCTCAGCAATCACCATGGGGAGTGGCAGCATCGGCTAAATCGCTGTTTTGGGAGCCCTCATTCACATTTGGAGGCCAGAAATCGCTGATGACTGTGACATTTCTTGTTTACTGATATGGTAGGAGATATTTCCATTTCACAGAGCTATCTCTTTTCAGCACATTCTGATTTTCCCACCTGGACAACACATCCCACCTTCAGTTTCCTGACGCTGGCTAGAATTTCTAGTGACCCTTGCCCATGTTCACACCTACATCCTTACACTTCAGACATAAGCAACCACCACTACCCTCACTGTCATTGTTCTTTTCATTCATTCAACAAATATTTACAGAGTAAATATTCTACACCTAGTTCTGTTCTAGGAGCTGTAAATATAACAATGAACAAACCAGACAAAAATCCTGGAAATTGCAGAATTGATTCTTTCGAACTGTTGTGCTAGAAAGTGAAATTCACTCAGTCGTGTCCAACTCTTTGTGACCCCATGGACTGTTGGAGTTCTCCAGGCCAGAATACTGAAGTGGGTAGCCTTTCCCTTCTCCAGGGGATCTTCCCAACCCAGGGATCGAACCCAGGTCTCCCGCATTGCAGGCATATTCTTTACCAGCTGAGCCAAGACAAGACTCTTGAGAGTCCTTTGGACAGCAAGTACATCAAACCAGTTGGATGGCATCACCAACTCAATGGACAGGAGTTTGAGCAAACTCCAGGAGATGGTGAAGGACAGGGAAGCCTGGCATGCTGCAGTACACAAAGTTGCAAAGAGTCGGACACAACTGAGCAACTGCACAATGACGACAACGATAGTAGAAGGAGATAGACAACAAATGACTAAAGAAATAGTCTCTCTGGTGGTGACAAGTGCTAAGGAGTAAAAGAAGACAGAGCAAGCAGCTAGAAAGGCAAGGGTGCCATTTTGGATAAAATCTTCAGGGTAGGCCTCTCCAAAGAGGGTGTGGTTGAACAGAGGCTGAGTAAAGGGAAAGAACAAGCTCATCTGATGAAAGAATGATCCAGACAGCTGGAACAGAACAGTTTTCTAGAACCACTCTGCACAACTTCAGGGAATACCTCATGGATGAGGGTTGGACAAGGGCTGAAACTGCAGCTGTGCAGTTTGGAGATGAGAATAGTTCATCTTAGCCTAACCTGGCTTTTCAGCTCCTACTTCCAAGGCTTTTGCAATCACATACTTATTGAAATCACCTTTGCAAAAGGTTTGTTTACAGATCACCAGCCCAGGTTGGATGCATGAGACAAGTGTTCAGGGCTGGTGCACTGGGAAGACCCAGAGGGATGGGATGAAGAGGGAGGCGGGAGGGGGGATCAGGATGGGGAACACATGTAAATCCATGGCTGATTCATGTCAATGTATGGCAAAAACCACTACAATATTGTAAAGTAATTAGCCTCCAACTAATAAAAATAAATGGAAAAAAAGAAAAAGAAAAAGGTTTGTTTAGCAAAAGAAGCAGGCTAACAAACACAGTAATTATTCAAATCATACTAGTAAGAGGACAGAGCTACAGTCAAAACAGGCAATCTGATCTCAGCTCTATCTTATAAGAAGGATTTGACCTTAACCAAGATTCATCACTTCTCTGTACCTTAGTTTCCATGTCTGGAAAATAAGGTGGGTAATAAGCAAACAAAAAAAAGTTTTTACAATATCTGGTGTAAAACAATTGCTCAATAAAACGATTATCATAATTCAAAATATGGAGTTGTATGAGAACTAATCCAAAGACATGTGTCCTGGGATGAAGTTCCAGCTCCATCACTTACTAGACACATGCTTAACTTCTCTGCACCCCATATTCCTCATCTATAGACATGGGGATAGTAATTCATGCCCAACCTCATGGTTTGTTACATTTTAAAAAACTGGAAATTGCAGAACACTGTTTAAATATTTAGGGTCTATTTTTTTTTTTCCCAGCTAGATGAGAAAGCACAAAGGCACAGGGTAAGATATGATCTGAGAACTTGTATCAACTCAAAACTCAGGATCATGCATTTAGTGCTTCTTGAAAACACAAACAGCCATTTTAGAATAATTTTTACAGGGACTTCCCTGGTGGTCCAGTGGTTAAGACTCTATGCTTCTACTGCAGGCTGCAAAGGTTCAATCCCTGGTCTGGGAACTAAGATCCCACAAGCCACGCAGTCAAAAGAAAAAAAAAATAGAATAATTTTTGCAAAATCACAACAATGGGTGATTCAGTTCCTCTTTAGCACTAATCCTTAACTTTCACCCAAATTGAAGAAAATTATTTTTTCTATCTGGAACTACTGAAGCACAGATATCTGTAACCAGAGTGATCTTAGAGTTCTTCTGGTCCAATCTTCATACAAATAAGGAAATTGAGGCCCAGAAAGGTAAAGTGTCTAGGCAAAGCCACACAGGAAGCTAGAAGGGACCCAGAAACAAAATCAGATCCCTTGACCTGCCCCCAATTTCCCCTATGCGCCCCCACCTCCACCCCCGCACCCCTGACTTCATATTTGAGGAGTCTTCTTTGTTCCATCCTGTTTCTGAGCCTGAGTCCCACCTATTTCATTGCATTTAGAAAGGAGTCTTTGCTTACAAAGGCACTCCCTGGGTATTTTTCTTAAATAAGAGATCTATGTTTCCTCATCCAATTGTAGCCACATGCACACATGAAAATCTCATATTGCCAATCTCTCCTAACAGTTCACGTTGTTAGTTGAAACGCTATCAACAGTTGGACTGCATTCAATTACACAGTCATTACTCTGAGGCTATTTAAACAGACTACAATAAAACTCCTCTTACCCTTAGAAAAAATCGTATTTGAAGGAAAAAAAAAAAAAAAGGAACAAGTGGCTTTGTCAACCGAAGACCATTAAAACCCACAAATGGGTTCAATTGCCAGAAAAATTCTAGCATGCCCAGAAACAACAAAGCACAGATCTGGCCAAAGGCGGGCCAAATGTGAGGATTCCTGTGGAGAAGAATCGGAAGCACCGTACAGACAGACAAGACTTGTCATCTCAGTTGACACTTTCTTCCAAAGGCCTGGAAGCACATAAGTGGCAGATCTGGTTTTCCCTAATGACACCACGCTGGGGGGGAATAATGAACCCAGGCTTCTCGAATGGTCTCTAAGGAACCCGCAGCATAACAAGCTCAATGGAGATGGTCCTATAAAGCCCAGATTTCACCTCCGGGGAAGTTCCGGTGACAGCATCTGAAAGGCTTGGTCAAGGTGAAGAGGTCAGTGGAGTGTGAGAATGTTCTACAGCATGACACTAACAGAAACTCTCACAGAAACGATTTATTTCCTATCCCTGGAATTCAGGACCAGGTCCATCGTTCAAGAGACTGACATTCGGGGGGGGGCGGTGGGCGGGGGGAACTCTGGAGTTGGAGGATATAGAAAAAATAAAAATACATTGTTACAAAAAAAGAGAGAGAGACTGACACTCTCCAACCTCCTAACTAAGTTAAATTTTAAAACTGTTTCCTGTTGACGCAGCACCTCTTTGTGTAAAACAAAAAAAAAAAAAAAAAATGACCTTAGCCAACACAGTGCTTCCTTCCTGCTCCACCTCCCCCGGTCGATAGGCCTTGTATGCCTGTCCAAAACAATGCTCTCCTCCTCAGAGGCAAAAAGATCACATGTCATTTCAGATGCTGATGCTGAAGGTTATAATATTACTGATCACAATGACAATAGATCATGTTTATTGAACACTTCACTCTGTGCAAAGGGCTCCTAGGAGCTCACTTAATGCATACAGTACTCTCTGAGGTAGATACTACGACATCTTTGTTGCTGTTTAGTTGCTAAGTCGTGTCAGACTCTTCTGCAATCCCATGAACTATAGCCCACCAGGCTCCTCTGTCCATGGGATTCTCCAGGCAAGAATACTAGAGCAGGTTGCCATTTCTTTCTCCAGTTCTTTCCTAAGGGATCTTCCCAACCTAGGGACAGAACCTGCATCTCCTACATTGGCAAATTCTTTACCATCTGAGCCACCAAGAAGCCCCACCATGACATCTTACTTTTACAAATAAAGAAACAGGCTCAAAGAGATGAAGCAACTTGCCTGACGTTACAGAACCAGTGAGTGATGAGTAGGAATTAGTGCTAACTAATATGTGTGCCACCTCATGAGAAGAGTTGACTCATTGGAAAAGACCCTGATGCTGGGAGGGATTGGGAGCAGGAGGAGAAGGGGACGACAGAGGATGAGATGGCTGGATGGCATCACCAACTCGATGGGCATGAGTTTGAGTAAACTCCGGGAGTTTGTGATGGACAAGGAGGCCTGGTGTGCTGCGATTCATGGGGTCGCAAAGGGTCGGACACGACTGAGCGACTGAACTGAACTGAACTGAAAATGTCTACACAACCTACATTTTTAGCTATTAATATTTATCCCTGCTATTAGAGGTCAAATTCTATATAATCTAAAGCTAAGTAGTAACTCAAGCTTAGGGACAAGAACAGAAGACAAAGATTGCTAAGAAGAAACTTCACACTGTCTCCAGATTACCTCCCCTCTGATGGTTCTTATAAATAACATACTCCTCTCAACAGGTTATCACCCTCAAATGTATAGAAATGTAGGTATATCTATTCACAACGTTGTGAATGTACTAAATGCCATGACATTATATACTCTTTTAAGTGGTTAACTTCATGTGATGTGGATTTCACCTCAGTAAAAATGACAGCTGTATTTGAGAAAGATTTTTTCCAGCTTTATGGAGGTACAATGGACAATCAAAAACTATATATACAGGGACTTCCCTGGTGGTTCAGTGGTTAGGACTCTGAGCTTCCACTGCATTGGGCTCAGATTTGACCCCTGGTCAGGGAACTAGAATCCCACATGACCAATGGTGAGACCAAAAAACTCCATATATACAGTTGACCCTTGAACAACATGTTTGAACTCTACATGTCCACCTATACGTGACCTTCTTTAGATAAGTATGTATTATAGCACTACACGATCCATGGTTGGTTGCATATGGAGGGCCCAATTCTTAGGTTATACTGGGATTTTGTGAAGGGCCAGTGCCCCTAACCCTCAAGTTGTTCAAGTGTCAACTGAATGTAACCTATGTAACCTGGTGACCCAATATATGTATACATTGTTAAATATTCACCACAAATCACCCCACACAGTTACCATTTTACTTTTTTATGGAGAGAACTAACCTTTCAGCAAATTTCAAATACACACTACCACATTGCCAACTACACTCATATCACTGCACATTGGTTCTCTAGAACTTATTTTGCATAGTGGAATAAGAAAATGAATATGTCATTTTCATGTATGAGAAACTTCCTCTGCCTCAAAAAGATGAAAGTTTTTCCATACATTTTGAAAAAGTAAATATGGGGCTGGGCAGGGAGAGGTTCTACTTGGAGTCAATTTCCAAACACATGGAGAAGTTCAACAAAGTGATTTCCACTTTGTAGAACCCAGAATCTCAGAATTAGAAAGGGCCATAGAGGTCATCTAAGCAACGTCCTTCCCAAAGCAATAATCCTTCCTGTACTTAATCATCCAGATAATATTCCTTGATACATGATCATCCAGCTTCTGTTTAATATTTCCAATAACTAGCAACCTACCTCTTAAAAGCCAGCTGTTCTATTTGTAAATAGATCCAATTAGGGAAAGGTCATCCTTTATGTTGAATTAAATCTGCTGTCCTGGTGCTTCTGTGCATGTTCCTACTTTAACCTTTTAATCTGTTCTGTCCAATTCACCAGCCAGTAACTGTATATGGCTGTTTGAATCAAAAGTCAATACTATTAAACAAAAATTTAAATAGTGCCTTAGATGCAGTAGCCATATACCAGGTGCTTAATAGCCACATGTGGCTTGTGGCTGCTGTATTGAACAATCAAGTTATATAAGATTTCCATCATATCGAAAACTTTTATTGGATGGTACTGCTCTACAGCAAAAGAAAATGTCTAGTACGTTTTCCACATGAAAAGCTATCCAAATATTCCCCCTCAATCATTTTTTAAATCCATTGTTATTGAAATATAGTTGATCAACAATGTTATATTAGTTTCAGGTGTACAGTAAAGTGAACCAGTTATACATATACATCTATCCACTCTTTTTTAGATTCTTTTCCCATATAGGTCATTACAGAATATTGAGTAGAGTTCCCTGTGTTATACAGTAGGTCTTTACTGTATACCGTGTGCTCAGTCATGTCCAACTCTTTTGTGATCCCGTGGACTGTAGCCTGCCAGGCTCCTCTGTCCATCTGATTTCCCAGGCAAGAATACTGGAGTAGGTTGCCATTTCCTCCTCCAGGGGAATCTTCCTGACCTAGGGATCAAACCCACATCTCCTGCATTGCAAGTGGATTCTTTACTGCTGAGCAACTGGGGAAGCCAAAGTAGCGTGTATTTATGATCAGTTCTTATCCAGAATAAATCACCCTGTTCCTTCAACTTCCAGGAATAATGCATTGGTTTTCTATGGCTGCCTAACAATTACCCCAAACATGGTGGCTTAAAAAGCATTCATGTAGTATCTCATGGGTCTAGAGGTCAGACAGCAACAAGCTCACCTGGGTTCCGTGCTCCAGCGCTCCTCTCAAGGCAAAATCAAACTGTCACCAGATCAGGCTCCTAGCTGGAGGCTCTAGGGAAGACTTGACTTCCAGGTCTAATCAGGTTGTTGGCAAAATCCCAGTTCTATGCGACTCCCAGGGTCACTTGCCTGTTTGCTTGCAGGCTGTCAGCCAGAGCTGCTCTCTTTCTAGAGGCTGCATTCCACACCTTGCGCGTAGGCCTCTCCTTCCCCTCCACCATAAAAGCCAGCAAAGGTGCATCGAATCTTTCTGATGCTTCGAACCCCTGTGAAATTCCTATTAGGCTACCAAGCAGAGAAAACTCTGCTTGTAAACGACTCCTGTGATTAGAATGGTCCCATCTGGATGATGTCCCTTATCATAAAGTCAACTTATAAGGAACCTGCAAAATCTTATTTGCAGATATGTTGTGATAGCCACAGTCTAGGGATTGGAGGAGGAAATCTTGGGGTGCCATCTTAGAATTCAGCCTACCACAGTGATCTCCTGTAACTCTCTAATCATGGCTATGATACTTGAATTTTCTAAAGAGCTGTTGGCATAGCGATTATAGACAATAGTACTGCATTATAAACTTCAAAGTTGTTAAGACACTAGATCTTAATTATTCTCATCACAGGAAAGAAATAATTATGTGACACGGCAGAGATGTTAGTTAACACTACAGTGGTAATCATACTGCAGTATGTAAATGCATCAAATCAGTACATTGTACACGTTAAACTTACACAATTTCTATGTCAATTATATTCCAGCTTAAAAAAAATGTTTTTTTAAATAGCTACTGGGTCCAGGTCATTTCTTCCTTTGTGTTTTACAAAAAAAAGAGGTGCTACCTTATCAGGAAACATTTCTAAACAATTCCAACCAGAACTTTAACTTGCATATGTGCAGTTCAACACATCCTGGAGATGACTAATTAGCCACAGGAATGCAATCAAAACTCAGAAGTAAAGATCTTTTCCCACCAATTCGCTATTCAAATAGCTGAAATAGGATAAGATGGCTGGATGGTATCACCCACTCAATGGACAAGAGTTTGAGCAAACTCTGGAAGATAGCGAAGGAAAGGGAAGCCTGGCATGCTTCAGTTCATGGGGTCACCAAGAGTTGGACACGACTTAGAGACTGAACAACAAGAAATCAGTTATTTAATGATATTAACATGTGCTGAACTCAAGTTCAATTGAAAAAAATCTGAATTTAGAGAGTTTAATGGGATTGGCTTTGTATGCCTAAAACACAAAGCTTATTAAAAGAAAATGCAGCAGATTTTAATAATTAAAAATTGAGCACAAAATCAAGCAAAATTAGTACCCACAGTAGTCTTAGAGAAAGGTTAGCAAAACATTACATTTAGTAATAATATAAAATAATAGCCTTTTCCATCACTCTCACCTGATTACACTTGCTACTCCTTTCAAAATGTCGTTTCACAAAAATATTTCCCTCCTTTGTGGCTTCATGGAAAAGACAGCTACTAGGACTTGGGACACGTTAGAATCAGTGGGATAACATTTTTAAAAGTTTGACACAGATGTAAAGAACAGATTTTTAGACTAAGTGGGAGAAGGCGAGGGTGGGATGTTCAGAGAGAACAGCACTGAAACAAGTATACTATCAAGGGTGAAACAGATCACCAGCCCAGGTTGGATGCATGACACAAGTGCTCAGGGCTGGTGCACTGGGAAGACCCAGAGGGATGGGATGGAGAGGGAGGCAGGAGGGGGATCGGGAAGGGAAACACATGTAAATCCATGGCTGATTCATGTCAATGTATGGCAAAAAACACTACAATATTGTAAAGTAATTAGCCTCCAACTAATAAAAATAAATGGAAAAAAAAAAAAGTTTGAATCCTCCAAGGCAAGAAAATATTCAAATGGTGAGCTAAAAAACGCATTGGTCATAGCAAACACCCTCTCCCAACAACACAAGAGAAGACTCTACACATGGACATCACCAGATGGTCAACACCGAAATCAGATTGATTATATTCTTTGCAGCCAAAGATAGAGAAGCTCTAAACAGTCAGCAAAAACAAGACCGGGAGCTGACTGAGGCTCAGATCATGAACTTCCTATTGCCAAATTCAGACTGAAATTGAAGAAAGTGGAGAAAACCACTAGACCATTCAGGTATGACCTAAATCAAATCCCTTATGAATATACAGTGGAAGTGAGAAATAGATTTAAGGGACTAGATCTGATAGACAGAGAGCCTGATGAACTATGGACAGAGGTTCATGACATTGTACAGGAAACAGGGATCAGGAACATCCCCATGGAAAAGAAATGCAAAAAGCAAAATGGCTATCTGAGGAGGCCTTACAAATAGCTGTGAAAAGGGAAACAAAAATCAAAGGAGAAAATGAAAGATATACCCATTTGAATGCAGAGTTCCAAAGAATAGCAAGGAGAGATAAGAAAGCCTTCCTCATCGATCAATACAAAGAAAGAGAGGAAAACAATAGAATGGGAAAGACTAAAGATCTCTTCAAGAAAATTAGAGATACCAAGGGAACTTTCCATGCAAAGATGGGCTCAATAAAGGACCGAAATGGTAGGGACCCAACAGAAGCAGAATATATTAAGAAGAGGTGGCAAGAATACACAGAAGAACTGTACAAAAAAGATCTTCATGACCCAGATAATCATGATGGTGTGATCACTCACCTAGAGTCAGATATCCTGGAATGTGAAGTCAAGTGGGCCTTAGGAAGCATCACTACAAACAAAGCTAGTGGAGGTGATGGAATTCCAGTTGAGCTCTTTCAAATTCTGAAAGATGATGCTGTGAAAGTGCAGCACTCAATATGCCAGCAAATTTGGAAAACTCAGCAGTGGCCAAAGGACTGAAAAAGGTCAGTTTTTGTTCCAATCCCAAAGAAAGGTAATGCCAAAGAATGCTCAAACTACCGCACAGTTGCACTCATCTCACACGCTAGTAAAGTGATGCTTAAAATTCTCCAAGCCAGGCTTCAGCAATACATGAACTGTGAACTTCCAGATGTTCAAGTTGGTTTTAGAAAAGGCAGAGGAACCAGAAATCAAATTGCCAACATCTGCTGGATCATCGAAAAAGCAAGAGAGTTCCAAAAAAACATCTATTTCTGCTTTATTGACTACGCCAAAGCCTTTGACTGTGTGGATCACAATAAACTGTGGAAAATTCTGAAAGAGATGGGAATATCCGACCACCTGACCTGCCTCTTGAGAAACCTGTATGCAGGTCAGGAAGCAACAGTTAGAACTGAACATGGAACAACAGAGTGGTTCCAAATAGGAAAAGGAGTACGTCAAGGCTGTATATTGTCACCCTGCTTGTTTAACTTATATGCAGAGTACATCATGAGAAACGCTGGGCTGGCTTAAAGCTCAGCAATCAGAAAACTAAGATCATGGCATCTGGTCCCATCACTTCATGGCAAATAGATGGGGAAACAGTGGACACAGTGGCTCACTTTATTTTTCTGGACTCCAAAATCATGACAGATGGTGATTGCAGCCATGAAATTAAAAGATGCTTACTCCTTGGAAGGAAAGTTTATGACCGGCCTAGACAGCATATTAAAAAGCAGAGACATTACTTTGTCAACAAAGGTCCGTCTAGTCAAGGTTATGGTTTTTCCAGTAGTCACATATGGATGTGAGATTTGGACTATAAAGAAAGCTGAGTGCCGAAGAATTGATGCTTTTGAACTGTGGTGTTGGAGAAGACTCTTGAGAGTCCCTTGGACTGCAAGCAGATCCAACCAGTCCATCCTAAAGGAGATCAGTCCTGAGTGTTCATTGGTAGGACTGATGTTGAAGCTGAAACTCCAATACTTTGGCCACCTGATGCAAAGAGCTGACTCATTTGAAAAGACCCTGATGCTGGGAAAGATTGAGGGTAGAAGGAGAAGGGGACGACAGAGGATGAGATGGTTGGATTGCATCACCGACACAATGGACATAGGTTTGGGTGAACTCTGGGTGTTGGTGATGGACAGGGAGGCCTGGCGTGCTGCAGTTCATGGGGTCGCAAAAAGTTGGACAAGACTGAGCGACTAAACTGAACTGAAAGAAAACCTTCTCCCAGCCAAAAGTAACAATTAGGGGAAATATACAAAACATACCTATTGCCACCAGGCTTCCTCCCTTGAATAATTCATGGAGATCCTGTGCATATAGGTTCATGTATGCTCCATGGATCAATGTTTTCTAGAACATTTTCCTCCTTTTTTTTTTTTTTTCATTTTCCTCCTTTTTAAAATGCAGTACAGTGGTCATCTACCTTATCCACCTCATGGGTACAGGGTAGACAAGAAGGAACAAAACAACAATAGTTTGAATGTGCTTTTTTTTCTCTAGCCTTATTGAGGTATTATTGACAAATACAAATACATATATTTAAAGTGTACAGTTTGATGTTTTGATCTACATATACATCTGGAAATGATCATCACAATTAAACTACTTAACATATCCATTGTCTCACAGATTGGCCATTTTCCTTCCTTTCTTGGTGTTGAGAACGCAAGATGTACACTTTCAGAAAATTTCAAGCATACAATACAGTATTGTTCACTGGTATCACATTGCTGTACAGTAGATCTCCAGAACTTACTCACCATGTGTAACTGAAACATTGACTACTATTTTCAGTCCATGGAACAGAGAAGGAAGCTACTTCACTGCATTCCTCCAGTTTCTGGCAAAGTCACAGGAACATGTGTGTGTTGCTTTAGTCATGTCAGACTCTTTGTGACCTATGGACTGTAGCCCCCCAGGCTCCTCTGTCCATGGGATCCTCCAGGCAAGAATGAGGCAAGAATGCTGCCATGCCCTCCTCCAGGAGAACTTCCTGACCCAGGAATAGAACCCATGTCTCTTATGTCTCCTACATTGTCGGGTGGGTTCTTTACCACTAGTGCCACCTGGGAAGCCCCACGGGAACATATTGCTCTGTAATTTCCTCATTTTGAAACTGAAAACAATATATGGATAAATAATTGAAGAATAAACTATAACTTATAATTAACATTGGAAGCCCCACAGAAACATATTGCTCTGTAATTTCCTCATTTTGAAACTGAAAACAATATATGGATAAATAATTGAAGAATAAACTATAACTTATAATTAACATTTTTTTTAAGTTTCCTGGACAACAATGCTGCTTTCAGTGAAAACAGTCCATAAGCACTCTGTGAGTAGATGACACCCAGACAGAGGAGGGATCCTCAATTACCATTCCCAATAGTGTAAGCTGACTCCAACATCCAACAAGACACCACTCCTATTTAGCGGTAATACTTTAGGACTAGTTGTGGCTCTTTTGCAAAGGGCTTTCACCAGATACCAGTATCTCCACAATGTCTGCCAAGTTCTGCTACCTACCTCCAAAGAAGCCGTCCTTTCTTTGACATCCCTGTTTCAGCTTCTCCTAAGGTCCATTATCTTCAACACTGACAGTTGTGTTACAAATAATGCTACAGAATCGCATCACTTACAAGGGTTCTTAAAAATTGGGTCCAATCCCACCTTTCTAAATGAGAAAACTGAGGTACAAAGATGTCAGGGTCATAGAACTCAGTCCGATGATGACACTTATCTATTTGGAATCATCTTTCAGCCTGGACTAAGCTTCTCACTACCTGTATGTGTAAAAGCCTACACAAAGCTGACTAATTCAAAAGGCCAAGGAGTAAACATGGGTCAGGCTAATGCCCTGAAGCAAATAATGAGTTCAGCTCCTGGATGGCCAGTTCATCCATTTTATGTTGTCTAGTAAGATTATGCCTACAGAGACTTTCCTGGCAGTTCAGTGGTGCCTGGGTTCAATCCTGGTCAGGGAACCAATCTTGTATAACTTGCAGTGTGAAAAAAAATAAAAAAGAAAGATTTTGCCTATATATTTCAGATTACTTTTTAACTTACTTTAAAATAATTTTTGATTTACATAAAAGTTGCAAAAATAGTACTCAGAGTTCCTACATACCCTTTACCCAGCTTCCCCTAATGTTAGCACCTTGTATAACCTTAGTGAAACTACCAAAACCAAAAAAATCACATCAGTACAATGCTATTAACTAAACTACAGACCGAATTTATTGAAATTTCACCAGGCTTCTTGCACTGGTGTCCCTTCTCTGTTCTAGGATCCCATCTAGGCCCCAGATTATAATCGCTATTGTGTCTTTTGGGTCCCTTCCAGTCTGTGACAGTCCTTTAGTCTTTCACTGTCCTTCAACATCTTGTCACTTGGGATGAGTACTAGTCAGCTGTATTTTTTTGGTAAGTTTTTTTGTTTTTGTTTTCTGGCTGTGCCACGTGGCTTGTGCGATCATAGTTCCCCAATCAAGGATCAAACCCACGCCCCCTGCATTGGAAGTGCAGAGTCTTAACCACTGGACCATCAGGGAAGTCTGTAATCAGTTGTTTTATTAAATGTCTCTCAGTTGTTTCAGGTCATTTTGTTGCAGGAAGGGGGACCCCTTCCAGGGCCTGAAAGTGGGCTCTTGTCTAACATTCAGAAATGAATTGTCCAAGGAGACATGTGTGCTGACAAACCAAGAGAGTTTATCGGGAAGGGGCACCCGGGCGGAGAGCAGGAGGGTAAGGGAACCCAGGAGGACTGCTGCCATGTGACTTGCAGCCTCATGTTTCATGGTGATAGGTTTAGTTTCCGGGTTGTCTTTAGCCAGTCATTCTGACTCAAGAGTCCTTCCTGGTGGTGCACGCCTTGTTCAGCCAAGATGGATGCCAGAGAGAAGGATTCTGGGAGGTGGTCGGACATGTGGTGTCTCCTTTTGACCTTTCCTGAACTCTTCTGGTTGATGGTGGCTTATTAGTTCCGTGTTCCTTACCAGGACCTCCTGTCATAAAACAACTCATGCAAATGGTTACTATGGTGCCTGGCCAGGTGGGCAGTTTCAGTCAGTGTGCTTCCCCTAACAATTTGAGTCAAGTCCAAATCTCAAACCTTAATGAAGTGGGCCCTCTTTTGCATCTTGGTCAGGCTCATGTTTACTGCTCAGTTAGTACCAGGGTTCTTTTCATTTATGACCATTCCCTAGATGAAAGGAAGACAAATTTGTCATCATTCATTGGCCAAAATTAGACTCACTACTCTTCAGGTGTCTTTGGAGAATTACCTTGTGATGCATCATGAGTAATGAGAAACACTGTCAGAACATACAACGAGAGGCTGATTAATTTGTTAATCATGAGTCTTTGTTGTTATCTTGCCTGGTTTAATTATGACAGAGTACTGTGGTGAAGCTAAACACATGGACACAGGGGTACAGTCAGAAGCCATGAAGAGAGATGGGTGTTACATAGACAGTTCTGGAAGTACTAACTCTAGGAGGGCCAGGCAGGGTTCATTCGAGCCAGTTAGACCCCGAAGCGCCAGAACCTTCAAGCTGGGGAATGTTGGGCATGATGAATGATAGTAAACACTCTGTATACCACCCCACCCTTTGGTACATCATATTCCCATCATATTAATAAAATACAGTGTCCATCGTAAAACAGAGCATGCATGCCTATGGAAAGCAGCTGGGAAGAGGCCTGCCTGGAAAGTGATCTTGGGTCAATTCCTAGTGTCTCTGAAATATCAGCAGTTGGGGCAGAGGACGGAGGGAAAATGAGAGAATATAAAGGAAAAGGCATTGGACTCCATAAAAAACTACAGTGACAGAGTCACATAAAGCACGAATTGGTAACATTCACTATCAAATAATCATCTCTGGCATCAAAATTATGCTCTTTTGGGGACTTCCCTGGTAGTCCAGTGGTTAAGACTCTGTGTTCCCAATGCAGGTGAGAGGGTAACAGGCAGGAAGGCTAGGGGTCCCCAAGCAGAGGAAACAGGCTGCAAGTGTCAGATGTTTCTTTTTTTTCTCTCTTAATCAGCAGGAGAAAACAGACTACAAATGTCAGATTTTTTTTTCCCCTTTTCTATACAAAATTAAAAGGAGGTTTCTTTTAAAATTTTGTGTTGCCGTGACGATACCTGGTTCCACCTGAACTTAACTTTTCTCAAACCTTGAGCTAACCAATGCGTTTTTCTTATGGAAATGTTTTTCTTAAACTATGTTAATGAAACTATGTATTTGCTTGGAAACCTGCCTTTCTTCAAGATTCATGTCAGTCGTTTTATGGCCCAGGATGACTCACCTTGTGCCAATGTTATCTCAAGATGCATGTTGTGGGTGAGCGGCCTGGTGCCACTCTCTGAGGGTTGAGACATTTCCTTTCTCTAATTAGCAGCCTGCTAGTCGGTATCTGCTAAAGACTAGCAGGGGGGCACTCTTTCTGCCCCCTTCTGATGTCTATGTCAGAAGCTTTCTCTATCTCTTTTATACTTTGATAAAATTTGATTACACAAAAGCTCTGAGCGATCAAGCTTTGTCACTGGCCCCGGATTGAATTCCTCTCCTCCAAAGGTCAAGAATCCCAGCATCATTCATGGCTAGTAGCAGCAACCTTTCACAGAGGGCACAGATTCGATCCCTTGTCAGGGAACTAAGATCCCACAAGTCGCATAGAACAGCCAAAAAAAAATGATGCTCTTCAGATACAGCCCCCACCCCAGCACAACTCCAAAGCTCGATCATCTTGCTGACAGTCACTTCCTACCCCTGACGCCAAGCCACTCTCTCTTCCTCTACTGGGTCTCCAGCTCTGGGCACGATCTTTACTGTAGCACCTTTTGTTCAGGTCTGTTTTCCTCCTGACACTGTTAGGGGAAGCACAGTGACTGAAACCTCCCACCCTGGCCAAGCACCATAGTAACCATTTGCATGAGTTGTTTTATGACAGCAGGTCCTGGTAAGGAAAACAGAACTAATAAGCCACCACCAACCAGAAGAGTTCAGGAAAGGTCAAAAGGAGACACCACATGTTCAACCAACTCCCAGAATCCTTCTCTCTGGCATCCATCTTGGCTGAACAAGGCGTGCACCACCAGGAAGGACTCTGAGTCACAATGATTGGCTAAAGACAACCTGGAAACTAATCCCATGACCATGAAACACGAGACTGTGAACCATGTGGCAGCAGTCCTCCTGGGTTCCCTTACCCTCCTGCTCTCCACCCGGGTGCCCCTTTCCCAATAAAATCTCTTGCTTTGTCAGCATATGTGTCTCCTTGGACAATTCATTTCTGAGTGTTAGACAAGAGCCCAGTTTCGGGCCCTGGAAGGGGTCCCCCTTTCTGCAACAACACTGGTGGCTTCTCAGAAGCAGTGGACAAGGCTACTGTTGGGACACATGGTGATCAATGAAGCAGTGGAGAACTGTATCTTGTTTGATCCTCTCAATATTTTTCTGTCTTATGATTTTCTGTTACTATTTTAATTGTCTGTTTTGACCTCAGAAACTGATTTTCTGACCCAGTAAGGAGAGATGACTGGTGGTTTGAAGAACACTGGACTGGAGGGTTCTTTAAGATGTTTTTCTGCTTAATGTTTTAAAAATCAAAGGGGTTAAGTTGGAAACATGGCAAAACCAAATATGTAATATTCATTCACAACCTCAGTCTTCAAATTAAATTAATTAAATTAAAATATTGATCCTCCAAAAAGCAAACAGGACAGATACTGTTTTCATTTTAGGGAGGAACACGAGACTTAAAGAGTTTAAACTACCTGTGTGAGGTTGCACTGTGATTTCCACAGTGCCAGGACCAGAGAAGATAAAGGACCTGAATTAAATGCCAAATTTGTCCCATGCCCTCTGCTAAGCCAAGAGCAGCAAACTCAAATGGCTTTAGAAGTTCAGCAAGTCATTTAATGTGTATAGAGGGTGTCTATGGTAGTTCAGATGGTAAAGAATCTATCTACAATGCAGGAGACCTGGCTTTGATCCCTGGAGAAGGACATGACAACCCAACTCCAGTATTCTTGCCTGGAGAATCCCATTAACGGAGGAGCCTGGTGGGCTACAGTCCCTGGGGTCACAAAGAGTTGGACACGACTGAGCAACTTTCACTTTCACTTTTCACTTTCAGAGGGTGTCAGACCCTACAAGTGGTAGGGACAGTGGCAAAGTGGAGGGTGTGCCGGTGTATGACAAACAGATCATACCTTCAGGTTACATTCAATCCAGGGAACCTGCAGGTCATGACCCCTGTGGGTACCTTTACACCTAGGACCTCATTTGACCCTCATCACAACCTGTAAGGTCTGCATTATCATCCCCCCTTTACAGCTGAGGATGCTGGGGTTTAGAGAGGCTAAGTGCCTGGGTTACCCTCTACTGTGTCCATGGGAAGGGCCATCAAGCCTGGGGCATGATCTAGGGGCCCTTGTCTCCTGTAGCTACAGAATGTCTGACTTTTATAGTTGCTGACAATCTGAGGAAGGTCAAAGAAAGCAATTCAGCCAGACTGAGGAAGTGGATGAATATTACGTATTTGATTTTCCCATGTTTCCAACTTAGCCCTTTTGATTTTTAGAATATTAAGCAGAAAAAGATCTTAAAGACGCTCCAGTCCAGTTCTTCAAACCACCAGTCATCTCTCTTTATAGGGTCAGAAAATCAGTTTCTGAGATCACAACAATTAAAATAATAACATAAAATGATACAGAAAAATATCAGAATCATCACTCATAATTAGTGGTGAGTATTATTTTAGGAAACTTGTTACACACAGTAAAAAAAATTAATTGAAAGAAAAAATTTTAATACTCACTTTGGAAATTCATTTCTCCAATCCAAGCCCTCCACTCCATGGATAGGAGACAATGGGAAAGTTAATGGCAGGGCCAGGACTACAACCCAGATCTCCCAATGCCCAGTTCATGGCTAAGTTCCCTCATTACAGTGCCTGCACAAAGGCATTGTTTGAAAATTCTGGCAATAGGTACAGTATTCTTGCCTGAGAAATCCCATGGACAAACAGTCCATGGGGTTGAAAAAGTGTCAGACAATTGAGCAACTAAACAACAACAACAACCCATCGTCAGCCAGTGTTGCACGAATAAACTTACGTCTTATAAACAATCACTCTGAGGGTGTTCATTTCATGTTCACGCTGTTCAGTCATCATGTTGCATGGAAGAGGGCTCTTGTTTAACACTCGGAAATGAGTTGTCCAGGAGACACGCGTGCTGACAAAGCAAGAGACTTTATTGGGAAGGGTGCCTGGGGCAGAGAGCAGGAGGGTAAGGGAACCTAGGAGGACTGCTCTGCCACGTGGCTCACAGTCTCAGGTTTTATGGTGATGGGATTAGTTTCCAGGTTGTCTCTGGCCAATCATTCTAATCATTCTAACTCTGGGTCCTTCCTAGTGGTGCGTGCTTGCTCAGCCAAGATGGATGCCAGAGAAAAGGATTCTGGGAGGACATATGGACTGGTGTCTTATGTCTCCTTCTGACTTTTTCCAAATTCTTCTGGTTGGTGGTGGCTTGTTATTTCTGTGTTTCTTATCAGGATCTCCTGGTAAACTCACACAAAATGGTTACTATGGTGCCTGGCCGTGGTGGGCAGTTTCAGTCAGTGTTTTTCCTAAGAGTCAGAGTCCCTGCATGTCCAGCTGTTGGATGTGCTTGAATTTAAAGAGAATCCTGTGCCTCTTATAACATTTTGGAGCCAGAATGATCTCTGTCACTCTCTTGAGTACAGAGATGGTGGAAGGTCTGATGTGAGAGTACACTGTGTTGCTGTAGCCCCTAACTGGGCTTCCTTCAGGGGCGTGTGTGAGGATGTCCTTCCTTCAGGGCTTTGAAGGAGCACCCAGATCACTTGATCTGTGGAAGAAGTCCAAGCAGGAGTGGTTGTGTGGGGTGATCTGAGGAAAATACCAGGGGCTCAGAATATGACTGAAGGAGAACTGAGTAGAACTCCTCTCTCTAGAAATTTCTGCAAGAGCAGGGGCAGAACATTCTGGAAGAAGCAAAATGGAGTAGGTAGAGAGAAGACAGGGTCAGAATGTGACTGGTTAAAGGAGAACTCAGCTAAGCATTACCTCCCCTAGGTGCTTCTCTGAAGGCAGAAGAATGAGGACAGAACTTTTTGGAAAAGAGCCATTTCACAGAAGGCAGAGCCTAGCAGAGGCTGTCGCTGGAAGGAAAGAGACTGATTATCATGTATGATCATGAGCCTCAAGGTTCTAAATATATGGTGGACCAACTGCTTTTATATGTTAATTTTCTTTCTCTCTTCTTTCAAAGCTGAGACACTTTCAGCTCATTCTAATTTTTAAGCCACATTTTGAGACCAACTCCATTGTGTTATCTTATTCCCTTTCTGCCTCTCCTTTCTCCCTTTCCATATTTTTAAAAGTATGAACTCTGTATGTCCAGCCCACAGAGAATAGTTTTCAAGGCTCAGACATTCCCTAAACCAGATAGTTATGTGATTTATGGACACCAAATAAAAAAGAACCTAGTCTTGTGGGAAGGGGGATGGGAAAATGGAGGCATAAAGGGGAAGAAGGGACAGAGACTAGAAAAAGGGCAAGGCTGAAGGTTGGGATTCAGCAAAGAAACTGACAGGAGAGAGCTCAGGGGAAATCAAAGGCTCTCAGTCACCATCAGAATGAATCCCAATGATACTTAATCCTTGAAGAAGTATTGATGGGGTCTGATCAATATAAATAAATGCTGATCTCAAGGCAGAAGGGAAATTCATTCCCTAATTATATCCAGTAATGGTTATTTCTCAAATAATTATTGTATTGTCTAATCTATATAAGTAAATGCTTATCTGAAACAGAAAGAGAAAACTACAAAAAAAAGAAAACTGCTACCATCAAAACTAATTCCAGTAAAGAGTTTGACAGTATCTCAAAAAGGTAAACACAGAGGTACCATATGACAGTCATTCCACCCCTAGGGGTATGCCCAAGAGAAATGAAAACAAACATCCACACAAAAACTCATGCATGAATGTTCATAGCAGCATTATTCATAGTAGTCAAGAGGTAGAAATAACCCAAATGTTCATCAATTAATGAATGGATAAACAAAATCTGGTTTATGCCCACAAAATGAAATATTCTTCTGTAATGAAAAGGAATGAAATATCAATACGTGGTACAACATGGATAATCTACAAAAACATTATCGAAGTGATAGAAGGCAGACACAAAGGGCCACATTTTTTTTATTTCATTTATATGAAAGATCTAAAATAGGCAAATGGATAGAAACAGAAAACATATTACTGGTTGTCAGGGGCTGGAGTGGAGGGGAAGGGGAGGTTTAGCAGCTCCAATGGCAAGAGTCAAAGTCAAGTTAACCATAAGCTCAGATTTTAAAATTTATGGTTTCAAAATATGCAACCATCAGTGAGGAAATTGAAAAGTCTTTAATTCATGACAAGTGTGTGCTTTAGCTAAACACACAACATTATTCTTAGTTAAAGACAGAATTCCCCCTATCTCCACACCATAGAAGGAAGAAACAGAAAAAGTGGGTTACCACATTGAGGTTTTCCTTTCATGTATACCTTCATGTGACTGACATTTTATTTAGTCCTCTGAGACAATGAGGGGCTTCCCAGGTGATGCTAGTGGTAAAGAACCCACCTGCAAATGCAGGAGATGTAAGAATCATGGGTTCAATCCCTGGGTTGGGAAGATCCCCTGGAGGACGGCACAGCAACCCACTCCAGCATTCTTGCCTGGAGAGTCCCATGGACAGAGGCGCTAAGGGCTATGGTCCATAGCATCACAAAGAGTCGGACATGGCTTAAGTGACTTAGCACGCATGCACTGAGACAATGATTTTTTTCCCCCTTGAAGCAGAGTACTTGTAATTACAAAGCCCAAAGTGGGAATTGGACCCACCAGGAGACACTCACAGGGCAGATGGGATTTTGTGAATTCCTTCTCTCTGTAAAGTAGCATTTGTGGACCACCCACACTCCACCTGGGAAGCCCGGCAAACACAATCTGACTTCAGTAGGTAGGGTACGGCATATAGATCGTGTTGCCATTGGGAAACCGAACAGTGAGACTGAGTTCGTTCGGATCCAGCACCAGGGCTAATAATTCTAGCAAGAGAGACAGGCCTTTAAAAGGAGAAATATACTAACTTCCCTGGTGGCCCAGTGGCTAAGACTACCCCCTCCCAATGCAGGGACCCTGAGTTCAGTTTCTGGTCAGGGAACTAAATCCCACATGCTGCAACTAAGACGTGGTACAGCCAAATAAAATAAAATTTAAAAGTAAAAGTTTTACCTTTTGCTACCACACCGCTGCCATCATGGGTCGCATGCACGCTCCCGGAAAGGGCCTGTCCCAGCCGGCTCTGCCCTACCGCCGCAGCGTCCCCACCTGGCTGAAGCTCACTTCTGACGACGTGAAGGAGCAGATCTACAAACTGGCCAAGAAGGGCCTGACTCCCTCACAGATCGATGTGACCCCGAGAGACTCTCATGGTGTTGCGCAAGTATGTTTTGTGACAGGCAACAAAATCTTGAGAATTCTTAAGTCCAAAGGACTTGCTCCTGACCTCCCCAAGGATCTCTATCATTTAATTAAGAAAGCTGTTGCTGTTTGAAAGCATCTTGAGAGGAACAGAAAGGATAAAGATTCTAAATTCTGTCTGATTCTGATTGAGAGCCGTATTCACCAATTGGCTCAATATTACAAGACTGAACAAGTCCTGCCCCCCAATTGGAAATAGGAGTCATCCACAGCTTCTGCCCTGGTTGCATAAATTTGTCTATTGTACCAAAGCAATAAAATCATTGTTTAACAGAACAAAAAAAAAAAAGTAAAAGTTTTAAAAATAAATAAATAGAAGGAGAAATATAGGACGTAGGCTTGATAAGACAGCCCATCCTCGATGCATTTGTGGCTTTTCTTCACGTCCAACATCACTGCCCCCTCCACAGACATGGAGCACACAGGGTCCCCTAGCCTGGTGTGTGATCATTTGTCCCATCTCAGATGTGTTTTCCCCCTGAGGGCCATCCTTTTCTAGAGCTCTTGCAGATCAGTTCCTTTCCTATTCCTCCACCAGACTCTGCCAAGTCCCGGGACAGGCGGGCCTCCTTGGTCGAAGAGGTAGGGCTCGTAGGTGCTTAAGGGACACCTCCAGCGCTGCACCTGGGTGCCCTTGGCTGCCCATTCTGTGGAAATCAGTCCTATTAACAAATGCATGCTTGTACCAGACTTTGCTGCGCTCTTGGGATCGTGTGAACTAGTAGCTAGTGGTCACTCACCTTCTACATTGCTCTCCAAACAAGATGGGTTTGCTTTTTTTAAAAAAAAAAAAAAAGAAGATGGTATGGAAGTCTTGCTGCCTCCTGAATGATAACTTCTTCCCGCCTAGGCATACATCTCAGATCTGATTCTAGGAAGAGTCTGATCTGCTCGTCCTCAGTGAGTTACTACAGATTTGGGCAATGGGAGGAGGAACAGGCAGGCAATGGGAAAGGTTCAGAGAGGCTCCAGTTCTGTCTCAGTTCACAAAGGCACCTGAAGCTTTGCTCTTGACCATTAGGGTATGGGTGGCACCTGGAGACAGGCCTTGGTGTGGGTCTTCCAAATCAAATGGTGCCCAAAAGTCTCCCTTGAGCCCCTGGAATTTTCTGCAGGCCTTGCTTTATTTATTTATTTTTAATTTTTATTTATTTGACTGCACTGGTCTTAGTTGCAACACGTGGTATCTAGTTCCCTGACCAGGGATCGAACCCATCCCCCTGCATTGAGAGTGCAAAGTCTTAACCACTGGACAACCAAAGAAATCCCTGCAAGTCCTGCTTTAAAAGCTGAGGAAGTGGGAATTCCCTAGTGAATCAATGGTTAAGATTGTGCTTCCACTGTAGGGAGCGCAGGTTCTATCCCCAGTTGGGGATCTAAGATTCTGCATGCTGTGTGGTTCAGCCAAAAACTAAAAAAAAAAAATAATTAATTAAAAAAATTTTTAAAGTAAAAGCTGAGGAAGTTATCCAGATGGTGTCAGCTGGGTCCCAGAGCTGGGGGAGGCATGGTCATGAAAAGATTGCACCAGAGGGAGACACTGGTCTAGAGTCTCCACCCCAGGTGACCACATGACTCCAGGTGGAGCTAGCGAAAGGGAAGATTTGCCAAGAAAAATAAATCAAGTAAATTAGTTTGTAAACGTTCTGAGGTAGGGCACAGGCAGCCTCCAGTCATTTATAATCATGATAGGCTTCGTTTCCTGGGCCTTTATGGTTGTTATTTGGTCCTAAAGGCAGATTCACAGAAGGAGGTCAGTGCAGGTCTGGGGCACCCATCAGTGGACAGAGAAATGAGGCACACATTTAAGTAGAAGGATTGGTTGGACAGGGTTTGAGAAAAGGAGCCAGTCAAGATGCTGATTTCTAACAAAGGGAAAGCTGACAAGCAGGAGGCCTTTTGAAAGGCAGCTCCCTGCCCAGAGAGCGGTGGGCTAGACATAAGGTCAAGGGAGCAGGCCTTTATTACAAAAGCTAAGGCTACTGAACGGGCAGCCGTCAGTGAGGAAAGATCTAAAATTGTGTAATGCAAGTCAGGTGCTAACGACAAAGAATTAGGCAGCATTATAAATTTCAAATTATTTTCTCTCACCAAAAAAATACATCATGTGGGGGCAGGGGGCAGGCTACCACATAAGCCTTTATACTCTCATGCCAAAGAATTTGTATTTACTTTGCAGAGGAATCGTTTCTATCATGTGGTCAGATCCACATAACTAGGTAGCCCACGAGTATGAAGCCTGCCCAGAGGCAGGTCAGTTGGCCCGACCTAGGGGCCAGTCGTGGCCAGTTATTTAACGATTGCCAAATAACTAGATATTGCTGAGGGAATCGTTCTGCTCAAGGGACACACGGGGCATCATCTGAACTGTGGTTGAAATTGAAGATGTAGATAAAACATGCTCTTCAAAACCACATACAAAAGGGGGAGATTATTTTAAAAATTCCTTTGAAGGGCTGATAACACAGGATGGCATATGTTCCTATATGTGGATCCAGGACATATAATGCAAGACCTCACATTTTAAGGGGCTCGCAATCTGCCTCGAGGAGGGTGAGTGGGCCGACCCAGAAGGTGACAGAAAAAATCTCTGACCTTTCAGGACCCATGGGGGATGACCTTGGCGGATCCGATGAACTGTGCTATTGTCCCAACTGAAGAAACAAACCAATAAAATACAAATAATAATAACAATGATAAAAATAAATAAGGAGGGTGGGAGAAAATTTGCAGAGTTTGACAGACATGTTTATGGCAAAGGTTGTGGTGATGGTTTCATGGGTACATACTTATCTCCAAACTCATCAGGTTTTATCCATTAAATATGCACAGCTTTTGTACACTGGTCAGACCTCAACAAAGTAGATTTTAAAAATAACTGTAAAAACTAGGAAACAGGGACCTACCAGGTGGTCCAGTGGTTAAGAATCCACTTTTGAATGCAGGGGATTCAGGTTCAATCCCTGGTGGGGGAACTAAGATCCTACACGCCATGGGAAAACTAAGTCTGTGCACCACAACTATTGACCCTGTGCTCTAGAGCTCAAGAGCCACAACTACTGAGCCTGCATGCCACAACTAGAGAAGCCTGTACAGTGCAAGAAAGATCCCACATGCCACAACTAGGTTGGATGCAGCCAAACAAACAAATGTTTTTGTTTTTGTTTTTAAAAAAAGTAAATTTTAAAAAAGAAAGAAAAACTAGGGGACAACAGAAGATATGGCTTAAAAGTGGGCTGGCCAGTGTGGCAGTTGTGGGCGACACATGGCTATTGAGCATCTGACGTTTGCCTTAAGTGTAGAAGGCATGTGCTCAGTCGCTCAGTAATGTCTGACTCTTTGCGACCCCAGGGACTGTAGCCCGCCAGGCTCCTCTGTCCATGGGATTCCTCAGGCAAGAATACTGGAGTGGGTTGTCATTTCCTTCCTCCAGGAGTCTTCCCGACCCAGGGATCGAACCCGCATTTCTTGAGTTTCCTGCATTGACAGGGTTCTTTACCACTAGTGTCACCTGGGAAGATGTAGAATGCATCACAGATCTCAAATAATGTATAACTACCTCATTAGTAATGTGAAATGTTGATCATGTGTGGAAATGATATTATTTTGGACATGGTTTAAACAAGTATATTTTTAAAAATAATTTCACCTTTTAAATGTGATTGCTGGAAAATTAAAAATGACACATATGACTTGGCTGGCATTGTTGGCTCACATTGTGTTTCTACCGGACAGCGGTGCATTTGAACGCTACCTCTACCAGGATCTGGTGCAGCCCAGGATGCAGGCACTGCTCCCCTCTGCTTCTCCACTGGGGGTCTGGGGCCCTGGCTCCTTAGGATTTTTCCCACAGCTCACTTGACCTGCATGGATGTTGACTGTGATAGCTTTGAATCTAGAATTCAATTTGGAGCGAACGGCTATCTTAACAATTCTGAGCCTTCAATCTGTGAACATGGCATGTCTTTCCAATTATTTCGGTCTCATCTAATTTAATTTCTCTCAGCAATGTTTTATAGTTTTCATCAGAGTGGTGCTGATAGTCTTTTGTTAAACTGATTACTAGTTATTTTATGTTTCTTGGTATTGCCATAAATGGGATTTGTAAAAATTTCATTTTCCAATTGTTTCTTGCTAGTATATAATACATGAGATTTTTCTATATTAACCTTGGATCCTATGACATTGCTAAGATCATTTATTAGTTCTAGTATTGCATTGTAGAGTCCCTGGAATTTTCAACATAAACAATCAGATGATCTACAGACAGGGACAGTTTTCCTTGTAAAGAAAAACTTGAACAGAAATATTTTAAAAACAGAAAGAAAACCATTTGAAAATGTACTTATCAAAGTTCTGTAAAAGCACTAGAAACCCACAGGAAACACTTAGATTCTCATGACATTATCTGAGGTCTGCTATTATATTCTTTTGGAGGGGTGATGCCACAAGAAACCCACCATTCCGTTTTGTGGCATCAAAATACTGAACAGATTTTTCTGACTTAAGTGATGAGGAAGTGATGGTGGTGAAGAAGAAGGGGTCAGTGGAGATGGCTGATGTCTTAGTAAAAAATACCACTGGCTGGGTTGCTTATAAACAACAGAACTTTGGGGGGAGGGATAAATCAGAAGTTTAGGATTAGCATATACAAGCTACTATATATAATGGGCTTCTCTGATGGCTCAGATGGTAAAGAATCTGCCTGCAATGTGGGAGATCTGGTTCCATCCCCAGGTCAGAAAGATTCCCTGGAGAAGCGAATGGCAACCCACTATAGTATTCTTGCCTGGAGAACTCCATGGAGGCTATAGTCCATGAGGTCACAGTCAGACACAATTGAGTGACTAACACTTTCCCTGTATATAAAATAAACAAAAATAAATAAACAATAAGGACTTACTGTATAGCACAGGAAACTATTCAGTATCTTGCAATAAACTATAATGGAAAAGAATCTTAAAAAGAATAAATATATATAAAACTAAATCACTTCACTGTACACCAGAAATTACCACAACACTGTAAATCAACTATACTTCAATAAAAATAAAATAAACCAAACAAACAACAGAAATTAATTACTCACAGTTCTGGGGCCTGGGAGGTCCAAATCCAGGGTGCTGGCAGATTTGGGGAGAGCTTGCTTCCTGGTTCCTGTCTTCCTTCTTTGCTATCTTTTCTCTGTGTCTTCACGTAACAGAAGGAACAAGCTAGGTCTCTGGAACTTCTTTTTACAAGGATACTAATCCCATTCGTGAGGGCTCTTTCTTTTCTTTTCTTTTTTTTTTTTTTTTGTACTTTATTGTTAATTATGTTTTCTCCATCAGAATGAAAGCTCCTTGAAGGCAGTAACTTTTGTCTGTATTCCCTGATACCTAGAATTGTGCCAGTACACAGCAGGTGTTCCATACAGATTTCTGCTGGAGACTGGATGTAATGAGTTAATCAGAACTCATGTGGGAGGGGGGGGTGGCTTCTGCAGAGTCTGGGACAGGAAAGGGGGAGCTGGAGGGACCCTGCCCCTTGCAACCTCCCCATTTTAACCTTAAGTGTTAAGAAGTGTGGTGGAGCCGGATTCAGTCTGCTGGGTGACAGGGTCAGTGGGGTGCAGAGGGACCCAAAGCAGCCTTTGGGAAGGTGGGGGTGGGGGGCGCTTGACACCTAACTCCAGCCTCCTGGCCTGGGTTGGATCCAGGACCCTGAGACAGAGCATACACATTCTGGGGAGTCACCCCTCCAGTCATCAGTTCCCTGAGGAACCAGAAATTACTCTTCTTGGTTTGAAGGCACTTGGACGGGAGGGGGCATGGCGGGGGGAGGAGGAGGCTGACCCTCTTCCCGCCTCCAGTCTCTGCGAGGTTCCAGGCTCCCCCTGCTCCACGGAGACTTGCCCACCAACCCTTGAAGGCTCAGAGCCCCGACTCCGGTGGTGCCGCTGTCTGGGAGCCATGGAGCCCGAGTGCCGGGTCAGCAGAGGAGTGTGGCCAGTGTAGACACGGTGGTTGGCCGCAGAAGGCCTCGGCCGTCCTGAGCTCAGACTTTGGCTGCCGGCCGCTGAGGCGGTGGCTTCTGTAGCTGGGTCAGCGTGTCTGGCTTCTCGATGGACCGCAGCTGCTGCTTCTTCGCCCGCTTGAGCTTGGCAGGGTTTCGGATCACTTGAACGATCTCTGCCTCCCGCTCCTCCTCCAGGCAGCGTTTCAAGTTCTCCCTGCGGCGACGCTCCTTCTCCTCCTCCAGGTGCCGGGAGAAGTCCTTGGCCAGCTTCCTCTCCTGCCGATCTTTCATCTTCCGCTGCCCGGAATGTGCGCAGGGGCTTGTCCTGAACCGTCTGGGAGAACCTCTTCTTTGAGCGGTCCTTCCACCCGCCCAGACTTGCGCTTCCCCTTCGGGATTATAGGAGTCTCCTCCTCCTTCGGCTTCTTGGACTCAGGGGCCTGGGCCCGACAACTTTTTCGCTTCTTTGGCGCGAGGCCTTCTCTCGCCGGCTGCCTGGCTGGAGCTAGCTTGCTCTACTCATGCTGATCCCGTGGGGAGCCGGGCGACTGGGGTGTCAGCTTCTGTAGTGGCTTCGAGGGCTTGGGACCCAGAGATGCTGACCAGGGTAAGGCTCTAGTGATCCTGAGCCCGGCTGCAACTGATATTCGGGGACCTCGGGGTCGGCTCCTCCTTACTCTTGCACAATTCCGAGGCCGCTTCGCCTTGGTCCTGGGAGAACTTGGGTGACTCCTCATTTGGCTTTGACTGAAGTCGGTGGAATTCAGGACTCGACTTCTGCTGGCTTTGGGGTGATTCCAGGCCTGGATCTCGCTGACCCTGGGGGGAACCTGAGTCCGGTTCCAGTTGCTTTCAAGGGGACCCCAAGCCTGGCCCCTCCTGTAGACTGGGTGATCCCGGTCTTGTTTCTGACTGAGGACTGGGCTCACTCATTTCTTCTGGGTTCGACTGGAACTCCACAAGGGCCCATCTGGCCTGCAGAACTGAGGTGGGGTTCTCGGGAGATTCAGTCTTTACGTCTTCCAGCCGTAGGCTGCGCCTCAGCAGCGTAGCCATTATTTTCAAATCTGAGCCCACCTGCGTGTGAGGGCTCTTATGGCCAGATCACCTCCCAAAGGTTCTACCACCAAATACCATCATCACCTTGGAGATTAGGATTTCAACATATGAATTTGTGGAGATACATCTATTCAGAACCATAGCAACTGGCTTCCAGTGAATCAAAGAGTTGATGTCGTCCCCAGTACACCCCAGTTTAGAAGGAGAGCCTTCGTGTATAACTTTAACATTAAATGAGGTGGAAAACCTGGGTGAGAATCCTGAAGGACACAGGCATTCTGAGACCTTGACCAGGAGACTCAAAATTCCCTCATTCTTGTGCCAAGGCGTGGCCCCAGCCTCCCTGAGGTCTGTTTCTCAGGCCAAGAAGCAGCAGCTGCTGAAGGTGGACTGGACATGAATTTCTATGTATGTCTATGTGTTCCCTGCATTCCAGAAGGACTAGGACCAGGATCCTTCTCAGCGCTTTCAGGCATCCTTGCTAAGCCTTTCTGCAAGTTCCTGGCCTCCCGCACTCAAGCCAGTCCAGCTCCAAGCTGCCTATCTCCCTCTGGGTACATCTTCCACTTCAGCTCTGCCATGGCCTACATCCACCGCATCCTTGATCTTTCTTAAACACTGAGGGTCAGACAGCTCCCCCTGTTATGTGTTGGCACCTTGACAGGTTTCAGGCAACTCACTCAACTCTTTTGCCTTTGATTAGAGACTACACACCTTTCATCTTAGATTCACAGAAAGCAACAGTAGACTCAGATGAATTTGACTGTTTTCCTGCTTCTGTACAGATTGATGGGACCATGTGTATTTTACCTTGGACAAGTCTGAAAACAGTAATAACAGAAATACATTTTTCACTGTCTCTTTGCCTCTCTTTGAAAGTAGAGGACAGATCAACAACAAGGTCCTACTGTGTAGCACAGGGAACTATATTCAATATCCTGTGATAAACCATCATGGAAAAGAATATGAAAAAAAGAATGTGTATATGTACATATAACTGAATCACTTTACTGCACAGCAGAGATTAACACAACATTGTAAATCAACTATATCTTCCCAGGTGGCTCTAGAGGTAAAGAACCTGCCTGCCAATGCATGAGACATGAGAGATGCAGGTTTGATCCCTGGTTTGGGAAGATATCCCTGGAGAAGGGAATGGCAATCCACCAATCCACTACAGTATTCTTGCACGGAGAATCCCATGGACAGAGGAGCCAGGCAGGCTACAGTCCATAGAGTCATAAAAAGTGACTTAGTATGTACAAAAATAAACTATGCTTCAATTAAAAATATCAGTTAAAATGAAATAGAGATTAAAATTGAGGACATTAAGCAAAATAGACTAAGATAAAAATATTACACATATTTTTATATGTGTATTATATTATAAATAATATTGGAAATAGGAACAAGTGATTTGTTAAATGAAAGTGATGAGACATCTATGACCACCTTTTTTGCCAATAAATTAAAAAATAAAAGAAATTGAAAAAAAGTGGAGGGGAGCCCAGTTTTCACTGAGTCGTCATTCCCAACAAAGACTCTATCCTCTGTGCTATGTCAGCAATTGAGAGACTTTCTACCTGTGAGAAGATTCTTGAGAGTCCCTTGGACTACAAGGAGATCAAACCAGTCAATCTTAAAGGAAATAAACCCTGAATAGTCATTGAAAGAACTGATGCTGAAGCTGAAGCTCCAATACTTTGGCCATCTGATGCAAAGAGCTGACTTGTTAGAGAAGACCCTGATTCTGGGGAAGATTGAAGGCAGGAGGAGAAGGGGACGACAGAGGATAAGATGGTTGGATGGCATCACTGACTCCATGGACATGAGTTTGAGCGAACTCCAGGAGATGGTGAAGGACAGGGAAGCCTGGCGTGCTGCAGTCCATGGGGTGGCAAAGAGTTGAACACAACTGAGCGACTGAACAATAGCAACAACAACTGCCTGTGACAATAGTGTCGCCTCTCTTCCCTCCAGTGGCTGGCCTTTCCTCAGGCTCTTATTACTGAGCTAGATCCCTCCAAGGCCAAAGCACTTTCACACGGGCCTCCCTAGTTCTAGTCATGGTCACTATCACCCAGAGGGCAAGTGTTAGGTAAAAAATCCCTCAAGGGATGGTTTCCCCCCTTGCGTTGTTGCTGCTTCCCAAAGAACTCTGACTCGGGCTCTTCTCAACCATTGTGAATGACTGTGGGTCCCTGGCCAAAACCTCTGCCAATATGGGGCTGACTTTCCTTTCCCCTTCTGCTCTCAAGAACCAGGAATAAGGACTTCCTTGGTGGTACAGTGGATACGAATCTGCCTGCCAGTGTAGCGGACACGGATTGATCCCTGGTCTGGGAAGATCCCACGTGCCTCAGAGCAACTCAGCCAGTGCGCCACAACTACTGAGTCCACCCTCGAGAGCCCAGAAACCTCAACTACTGAGCCCATGTGCCACAACCACTGAAGTCCAGGCACCCTAGAGGTCTGCTGTGCAACAAGAGACGCCACTGCAGTGAGAAGCCCGTGCACTGAAACTAAAGAGTAGCCCCTGCTTGCTGCAACTAGAGAAAGCCTGCGCACAGCAACAAAGACCCAGTGCAACCAAAAATAAATAAAAAGAAGTTGAGTAAAGACTCTGTAATCTTTAAAAAAAAAAAAACCTGGAATAAACTTGGGTCCACTCTTAACCAAAGAGCCATTTTTCATAGACATTCGGATAGTGGAAGGGCTCATTGTTCTACAACCCACTGTGGTCTTCTGTCTGTGGGGGCAGTCCACCCTGACCCCACAACACCCCCCAGCCCCCCAGGCCAAGCAACTGTTGGTTTCCTACATATACTTAGAGTCTGAGCACATTAGGTAAGTGGCTCTCTGGGCTCTTGGGTCTCTGTGAGCCTGGATGCTTGCTACATAAAGGAAAAGAGCAGATCGAAAACTTCATGCCAGGTGAGTGAATGAAATGCTTAGTGTGTAGCTTCACTGGAAGACACCCATTGCCCCCTCCTTTAGAATCTGTTGGGACATTTTAATTTTCTATGGTGCCTTCCTGGACTTTTGACGACCACGAGAGAATCCCTGGCCATCCACACAGTGGTGTGAGTGGTGTGGCTAGGATATCCATGACAAATGAGTGCCCAGATCTTATCATGGCCACCCTCGAAAATATCCAAGAACATGGAATATGCAGGACCTGGTCTGTGAGGTGCTCTCTGCTTCACTCCACAAAGAGGTAACTGGCTGATGTGGGGGCACCCTGCCCAATGTGTTCACCATGCAGTTCTCTCTCCTCCCTCACAGCTTTCAGAGTCCTAAGCCCAACCTCCACAATGGGCTCAGCTCTCCCATATGCACATAGCCACCCTACCATCTCATTTCCCTGGTGGCTCAGTGGTAAAGAATCTGCCTGCAATGCAGGAGACTTGGGCTTGATCTTTGGGTTGGGAAGATTCCCCTGGAGGAAGAAATGGCAACCCACTCCAGTATTCTTGCCTGGAGAATTTCATGGAGAGAGGAGTCTGGCGGGCTGCAGTCCACCAGGTCTCACAGAGTCAGAAACAACTGAGTGAATAACACTTTAACTTTCAGCTTGTTTAAAACTCTGACTCCTTGGGACTTCCCTGGTGGTCCAGTCGTTAAGACTTCGCCTTCCAATGCAGGGGGTGAGGGTTCAATCCCTGGTAAGGGAGCTAAGATCCCACATACCTCTTGGCCAGAAAACTAAAACATGAAACAGAAGCAACACAGAAATAACAAATTCAATGAAGACTAAGAATGGTCCACATCAAAAAAATCTTAAAAATAAAAAACAAAAAAACTCTGACTCCTTAACCAGTGACCACACAAGTGTTTCCCTAGGATGCAAAGTTGGGAACGCCTCTCGGATGGATGATTGGATGTTCGTTCACCTTCCAAAGATCCCCACCCTTTCCGTGGACCTCCTCTCTGATCTCTCTCACTCAGATATGCTCCTGGAAAAGAACCAGATCTGCCCACTTCTATGAAGTCACATAGAGAGAGGGTCAAGTAGGAAATCTATCAAAGGGGAGAAAGAGCAGCCAGCAGATGTGACAATGGGCAGTGCTATGGATGCCAGCCATGTCCCAGGTGCCCCCAACACAATATTCCTTGTATGGTCTCTCAGGATGGAGCTCCATTCAGGAGATTTCTTCTCAGATGATAGTAATGGGCATCCTTTGAGTCACTGGCCTCAATGGTCTCAGAATCTCCTTCAGCCTCCAGGCTCAGGACTCAAAATGGTTGGATTCCTACTATAGAATTTAAAGACTGTTTCATTCAATAATAAATGAATATCTGTCGAGCCCCGTGAAACTTCCATACGTGACCTGACCAGACCACAATAGCCATCTCTGCCCCTTGCTGTCTGTACACTGAAGGGCCATGTGTCTAATTCCCTAGACTTCTTGATAAAGAATCTGCTTGCCAATGTAGGAGATACCAGAGATGCGGGTTTAGTCCCTGGGTTGGGAAGATCTGCTGGAGGAGGAAATGGCAACCCACTCCAATATTCTTGCCTAGAGAATCCTATGGACAGAGGAGCCTGGCAGGCTACAGTCCATGGGATCACGAGTCAGTCACAATTGAGCACACACATACCGCACCAGGGACCTTGCCTTCCCAGGCACTCCCAGCTCCTGTCCCACAGAACCATCAGTATCATCAGCCAAGTTCCCCAGTTCATTAAGATTTATCAGCCCAGTGCTAAGTGGAAATGAATGTGAGCTTAAACACGAGGAACCTTAGAAAGCAGAGGGACCGAAAGCAGTCAGAAAATACGATCCTATGACAGAACCCTAAGAGTCTCACAGAAGTAGGTCACTGGGCCTGGCTCTTGAGCCTGTTCCTGTGTTCCCCTAGCCCATGGTGGAGACTGGGGTTTCCTCTTCGGGAGCCTCCTATTGGAAACCCTGGTCCACAGGGTCTGGGCCCTGTTTCAATCATTTTTAAGCAATTTCTCGCTACTAACTCTTGTGCATAACTTTGGGTTCAAAGTTGTTCTCTCACACATAAAAAAAAGCAAATCATGCTTCAGAGCTCATGACTCAGTTTCCCCCTGTATTTTGACAAGAGGAAATTATTATCCACTTGACAAGAGAGTTTCACACTGAATGGACAGAGGTTCTGACTCTGGCACTGGGCTTTAGGAACTCCCCCAGGACTGAGGAGTAGGAGTAAAATTCATGAGTTTTTCCTGCACCTGCTACCCTGATCTTGCAGTCTGAGGTTGTAGCAGATGGGGCTCCCTCATTGATACCTGAAAAAGCAATCTATTCTCGTCCCTTCCCTGACTTCACAGTCTCAAGCCCCGTGAGATCTTTATGACTGACAGACCCTGCATGAGATCCTGCCAGTTCGCTGGCAACAAGCTACCTCTTAAATCAAGGCGATGGGACTCTTGCGCTGTAGCAGCATCTGCTAGTGCTTCACCACAGTTGTTTCTTTCTTCTGAATCCAACCTTAGATTTTGTTTCCTAACCTCTTTGAAAGTCGTATGGGAATTTCTATACCACAACCAGATCTGGCCCCCAAACCCTCTCACTTGGTCCTCAGTTATTCCCTCCCCACCCCCGATTCACCCTCACCAAGCTGAAGATGATCATGGCTATTTGTGAAGTCATAGATGGGAGAGCTGGCTCCTGAGTGATCGCATAGAGCAGAGCCACCCTTGGGCCAGAACACGACGTGCCTGGTATGTGGGTACAAAGTAAACATCTTGACTCTGAGCCATTCTCATCTGGCGGTCTGTTTGTTACAGCAGTTTAACTTACCTTAAGAAAATTTTTTAAAAATCTCTCTTTTTCTCAGTTTTGTACCCAAAGGTGGCCCAGGCCCACTTCTCAGGCTTCTGGCCTCTCTCCTGAGAGCTCTGAAAAAAATGTCAGCCTTCTGAACCTCTGATGAAAAATCCTATTGTTGGAGACATATTCACTGATAATGATCATTAGCCCTTTTGGGCCATTGGTCTATGGCAACTGCTCCCTTTGCTAGAGATCTAGAATATTCAGGGACTGGGCTGGTGGCCCCCTTCCTTCCTGTCTCACTGGCATGTGTTCTAGAATTGTTCTCTTCTATCCAGTCTTCAACAAAGGAGTAAGAGATAGTTGGGGAACAAGCGGACATTTAAATATTTAGTGGACATTTTCATGGATACTGGAGTAAGAAATTATGAATTTTGTTAGCCAGGATAATAGGATTGGTGTTAAGAAGGAAAAAAAATCTCTTAGGTTTAAATATATGTAATGAAGTATTTCGGGCTTCCCAGATGGCTCAGTGGTAAAGAATCCACCTGCCAATGCAGGAGACAGACGTGGGTTCAATCTCTGGGTTGGGAAGATTCCCCTGGAAAAGGGAATGGCACCCCATTCCAGTGCAATACTGGAGAATCCCATGGACAGAGGAGCCTGGCAGGCTACAGTTCATGGGGTCACTAAGAGCCACAACTGAGCACTCACAGCACCACACCAAGGTACTTAGGGAAGAAACATCCTAATGTCCAGAATTTCCTTTAAAATACTTTAACAGAAAATCAGATGCAACAAATGTGACAGAATGTAACTGTTTCACGTAAGGAATGGATCTGCAGGTGTTCATCATACAATTTTCCCTACATGTCAGTATGTTTGAAAATTTTACTAATAAAAATGAAATGTGAAATCAAAAGTTTTCATTTCTGGGAAACAGTCCTCAAATTGAAGACTTCCTGGCACAATTGAGGACACAGCAAACTAGTGTGTCTCTCTCACACCTCCCCCTGATGACCTTGCCCTTCCCAAGCTCATTCAGGCACAGGGAACTATAGTGAATATCTTTTAATAACTTATAATGAAAAATAATTTCAAAAATAATGTATGTGTATATGTATAACTGAATCACCTTGTTGTGCACCTGAAACATTGCAAGTCAACTATAATACAAAATATATATATTAGGAAAAAAAAGTTCACACAAGGAAAAAGGCAGCACATGGGCCCCCCCTCAAAACCTATGCACCTGACTCAGCTCTTCCTGCCAACTCCCTGACTTCAGATACCTGACCTTGGAAGCACACACTCCTGGCGGTGATCACCCCTGCCCTCGGCACTGGATCAGTTGGACAGGCCACCCACCCCCATGCCACCTTACATTGCCATGACTTTGGAAACCTCTCACTCCTGAATCAGCTGTCCCACACATTTTATTCTGGACCCCGAGTTGGTGGAGAAATGCAGTGTTAGTGACTCAGTCGTGTCCGACTCTTTGTGACTCCATGGACTAGGGCCCACTAGGCTCCTCTGTCCATTCAATTTCCCAGGTAAGAATACTGGAGTGGGTAGCCATTCTCTTCTCCAGGGGATATTTCTGACCCAGGGATTGAGCTCAGATCTCTTGCAATGCAAGCAGATATCTTTACCATCTGAGCCGTCAGGGAAGCCCGAATTGGTGGAGTTGTATGGCCTAAGCACACACTTCCTAGAAGCCTCCCAAATGCATGCACACCATCCCTGTAAGCTTCACAATTCCTCTATTAGGATAGAGTCTTATCATCTCTTTTACCAAGGGTATCAAAGACCGAATGGGGAAAATGGGGGAGAGCTTCTAGCACAGAGACAGAAAGGGGACACCAGATATGAAGTCAAGGATATCCAAACCTTTACCAACTCTTGTGGCCACTACGGAGCCTACTCTTCCCGAGTGTGCTGACCACCAGTCACTATAATTGGTCCCAAGGACACAACTCTAGGCCTCTTGACTTTTGCATGCTGTGCCTCAGCTTCTTCTTTCTTGCCTGAGAGCAGGATCTGTCCCTGGCTCAGACGTGCTGACCACTTTTGGGTGCCCTGCTGCTACGTTCCCAGTCTTAGTTCCAAAAGTCTGCTACAGCAACTTCATCACACATTGTTGGTGTTTAACAGCTTGGAGGCTGCCTTTTTTTTTTTTTCTTTTTTTTAAAAGAGAGTCCAAAACACTCACTTGGAGATCCTTGCTCAGATCCTGCCAGGTTTTGTCATTGTGCATTTGTGTCTCTACCTGCACCAAGATGCTGTACAGTGAAGGTGATGGGCAATGAGAGGCAGCAGCCTGAGTTCTGCCTCCCTGACCCCCTCCCGTGAGGTCTTTCTGAAGCAGGCAGGGCTGCTGGAGCCTCAGTGAGGTGGAAGATAGCAGATGGAGAGGTACTTCCTGAGACCTCAGGAGGGCTCAGCCCTTCTGACAAACTCTGTTAGCTTTTGAGAAATATTTGACCTCTTGATTGTCAAACACACACACTCATTTTTCTCTGGACCTGAATGGGGTTACTCTGTGTAGCTTGAACTTTATTATTATTTTTTAAATATTTATATATTTACCTCCGCTGGGTCTTAGTTGCAGCATGTGAGATCTAGTTCCCTGATCAAGGATTGAACCTGCGTTCCCTGCACTGGGAGCACAGAGTCTTAGTTACTGAACCACTAGGGAAGTCCCTGAACTTGTTTTTGTTGACATCAATTTGGGGGACATCTCAACTCAGATTAATTTCCCCATTTACTGGGAGTGTTCCCCTTTCTAGGGATTGAGTCCCTGCCCTCACATTGGTGCCCTGAATCCCTCGTGTATTCATCCAAAAGTAAGTGATCTAAACCTGTCCTGTCTCTGTGCTTCCCAAGGAGTTTTCAACTGATGATGGCAAGAGGGAAGTATTTTCTCCATTGTGGGGAAAAGACAGGTGTTCTCAGGTCACTGCCATGTCAGAGAGGCTGCTTCATGGGAGGAAGCAATGAATCCAGCCCTCAGAGAAAAGCAGAGTCAGAGTGCTGACAGCCTTCGAGTCCTTCTGGTTTTCTCTGTGTTCCAGTGGCAGCTAGGGTCTTCCTATGGTTGTATAGGATGCCCCAATAACTGATCTAATATTTTTATTTGAGAATGAGCTGGTTGGAGTTTGGTTTCTATGGCTTGCAGTGAGGACCTTTTTGCTTTCCCTATTTATTGATGTCTATTATAGAAAGGCATTCAGGAAATGATTTATGTGACGAATCAAAATCATGGGCTGCTGTCATGATTGTGTACCACTTATGATATAGGGTTGGCCACAAACTTCCTTCCAGTTTTTATATGGAAAAACCCAGAAGAACTTTTTGGCCAACCCAATCCATTCAGAGTATGTGCTCTATTCTAATGTGATTTTGCTGCGAATTCTGAAAAAAGTGAAAGAGGAGAGTGAAAAAGTTGGCTTAAAGCTCAACATTCAGAAAACTAACATCATGGTATCCGGTCCCATCACTTCATGGCAAATAGACGGGGAAACAGTGGCTGACTTTATTTTTCTGGCTCCAACATCACAGCAGATGATGATTGCAGCCATGAAATTAAAAGATGCTTACTCCTTGCAAGGAAAGTTAAAACCAACCTAGATAGCATATTAAAAAGAAGAGACATTACTTTGTCAACAAAGGTCTGTCTAGTCAAGGCTATGGTTTTTCCAGTGGTCATGTATGGATGTTAGAGTTGGATTATAAAGAAAGCTGAGTGCCGAAGATTGATGCTTTTGAACTATGGTGTTGGAGAAGACCCTTGAGAGTCCCCTGGACTGCAAGGAGATCCAACCAGTCCATCCTAAAGGAGATCAGTCCTGAGTGTTCATTGGTAGGACAGATGTTGAAGCCGAAACTCCAATACTTTGGCCCCCTGATGCGAAGAGCTGACTCATTTGAAAAGACTCTGATGCTGGGAAAGATTGAGGGCAGGAGGAGAAAGGGACAACGGAGGATGAGATGGCTGGATGGCATCACCGACTCAATGGACATGGGTTTGGGTGGACTCCGCGAGTTTGTGATGGACAGGGAGGCTTGGCGTGCTGCGGTTCATGGGGTCCCAAAGAGTCGGACACGACTGAGCAACTGAACTGAACCTACAAGGCTAGGAGAGAACTTATACATTGTTGTGGCTGCCTGGGTTTAATCACTGAGGGAGTAGGTAGGTTTTCAGATAAGACCTTAAGTGATGTATCTTTTGGAACTTCGCTTTTTGGTGTCAAGACATCAAATAACGCAGGAGTCCACATTAGAACATTCTGTTTATATTGTAACCACACACACACACACACATACAAGTAGTGTTTGGTGGATTTTTTCTTTTGATTAAATACATATATAGTTCAGTTCAGTTCAGTTCAGTTGAGTCACTAAGCCATAAGGGTGGTGTCATCTGCATATCTGAGGTTATTGATACTTCTCCCGACAATCTTAAATCCAGCTTGTGCTTCTTCCAGCCCAGCGTTTCTCATGATGTACTCTTCATATAAGTTAAATAAGCAGGGTGACAATATACAGTCTTGACATACTCCTTTTCCTATTTGGAACCACTCTGTTGTTCCATGTCCAGTTCTAACTGTTACTTCCTGACCTGCATACAGGTTTCTCAAGAGGCAGGTCAGGTGGTCTGGTATTCCCATCTCCTTCAGAATTTTCCACAGTTTATTGTGATCCACACAGTCAAAGGCTTTGGCGTAGTCAGTAAAGCAGAAATAGATATTTTTTTTGGAACTCTCTTGCTTTTTCGATGATCCAGCCGATATTGGCAATTTGATCTCTGGTTCCTCTGCCTTTTCTAAAACCAGCTTGAACATCTGGAAGTTCATGTATTGCTAAAGCCTGGCTTGGAGAATTGTGAGCATTACTTTACTAGCGTGAGATGAGTGTAATTGTGTGGTAGTTTGAGCATTCTTTGGGATTGCCTTTCTTAGGGATTGGAATGAAAGCGGAGCTTTTCCAGTCCTGTGGCCACTGCTGAGTTTTCCAAATTTGCTGGCATATTGAGTGCAGCACTTTCACAGCATCAGCTTTCAGGATTTGAAATAGCGCAACTGGAATTCCATCACATCCACTAGCTTTGTTCTTAGTGATGTTTTCTAAGGCCCACTTGACTTCACATTCCAGGATGTCTGGCTCTAGGTGAGTGATCACATCATTGTGATTATCTGGGTCATGAAGATCTTTTTTGTACAGTTCTTCTGTGTATTCTTGACACCTCTTCTTAATATCTTCTGCTTCTGTTAGGTCCATACCATTTCTGTCCTTTATGGAGCCCATTTTTGCATGAAATGTTCCCTTGGTATCTCTAATTTTCTTGAAGAGATGTCTAGTCTTTCCCATTCTGTTGTTTTCCTCTATTTCTACTGGAGATCAGTGGAGAAATAACTCCAGAAAGAATGAAGGATGGAGCCAAAGCAAAAACAATGCCCAGTTGTGGATGGGACTGGTGATAGAAGCAAGGTCCAATGCTTTAAAGAGCAATAATGCATAGGAACCTGGAATGTTAGGTCCATGAATCAAGGCAAATTGGAAGTGGTCAAACAGGAGATGGCAAGAGTGAATGTCAACATTCTAGGAATCAGCGAACTAAAATGAACAGGAATGGGTGAATTTAACTCAGATGACCATTATATCTACTACTGTGGGCAGGAATCCCTTAGAAGAAATGGAGTAGCCATCATGGTCAACAAAAGTTCCAAAATGCAGTACTTTGATGCAATCTCAAAAACGACAGAATGATCTCTGTTCGTTTCCAAGGCAAACCATTCAATATCATGGTAATCCAAGCCTATGCCCCAACCAGTAATGCTGAAGAAGCCGAAGTTGAACAGTTCTATGAAGACCTACAAGACCTTTTGGAACTAACACCCAAAAAAGATGTCCTTTTTATTATAGGGGACTGGAATGCAAAAGTAGGAAGTCAAGAAACACCTGGAGTAACAGGCAAATTTGGCCTTGGAGTATGGAATGAAGCAGGGCAAAGGCTAATAGCATTTTGCTAAGAGAATGCACTGGTCATAGCAAACACCCTCTTCCAACAACACAAGAGAAGACTCTACAGGTGGACATCACCAGATGGTCAACACCAAAATCAGACTGATTATATTCTTTGCAGTCAAAGATGGAGAAGCTCTATACAGTCAGTAAAAACAAGACCGGGAGCTGACTGTGGCTCAGATCATGAACTCCTTATTGCCAAATTCAGACTTAAACTGAAGAAAGTAGGGATAACCACTAGACCATTCAGGTATGACCTAAATCAAATCCCTTATGACTATACAGTGGAAGTGAGAAATAGATTTAAGGGAGTAGATCTGATAGAGTGCCTGATGAACTATGGACGGAGGTTCGTGACATTGTACAGGAGACAGGGATCAAGATCATCCCCATGGAAAAGAAATGCAAAAAGGCAAAATGGTTGTCTGAGGAGGCCTTACAAATAGCTGTGAAAAAAAGAGAAGCAAAAAGCAAAGGAGAGAAGAAAAGATATTCCCATTTGAATGCAGAGTTCCAAAGAATAGCCAGGAGAGAGAAGAAAGCCTTCCTCAGCGATCAATGCAAAGAAATACATGTATATGTGTATATTTAAATATACACATATACATAGTCAAAAGAAAAATTCACAAAACAATACTTAAATGTGTGATCTAGGGCGTACTCTATTTTTTATTCCATTTCTGTACAAAATGTTTCTAAAATTGATCTTAGACCTCAGCAGTTCTCAAACTTTTGCATCTCAGAACTTCTTTATATTTTTAAATTTTGAGGACACCAGAGATTGTGTTTATGTGTATTACAGCTATTAATGTTTATTGTATTAGAAACGAAGGATGAGAGGTTTTTAAATACAAGAATATACAAGTTCATATACAATTACCTGACAGAGCAATGGCATCACTGTTTGGCCTTCAATCTCTGGAAAAGGCCACCATATACTTGCAAATGAGATCTTAGTATTATGATGAGAATGGTTTTGACTTCTAGAATTCCATGAAGAAGTCTCAGGAACACCAGGTTGCCTGGACCACACTTTGAAAATTTCTGTACTCAGACTTGAAAAATATGAATCTAGAAAAAGCCCAGGCTGATTATGGACAAATGGAACCAAAAAAATCAAATTAGCTACATTTCCTTCTCCATGTTTCCCTCTTGTTCTTCTCAAGTGAGAAAAGTATTATTTATGGTTAATCCCTCAACAATGATTTTGCATCAGATAGTTAATCTAAGCCGATCCATGCACACAGCACTCCCCTAGCAACAGGTCCACGGGCAATCGTGTGTCCTAAGTTGGCTCCAACAGACTAAAGAGAATTTAAATTCCATGATTGAGAGAGAGGTTTTCTCTCTCTCTGGATGTGAACAAGGAATGCTGCTGGCAAAATACAGTGCTTACAAATGTTATTGCAAATAGAGTGGGGATATGAGAGAGAGAAAAAAAAAACAACCTGGGAGTTTGACAACACTGAGCTAATTACATTGTGCCTGGGGCCTCCTTTACCTCCAGTGGGCTTTGCAGCTCTGAGAAAACACATTTCCTTATTGTTAGAGTTGGGGATTTCAGTTACTTGCAGCAGAAAAGATATTGACACACTGAGATTTTCCGGACATCTTGTTAAATATCCCATCCTGCACTTTGCTGGTTACAGAGTATTTTAAAGGGCATGTTGTGTGTGACTCTACCTAGCACAGAACCAGCAAATTGGTAGTTGGGATAATTAGATCCAGTTGACCAGGGGACAGGAGCTAGGGTTTCAAGGACTGACTGCCCCTTCCTTACGCATATTCTTTTATTTATAGCTTTGTAGCAAGAAAAGTTGCATTTTATTAATGCAGACACTCTTTTTTCTTTGTTGATTTCCAGGCATTCATTTTATAAACATCTATTTATGTGATTTGCTCAGATGTGGCTTCTTCACACACCCATCCTAGCCTCGGGCACACCACATTGTAAGCATGATCTACCCAACTAGACTGAGCTCCTTGAGGGTAGGGATTCAGTTTTACTCATCTTTATAGACCCTAGGACTCTTCATTGACTAATATGAAATAGGTTCACAATGAATGTCTGTTGAAAGAATAAATGAATGATAATGAAACATGCTCTTCTAAAATAGAGGTCAGCAAACTCCTGACCATGAACCAAGTCTGGAATGTGGCCTATTATTCTATGGTCCAATAGTTAAGGATATTCTTTATTTTTTTAAATGGCTAAAAATTCAAAAGGAGAGGAATATTTTGTAATTATTACATGATATTCAAATTTCAGTGTCCTAAACTAAAGTTTTATTGGAACACATTGACGGTCATTAAGGAAAATGGAGCTAATAAGCCACCACCAACCAGAAGAGTTCAGGAAAGGTCAAAAGGAGACACCACATGTCCGACCACCTCCCAGAATCCTTCTCACTGGCATCCATCTTGGCTGAACAAGGCGTGCACCACCAAGAAGTACTCTGAGTCAGAATGTTTGGCTAAAGATGACCAATGGCAGAGCAGTCCTCCTGGGTTCCCTTACCCTACTGCTCTCCGCCCGGGTGCCCCTTTCCCAATAAAATCTCTTGCTTTGTCAGCACATGTGTCTCCTTGGACAATTCATTTCTGAGTGTTAGACAAGAGCCCAGTTTCGGGCCCTGGGAGGGGTCCCCCTTCCTGCAACACTAATACTTAATTCAATGGACATCTGATTTGACCACATTAATATTTTAATATTTTTACACTGATATAAGCCCAATATATTGCTGAGCAGTTAAGGCTCATTTAATACAGGGGTTAGAAGTCTTACTCTAAATACTGTATTGACATATTTTGTATCAGTAATTAAAATACACAGATGTTCTAGAATGTATTTCATATCAGGAAATGATATATTAATATATCAAAAAATATATTGTGTTATACAAAGTTATTTATACTGATTTGAAATAATAATAGTGTAAAAGCAAAATACATTTAGCTATAGTTACTGATCTGGGGGGAGACGAATGACTTTTTTCTCCCTTGTATTTACCAATTTTTCTCTATTTTGCCTATTTATAATTACCAAGAGTTTTAAAATACTGCATGATTTGACCCATTTAAAATAAAATTCCTGGAATCCTTGTGAACTTATTTCACATTTACTTTGCTGCCCATGTATTCCAAGAGCTCTCTGATATGGAAAGGACTAAACCTGAGGTCTGATGCCTTGAAAATAAAACACACAATAGCCAAGAATAAAATTAGAGGCAGAGCTAACTTTTCCATAGTAAGGTAAAGGAAGTCTGCTTACCATTTTTGGGCAGGGGGATACACAAAGGCGCTTGAAATGGAAAAAAAAAGGTCACAGGCTAATTAAATAAAACACCACTTAATTGCCTTGTGGGGCACTCAGCTCAGGGGCTCATGAAAGGGAGTTATTTCAGCAACTTCCGAAGAGACAATACATACTTATATATTGTTAAGTCCCTAAAGTAACATGAAAGAGGAAACAGGTTAGGGTCATCATCTTTCTTTTCAGGACAAAACTTGATTATGAGATGAATTTTTTAAAATTCTTGAAATAGGCAAAGTAGCTTTTTTCTTTCATCTTCCACATTTTACCAGCCTTGACCAGGAAGGGAAATGACGACCCTTTTGAGATTTAACACATTAAACATTTAATACATTATATTAACATAACATTAAACATTTAATACATTATAACTCAATAACTCCTTTTTCAAGTAAAACAAGAACCTAAGAAAGGCAAATGTGAGAAATGTTTGTAAAGTCAACCGAGACTGGAAGATATTTTTTATAAAGAAAAATAGTTAATTTGCTATGACGGAAAATGTGTAGTAATTTACCAGCTGTTGGAATTGTTTAATAACAGCACTTGTGTGACATGCATTGCTGTTCTAAATAACATATGGCATGGATGCAGAAAAGGTAAGCTGTCAAACAGAATCTGTGTGCTTTGTTATTCCCTGTGGCAAACTGGGAACAAATCACCGACCCTATTTCCTCTTCTTTCTGGGCATGTGGCTGTCTGATATTTTCTAGTCCTCTTTGGGCTTCTGTGTGGACACAGGACTGATTTCTGATGACCAGCAGAATGCGGGTAGACGTGATGTAAGCCTCTTTCAACCCAACACCCCTCATGCCTTCAATGCTCCATTCTTCTTCTGCTGACTGGATGGAGAGGATTCTGAGGACCCTTAGAGGAGAGTTGCCTGACCAGGAAACTCACACTGGACTCTGGTGGGACCTCAGTCTGTCTTGTAAATGCTCCCACATTTGGGCAGTTGTTAACTCTGTGCAAATGGTTGAATCCATTCTGCCTATAAACAGAGAACTGAAAATATGTGACCAGTTACTGCGACTTAATAGAGACATAGACGTAGAGAACAAATGTATGAATACGAAGGGGGAAAGGGGTAGGGTTGGAGGAATTGGGAGATTGAGATTAACACATACACTATTGATACTATGTATAAAATAGATAACTGATGAGAACCTATTGTATAGCACAGGGAACTCTACTTAATGCACTGTGGTGACCTGAATGCAAAGGCAGTCCAAAAAACAGGAGATATATGTATACATATAGCTGATTCACTTTGCTATACAGTAGAAACTAACACATTATGAAGCAACTATATCCTAATGAAAACTAATTAGAAAAAAGAATAATCCTGCCAAAGAGGGTCTTCACATTCAAACCAGGCCTCTCCTAACATTCAAAAGTACCATTGATGGGAAAATGGTTTTCTTTGTTATGATTAACTCAAGACAAAGGTAGTGACAGGGTACTGCCAATTACCCACTGGTTAAGAACTTTGGTGATACTCGTTGGTCTGAAATAGCTCGAAATTTTTGGCTCAGATTTAACCTGGTCATTTGAAGATGAAGTAGGAAAGATCATACACATGGCCCTAACATAATGATCAAACAATAACCTACAAAAACTTTTTCTTTATACTCCTTGGTTGAGAACAAATCTCTTAGGTTATTTTACATGATCTCTTCTTGTTAAACAAGATGGATCTTCTCGAAGAGCAGGGAAATTGACCTCAGAAATTCCACTGCTTTTGTGATTTAGATATATTACTCTGTGGGGATGGAGAGAGGCCAATAAGCATCTTCTACAAACTATTTTAAGTGAAAGTTGCTCAGTCATGACTGACTCTTTGTGACCCCATGGACTACACAGTCCATGGAATTCTCCAGGCCAGAATACTGGAGTGGGTAGCTTTTCCCTTCTCCAGGGGATCTTCTCAACCCAAGAACTGAACCCAGGTCTCCTGCATTGCAGACTATTTTGGGTTGGCCATAAACTTCATTTGGGCTTTTCTGTAAGATGGTAAGAAAAAACTGAATGAACTTTTTGGCTAACCCAATAACTCCTCAAAAACAACCAACAAGGAGTTTTCACCAATGAAGCTGGACCTGGTCAAATTCTTTCTTCCTTGAATGAAAGATATTAGTATTCAGTAATCCAAGCTGTTCAGTACTCTTAAGTTCTGATCATTTAGATCTTGGCACACTAAAAAAAAAAAGAAAAAGATATTTAATAAAAGGAAGTCAAATCAGACAATAATAGAATATCTCACACCAAAACGACATCAAATGTTTTTTATTGAACAAAAAAGATAGAACATGGAAGTTGAATTCACTGAGCAAAAGCAGCTCATCAGGTGAAGCTGCTATATTGTGTGCTAAATAATCTTATGAACTGAGTATACAGAATACATATAATATGTAAGTTATCTCAACAGCAAAGGAGAAGGTGTAGATTACAGTTTTGGAGGGAAAAATCTGGTCAAATGACAAATTTAGTTGCTCAAAATTTCTAGCCCTTGTCCACCTAAATTCAGTATGATTCTACATATGTGCATTCAGTATGTGTATACTGAATTCCCATTTTAACCGAAGCTGCTTTTTGGAAGAAATTTAAAAGTATTTTTTTTCACATTAATTTGACATTCTAGTCAATTATTAAAAATTTCCTTTTTGACATATATGTGTGTATGTATTTATACACACTTAAAAACCCCCAAACCCTTGTTTACAAGTTGAGGGGTCATGCTGTTTTTTTAAAATTAAGATTGGTGAATTTCAATGATTATTTCTCCTGTGCATCTAAGAAATTTGATGTGTTTTCAATGCACCCCCACAGACAGGAGGGCTGACAGATATGTCAAAAATACTTTATGGAAAGAGGCAGGTAGCTCATGCGAGTTGGCAACCTTTTGTCTGGTGTCTCCTGTTGGAACTGGCTGCCTCCCTTTAACATCTCACAGTCAAAGATGAAAGGAAAACTTTTTACTTTGAAGCCTAGTTAGCACAGTTGCACATTTACTATAATCCACCTTTTAACTTGGTTTATTGGGCTTTTCTAATGTAAGATGACAAATACCTTACACCCAGTACACAGCATCAAGAAGTACTGAAGAAACATCTTATAGACAATACTTTTTTTTTTTCTTGTATGTTAAATATCAGCTTCTATGGGATACATTTCCAGAATGGTTTATTACCACTTTATAAACACTCAAAGCCAAACAAACAGCACAAAGAACATCAATTTCTTTTTTCCAATATTTGTATCAATTACTGGAGGATAATCCTAACATACACTACTTAAGGGGTGGGGGCAAAAGAAGAGAATTCGTGACACACTGCAAAGATAGGACTACAGCATCTTAGTTGCAGGGACGATCTTACGGTGCAGAAAGAGGGGACTCTCTAGAAGGTGATGGTGTGGTTTCTTCAGGTGGAAAAACCGTGAGTGTGCAAGCTCGGATGCCACCCAGGGACTCTGGGAGATCAAACACCTTATGCCATTCATCTTTATCTGGATCATATTTCTGCACGATCTCTACCATACAACGATTATTCCATGAATACCCACCAACCACGTAGATTTTATTTTCAAAGACAGCAACCCCAACATCACTCTGCCCTCTTAACATAGCAGCAATTGGGGTCCACTGGTCAAGGATCGGTGAGTAGTATTCACAGCTTAGGACGTCATCATAATCACTGGTTCCTCTGAAGTGATTGCCGCCGATGACGTAGAGCCTTTCTCCCACGGTGCACATGCAATGCAGACCTCTGACAGTGGTCATTGGCGCCTTCTGGATCCATTTGTCAGTATCAGGGTCAAAGCACATGAGCTCCTTTTGGAAAGTGTCATGAGTAATTCCTCCTAAAGAATGAAAATTACAGGTAGGAGGAAAACAGATTAATATAAAAATGCAAAAGTTAATAGAAGGCTCTCTGTCACAGATAATTAACTTCTAGCCACATATTATGACATTTTAGAGTTTATCAAGTGTGTTCTTATACATGTCTGCCCACTATAACTACTTTCTCTGGATTAAAAATAAAGAAAATAATATTTTCATCTCCTTAAAGAACAAAAGTGTAGCTTATATTATTGTAATGACTTTCTCAAACAGAGACCCAAGGGATTTAAGAGGCTTTACAGAACGAAAATATATTTTGGCCACTTTTTGAGTTAGGTTTACAGTAAATCCCAACTACAAAGCATCATTCACTCCTGTTGCTCTTTAAATGCTAGGTGTTCCCTTCCTCATTTGTCAAATAAGAATGGCCACTCTAGTTCTCGCATTAGGATTTTGATTATGAATTGAAATAAATCACAATGCTTTGGAAAAGTCAAAAGTGTTATGCAACTATACAGGCTTATATGAATATTCAGAACTGTTTTTGTAGACTTTAGGGTGAGGATGGGTAATGTCCTCTCTTAAAAAGTTAAAGAATTAGCTTTCTGGCCTTGGCTGTCTGCGGGGATGTTGCTTTGCTGCAGCTTCGCGTGACTCGGGTAGTCCCGCAGCCAGGCCTCTGAGGGCCGGGGCGCCGGGCAGGACCATGCGGCTTCCCTGAGTCTTGGGAGGCTGCTGCTGAGACCGGACCGGGCAAGATGCTCGTGGGACCTGGACGCGTAGAGGGCAGTGGCCTGCTTTGGCCTCCGCCACGTTGTTGAGACCTCAGGAGGCTCCAAGCGGCCCCGAGTCTGCTTTTCCATGCTAGGAGACGGGGCAATGGGGGTGGGGGCTTTTGAGTTTATCGACTGTGTGTCAGGGAATTTCTAATGCGGGGATTTTGTGCGTGTAAAAGGGCAAGGCTTCACCGTGTACAGCACGTATGCCGACCATGTTGTGGTGTGAAATCAGGTCAACACGAGAGGTGCCATTTCAGGTGTAGATCTTGATAACTATGTCATGGTGCAGAATTTGGCGGAAATGAGTATCACCATCCTTGCAGCTGAGAGATGGACGCTGGAAGCATAGACTGCTGCCAACCGAATACTTAACTATCTGGAAGTGCAAAGATGACCTAAGACTGTCCTTGGTGAGGAATTTGACAACTTGATCTTCAGGAGCTGCTTAGAGTATTTAAAATTTCCAGGATTGCTTTTAAAAAATAGTGCTTTTGGATAGCCCATAAATGTACAAGTAAAGCAGTGGGACTGTAAATAAAATAATGTGCTTCTTGGGGGAAAAAAAAAAGTTAAAGAATTAGAATGCTGAATATACCTGGAATTTTGTATGTACAGTGATTTGTTGCTGATCTATTGAGTCCATATCATCTACAAAACATTTTGAGATCATATTTCAATCAGTCTGTACAATGAAAATATCAAACTATGTGTTCTGCAGATTAGAGAGAAAACTAAACTAAGCTACAGCCACATCATTCAAAGCTCTACTATCTGGGGGCCAGATGGCCATCACTAGGTTGTTGGTTTTTTTTTTTTTTTCTGCTTTTCTGTATTTTTTTCTGTACTTAACTGAGTTCCCAGCAAGCAAAACAGTGCTCTTTGGTTTGAAAATCAGCTGTGGTTTCCAGCCTACTCTTGACTCGGAAGGTCATTTGTGCAATGTATACTAGTTATGCCAAAGCACCACTAGAACAATTCGAATGTCATTTTCTCCCACCAGAGGACCTGCAGCTCTCATTATAATAGCATAGCAGCCACACACATAAAATAGGTAGATGGTGTAAATCATTGATTAGCGGAACATATGATTTCCTGGAAAGCTCTTTCAATATAAGACGTCCCATAGTTTGCTCATAAATTTCACACCAGAAACCTGCCAATCACACACTAAAGGCCTTTCACTGATCCTTCTTGATTACAGATTTCATTAAGGCAGCATTCAGAGACTCAGACCACAAACATCACCTTAATGCTTTTGTTCTCTAATTATGTAGCTGCTGGCTTGGCACTGGCTGACCTTCAAAAGAGGGAAAATTGTCAGAGGTAAACTCTGTCAGGGCCAAATGGTAAGAACCTAACAAAGCCAAATTTAAATACCAGAAGTGAACATTACATTAAAATAGGACTCGTTTCTACATTCTACATAAGGATGATTTGAACACTAACAGTATGTGTTACTGTGTCACAGTAACTGAGTCACAGTGTCACTGTAACAGTAACACAGTGTCACTGAGCCAACTGTAGTCTTTTCAGAATTTTTTATTAGAAAAATATATGTGAATATGGCCAAAATACAGATAATCAGCACAGAATTATTTATGTAATGACACCACAGTAGAACCCAATATAATACTTGGACAAGAGAAACATGTTATAGGTTGCACTAAATTAGGTCTTCCCTCATGGCTCAGTCAGTAAAGAGTGTGCCTGCAATGCGGGAGACCTGGGTTCAATTCCTGGGTCGGGAAGATCCCCTGGAGTAGGAAATGGCAACCCACTCCAGTATTCTTGCCTGGAGAATACCATGGACAGAGGAGCCTAGTGGGCTACAGTCCATAGGGTCACAAAGAGTCAGACACGACTGAGCGACTAACACAAATGAGAAAATGAACATTATTATGCATTATATGTATACTGAAAGCAAGTTTTATGCACAGTAGAGCTTATATGTTATATAATGATGTATTTCCTCATGGAGTTTAGCTGAATTCTAAATAGAAATGAATTAATGGTTGTTATAGAGACTATGAATGGTGGTTATTAGAGTATTAGACTATGGACTAAGGGGGCTGAAAGGCAAGTTGGAGAAGCTGAAAGCTTTCCAATTTCTTCTAAGTATTACAGTAGAATTGGTTGGCTGCTAGTCTTATAAACTTATAAAATACCAAAGGCATTTACATACAAATGTACATAAAAATACATTCTAAAACCTACAAATTATATTTTGATTATCCATTTCCTGGATTATTAACACTATATGGAAAGATGGCAACATAGCTAAAAATCTATGTATTATATGAATTGCATTTGCAATTATTTACCTGATATATACATTACACCTCCATACACAGTTCCAGCATGGCCATAGTGGGGCTCACTCATTTTGGCAACGTAGGTCCATTCATTTGTTCTTGGATTGTAACATTCTACTGTAGCTGTTGTTTAAAAAATAACAAGGAAGAATGAATGGATTTTAAAATATGATTTATAATTTCAAATTTAGCAATAAATTATTTTTCCCTTAGGTGGAACAATAATAATATCCCCATAACTGAAATATTTCTATTTAGGTATGAGATATTCTTGGGGGTCAAATATTAATTACTGAGATTTTGCAATTAATATGAATCATTAATATATTGAGACATGTTACATCAGACTAGCTATTTAATGTAATAATATAACACACTTCTGTCACTGCAGAAATCACTAGACTTTCTTTTCTTCTAGGATCTTGTTACATCTTTATAATTTGACACTTCTCCCATTTCTTTGCTCTAAATATGTGGGAAGAAAAGATGAAAAAAATTACAAGGATGAAAAACACTTTGATTCTATATGATACACCATATAGGAAACAAAAATTAACAGATACGAAGCAAAAGTTTAAGTTGATAATGAAATTATGCACATTGCCTGGTGTATATTTTGATGCCTATTGCTTTATTTCATATCAAGACTACAAAATGGACACTGACAATAATTTTTCAGTAGTTATACATTAAAGCCAATAGTTTACCACTGCAGCCAGTACTGCTCTTAACTTGAAGATGACTGGCAGCATAATACAATTTTTATTAGGGGTACTTCCTCTCAGCAATAAATTTTCATCCTTAACACAAGAGTATTTGAGAAGTGACCTAACTATCAATCTGTTATAACATCAAGACTAGAACCAATGACAGTCCAGACAGATAAAAATGTAATATTTTTTAAAAGGCAGAATAGGGATGTTAGGAGGTCTCTGGTCAACAGCACAAAATTAGGATTGACTTGAAAAGTTTATACTATTTATTGCAGATGCTGCCACTTGTTAATCCAACTGCTTTGTCTTCACTAACCCTGCTTTTTTCTTACTAACAGAACCACAACACTGCTCAGGGAAGCTTTGTGCCAAACTCAAAATAAAATTCAAATCTGCAGGTTCCTGCAGGTCCTGTGAAGCTAGAATCGATGGCATGACATATTTGTAGGCAATGGAATGCAAGCAGGAGGATACAGAGTGGGGCTATTTGATCAAGTCACTAGAATAAAACTTGGCTACTTGCAGCCAAATGCAATCCTAAAGTGATAGGGCATCCTTTGAACAAGTTTTCCTATTTAAAAAATAATAGTACTGTGAGAACAGGCAAAACTATAGACAGATTGAAGAGATTAATTTTCTCTTTTCAATAATTTCATCAAATTCACTACACAAACTATTTACTTCTCCTCTAACAAAACCTATATTATACCACTTCTTATATCCCATTACTGATTTCCTTTTCTACTTTAGTTTTGAATTTTCAGTCTTATTTCAAAGGTTTTTACTATTCCTCTTTTTTTTTTTTAATCTCTTGTTAGTTTTGTTCATTGCTTTGGGCTTGGACCCTTACCAACTCTATTTTTTCTAAATCTTTCCATCAGGTAGCAACATCCTACAAAATCTTTCCCCAAAATAAGGACTATTGCCACAATGAATGACAAGTTAAAACTGCTCTAATACTGTTTGTGATTATTTTCAATCACTGGATGTCTTCTTGAATGTTCAGTTCCATTTGCCTTCAGCATGGCTTTTACCTAACTGACAAACAAAATCCTACTGAATGTATATCATTAGCACCCTCTTTACACTTATAGTGGATCTACTATACTGACTGGCATCAGCAAAGTAGTTAATAGTAGCATTTTATTTGATAAAGGAATACAGTCTAATCACACATCCTATCAGTAAAAGGGTTTTAATGACTTCTGGACATCATCTTTTCCATCTATTTGATGTCAAAGGATAGGTTTTATTATAGTTTCATGCTTTTCTTAATGAAGAATTCTGTGTTGAACTTTGAAATTTCTAGACTGTTACAGTCTTTCCTTATGTCTAATTCAACCTATTTTGAAGTAGTTTCCATTAGTTTCCTCTTATTTTTAAAGGGGAGCTAGAAGTTGAATAGCTATTCACTCTTTCTGGTTATTAAAATCTTCCTATGTAGAAAGATAATGCTATTCTTCTATCAGTGAGTTAACTGCATTTTTTTTTTTGTAATCGGGGTTATAAGAATCCATCCATACTTTCTCATACAGGCGCCCTTTAAGGGTAAGATGGTGATTAAGCACCAATAACACAACACCCCTAAATTGTCTCAGTCTCTGTGGGGTCTCTGGGTCCTGGTGTGCACAAGGTATGTTTGAGCCCTCTGAGCATCTCTGGCGGGTATGGGGTTTGATTCTAAACACGATTGTGCCCCTCCTACTGTCTTGCTGGGGCTTCTCCTTTGTTCAGACTTAAATTGAAGAAAGTAGGGAAAACCACTAGACCATTCAGGTCTGACCTAAATCAAATCCCTTACGATTATACAGTGGAAGTGACAAATAGATTCAAGGGATTAGATCTGATAGACAGAGTGCCTGAAGAATGACGGGCGGAGGTTCGTGACATTGTACAGGAGGCAGTGATCAAGACCATCCCCAAGAAAAAGAAATGCAAAAAGAAAAAATGGTTGTCTGAGGAGGGCTTAGAAATAGCTGTGAAAAGAAAAGAAGCAAAAGGTAAAGGAGAAAAGGAAAGATATACCCATCTGAATGCAGAGTTTCAAACAATAGAAAGGAGAGATAAGAAAGCCTGCCTCAGTGATCAGTGCAAAGAAACAGAGGGAAACAATAGAATGGGAAAGACTAGAGACCTCTTCAAGAAAATTAGAGATACCAAGGGAACATTTCATGCAAAGATGGGCTTGATAAAGGACAGAAATGGTATGGACCTGACAGAAGCAGAAGAGATTAAGAAGAGGTGGCAAGAATACACAGAAGAACTGTACGAAAAAGATCTTCACGACCCAGATAATCACGATGGTGTGATCACTCACCTAGAACCAGACATCCTGGAATGTGAAGCCAAGTGGGCCTTAGGAAGCATCACTACAAACAAAGGTAGTGGAGGTGATGGAATTCCAGTTGAGCTATTTCAAATCCTGAAAGATGATGCTGTGAAAGTGCTGCACTCAATATGCCAGCAAATTTGGGAAACTCAGCAGTGGCCACAGGACTGGAAAAGGTCAGTTTTCATTCCAATCCCTAAGAAAGGTAGTGCCAAAGGATGCTCAAACTACGGCAAAATTGCACTCATCTCACACGCTAGTAAAATAATGCTCAAAATTCTCCAAGCCAGCCTTCAGCAATATGTGAACTGTGAACTTCCAGATGTTCAAGCTGGTTTTAGAAAAGGCAGAGGAACCAGAAATCACATTGACAACATTCGTTGGATCAAAAAAGCAAAAGAGTTCCAGAAAAACATCCATTTCTGCTTTATTGACTATTCCAAAGCCTTTGACTGTGTGGATTACAACAAACTGTGGAAAATTCTTCAAGAGATGGGAATACCAGATCACCTGACCTGCTTCCTGAGAAATCTGTACGCAGGTCAAGAAGCACCAGTTAGAACTGGACACGGAACAACAGACTGGTTCCAAATCGGGAAAGGAGTACGTCAAGGCTGTATATCATCACCCTGCTTATTTAACTTATATGAAGAGTACATCATGAGAAACGTTGGGCTGGAGGAAGCACAAGCTGGAATCAAGATTGCCAGGAGAAAAATCAGTAACCTCGGATATGCAGATGACACCACCCTTATGGCAGAAATCGAAGAAGAACTAAAGAGCCTCTTGGTGAAAGTGAAAGAAGAGAGTGAAAAAGTTGGCTTAAAGCTCAACATTTAGAAAACTAAGATCATGGCATCTGGTCCCATCACTTCATGGCAAATAGATGGGGAAACAGTGGAAACAGTGGCAGACAGTTTTGGGGGGTCTCCAAAATCACTGCGGATGGTGACTGCAGTCATGAAATTAAAAGACGCTTGCTCTTTGGAAGAAAACTTATGACCAACCTAGACAGCATATTAAAAGGCAGAGACATTACTTTGCCAACAGAGGTGCGTCTAGTCAAAGCTACGGTTTTTCCAGTAGTCATGTATAGATGTGAGAGTTGGACTATAAAGAAAGCTGAGCACTGAAGAATTGACGCTTTTGAACTGAGGTGTTAGAGAAGACTCTTGAGAGTCCCTTGGACAGCAAGGGGATCAAACCAGTCCATCCTAAAGGAAATCAGTCCTGAATATTCATTGGAAGGACTGATGCTGGAAACTCCAGTACTTTGGCCACCTGATGCGAAGAACTGACTCATTTGAAAAGACCCTGATGCTGGGAAAGACTGAAGGCGGGAGGAGAAGAGGATGACAGAGGATGAAATGGTCGGATGGCATCACTGACTCAATGGACATGAGTTTGAGTAAACTCCAGGAGTTGGTGATGGACAGGGAGGCCTGGCGTGCTGCAGTCCAGGGGGTCGCAAAGAGTTGGACATGACTGAGCGACTGAACTGAACTGATCCCTAAATCTGTCTTCTTCCAGCTAGATAACCCATCTCCTTTAGCTTTTCCTATCTTTTAATCCTTATTGTCAACCTTTGGCTTTCTCCAGGTAGGACTGTTATTGTCATTAGTAAAATCAATATATTGTTTTAAAATAAAATACATCTAATTAACAACTGTATATGCATATCCTTATTTCTATTTTCCATATTTACAAAGCAACAATATGTTAGTGCCAACCACATTGATGGGGGAGCGGACAAGGGATGAGAAAGCAAGGAGCTGGAGCCACAAAGCAGCAAGTACATCACAGTCTATAACACGTGGGAATGGTAATAAGGTAATTGGGAAAATGTAGAACAGGGAAGGTCAGGCAAACTACAGCCTGTAAGCCAAATCCAATATGTCATCTGCTTTTGTATGGCCCACAAGATAAAAATATGAATTGCTTCCACATTTTTAAATAGCTGGAAAAGAAATCAAAGAAAAATACTTTGTGAAATATGAAAATTATATGGGATTCAAATTTGTGTTCATATATAAAGCTTTATTGGAACACAACTTCACTCATTTGTTTATAAACAAACTGTCTATAGTTGCTTTCACAATACAATGGCAGAGCTGATTAGTTGTGACAGAGATCCTATAGCCTGGAAAGTCAAAAAGATTTCCTTCTTGGCACTGTATTGTCTATTCTAGAGAATCATCTTCAGTAGTCTGGTGGCCTGGTATGTAAATTAGAGATCCTCTCTAATATAAGAAATTCAGTTAGGTTGGTTGTTTCACGTATCTCATTAAGGATTCTGATTTTCTCAGGTGATTCCACTGGAGTTCAGAATTTACTTGTTCTTTGAGATTAGGAAAGAGATTAGTCCTGAAGAAAATTATTTGCATAAATGAGGTCTCTCAGAAAGCGGGGATGGTCTCTAGAATCCTAGAGTGCCAGTTAGTAATATATCATTTAATAAAGAAACTGCAAATCTATTAAGGGATATGGAGGTATCTGATAAATTTCAGTAATTTTATTGCATATTTATTTGGAAATATTTAACACAGGGTTACTTCATTATATGGAACTGTGACTTATTAATATTTAACTGCAGTGAAAGATACCTGAGCTGTCATATTTCTCCTCGATACAGAAAACTTCAATGGAAGATTGACTTCTTATATGACGCAATTTTGAAAGATACCAGAAATAACTGACTGCTTTTTCTCTTAAGTGACAGGTTCTCTAAGCTTTCCTCAGTTTCTCATTGTACCTGACGTTAAAAAAAAGTAGCATTTCCAAGGAATTATATTTTAGCAATAAATCAGGCTCATACACACACACACTAATATTATTGTTTGATGTACTATGGGCTTGGGTCCATACACTCCATGGCAAGATTTTAAAAGGCCAAATCCACTTAAATGATCTAAAATGTCTTGTAGATGCTGCCACTGTCTTCTTTTCATCATTATATAGAGGCAGTGGTTATTGTGTGCATAAAGAATAAATGATGTACTGATACTAATGAACCGGTTAAACTGTGAAATGATTTTCCTATCAATCCATTTTGCCTGACACCCATTCCTATCCCCTTCTCTATTTACACTGACATATGAATATGTCAACATAATCAGTTAAGGTGGGAATATTAAGTTATTACAACAGATGTTAGAGTGGAGTGGAGGGAGGGGGTTTCCATTAAAAACCGCTTACAGAGCAGGATTGAAAGCAAAAGGAGAAGGGGGTGGCAGAGGATGAGATGGTTGGATGGCATCACTGACTCAATGGACATGAGTTTGAGGAAGCTCCGGGAGATGGTGAAGGACAGGGAGGCCTGGTGTGCTGCAGTCCATGGGGTTGCAGAGTCGGACACGACTAAGCAACTGAACAACAGAGCAGGAAAACACATTGATAATGTTTCTCTGGATGGGTTACACTGGGTTTGCTCACCTCAACAATACAGAATGTGACGAGATGCGTCTGTCTATTTCTTACTTCCACGTAGGTATAAAATAGGGGGAACTCAAAGGTGTGGGGTGAGTCAGAAAAAAAAAAACATGAAGCTTCTTGCTACTTGGTTTTATGGCTCTTGGTAATGGCTCTTTTGGGCCTGAAGATTCTCCTGGAGTCAAGACTCTCAACTGAAGTGTACTTAATAAGTCAATCACATGATTTTTAAAAAAAAAACTTCTCATATATTTTAACTTAAAATATGTTCCATAGGGACTTTCCTGGTGATCCAGAGGTTAAGCCTCTGTGTTCCCAATGCAGGAGTCATGGATTTGATTCCTGGTCAGGGAACTAAGATTTTATATGCTGTGTGGCGCAGCCAAAAACAATTAAAACAATATATAACACAGAATGGATTTGCTGGGTATGCTAATTTTAAGGGAAGCAATCCTTGTCTACAAAAGTTTAGTCACTTCTAGATTCTAGGAGACAATTTCTTCAAAGGAAAAGAAATAACAAGTAGTTGGCTTCAGTGGAATTATAGTTGTCTTTTGATAATGAGGGTTTGTATCCATAGTACAATCATATGTCCCTTTATGAAAATGTAGTTGATGAATTAAGATAAAAGTGAACCTATATTTATCATCTAGAGTGGAGAGTATTCTTTTTAGAACATGTAAATCATTATCCTTAGGTTTAAGCTCTGGGTGATTGTGTTTTAAGTCTAACTATAATCCAAGAGTTATAAATTTAGGACTCGCACATGAAAAGCATGATTCTCTTGTATCCTGTAACTTTCAAACTGAAACACAGAATATTGTTTTTAATAAGAGATGAAGGAGGTGATTTCTGAAAGGCAAGGAAGCCAGTCACTTGCCCAACAAGGTAGTCTATTTGTTGTTACCATTGAGTATGATGTGGGAAGAACCAAATAGGGTGAGGCTTAAGTCAGAAGAAGGAAGCCTCTAGCACCTTAGTCTTATGTAATGAGTCTCCTTGGCCTGAAGATGATAAATTCTCAGAAGAATAAGGCCTCTAATTAATATTAGGAAAAATATATTGAAGACTTAATAGCTGCATATTAACAGGGGTGTGAAAACATCACCAAGCAAGCAGTGACTGAAAACTGGAGCTATTTCCTTAGAGAAAAGAAGTTTCAAAATGGCCACTGATTGAGGGGTTTGATGACCTATAAATTGGAAACTTGTAAAGATTATTTTATATAAGTGGTTTCTCTAAGAAAGTGCCAAGTCACCACTTGCCTCTTCTGCTTATTTTAAGATACCATAAATTTAAGAGAGTATAATAACATGTAAATAACATGTGTGGGTTAACTGAGGAAAGGACAGTTCTACACAAAGGGTATTCATGTGTCAAGTGCTTTTAGAAGTCTGATTATTGAAATACACTGGAAAACCTGTCTGCTTCATGATTCTGAAAGCTAGTCCAACAATCTGGGAAGTCTGGCCTTAGAAGAAATATCATTATGACAACAAAGGGAAAAAAAACATGGGTAGAAAACATCAGTAACACTAAGACCATGCCACTAACAAGAAAGAACTTGATAAGCTGAAAAGGATAAGAGCTGAGAGCAGATCTTTTTATCTCCAACAAATAGATTATTTTCAAATCCACTAGACCACAGAGGATGAGATGGTTGGATGGCATCACCGACTCAACGGACATGAGTTTGGGTAAACTCCGGAAGTTGGTGATGGATAGGGAGGCCTGGCGTGCTGCAGTTCATGGGGTCCCAACGAGTTGGACACGACTGAGTGACTGAACTGAACTGAGACCACCTTTTAGTTTTTAGAATACTGAAGAAAAAGATTCTGATAATTACTCTGAATTTATCCAGAGCCAATGCCAATATCTTAAACTTTCACAGGCTTATGGAGCCTGGAATACTGGTCAACTCCAAGGACTCTACTTAGAACAGAGAATAAAGGAAGATGGGTGAAAAAAGGACCAAACAATGATGGTAATGACAGATATGTAAAACATGATATAAAATGAGATCTTCCTGACTTCTTTTTGGACAGCTACCTTATTCCAATTTTATCTAAAATAACAAAATTAGTGTTAATTTACATAGCCAAAGTATTGGTCTCTGTTATTGATCTAAGATCAGTGACTGACTTCAGATTAGGAAGACCAAGAAGGGACTGTCAAATAATCAAGTTTACCAGCTCAGTTTACAGTGAAAAAAACTGTTTGGTATTTCACCAAGATAGAATGAGTTTTGAGACTAATAGCTATATATAATACTCATGGTAAAGTCTGGATAATATTGAACTTTGAACATTTAGTAGATAAATAAAATCATCTTACTGTGTGGCCTAGGATAGGTAACAGATTACATAAAATGACCAACTATAGAAGTCAGTGCTCTGTAAGGAAGGATTTTAACCTCTTCACTGAAATATTCTGTGGGCTTTTAAAAATGGAAAATGAGGAAATATGTCAAAGTTCTGTCCAAGATTCCATTAGAATTTAAATTAGCAGAACATGCTTTTCAGTTAAACCTTTACGATGAAAACCATAGATATTGCACCAGTAAAATATTCTGCCACATATTGAAATATTTGTAGTGTGGCCAACAATATAGGCTCAGATAGTCTCTGACATTTTCTAAGAAAAAGAGTTTAAAATAAAATTCTGGCTACATTTGTTGGTCTTTGATGTTATAAAACTGCTTATTTTATGATCTGACTAAATCTTGGGGTAAAGAAATTAGTCTTTGTGCTTAATAGACATACACACACTTACGCAGTTCACCAGCTGCATTTCGTCCACCAACTGCATACAGGTATCCTTTGAGGGCACTGAGGTGGAAGAAGGTGCGCTTTTCATTTAGAGATGCAACTTGCATCCACTTATTGTATCGTGGATCAAATCTGAAGACTGTATCAACTGCCGTTTTTCCTTTTGTGTCATAATTGCTCTGCCCTCCAACGACGTAGAGGAAATTTCCAATGACGGCAATGCCATGCTGGTACCTCGGAGCATCCATGGGGGCTAAGGACTTCCACTCATGGGCCTTTTCATCATACATGCGCAATTCCTTGCTGACAACCAGCTGCTGCCTCAGCACTCCTCCTAGTGTAACCAAATGAGTGGTGTCAGACCGAATGGCAGTCCTGTCTGACTGCATCACTGGCTGCATATATGGCATCATTTGGTAATTGCTGGCTTCCAAAAGGAGATTCACACACGTATTGTCAGTTCTCATGAAATCCACGGTTTGCACATAATTAATGAGCTCCTGCGGTGTCATCAGTGGAAATCGTATGTTCTTCATTAACTTTGCAGCAAAGTCCATCCGAGGTTCTTCCAGGCGTAGCCAGCGACAGGTAGCCTTAAAGAGCTCAAGTTCAGTGCAATGCTTAAGGCTATTACTGGAAAGCACAAAGGCAAGACGTTCAAAAGGGAGTTTCAAGAACTCCCCGGTGCTCAGCAATGCAGGAAAATTCTTCAAGACGAAACTGTTAACATATTTATCCACTTCTGTCAGATTGTAGGTGTTGGCAATCCGCCCAACTTCGACACAATTGTCTAAAGTGACCTATTAAGCCAATTCAAAAAAAAAAAAAAAAAATTAAAACCCAAATACTTTCATGGCACTCATACCTGGATATATAAATACTTGCTCTAGAATAAGAGTAAATATGCTTTTTACTGTCCATATAGATGAAAATTAAGATTCTTTTTTTCCATATATTAACTATTTAGAGAGAATTCACAACCCACCCTTACCTAATCCAATAGAAAGGAGACTAAAAAGAAAATGCTTGTTCAGAGTCAGTAGATGGAAAGCTACTCTGAGGAACAATGGTATAACTTGACTGTGGCCAATATAATTATTTTCTTTCCTCAAAAATGTGTCCTCACCACTACCCTGCAAATACTAAGAAAGTTCTGGCCAGATGGAAGTTCTGCAAAAATAGAAAGCTATTCTATAATGAATCATCTCAATTCACTTTTCAGTCATGATTCTTAAAAGCAACTCAGCTAGCAGATCCACAAACAGAAAAGCTCTAGTGCCTGATCCCTAAATTTCTCTTTCATATCAACAGGCATCATTCATCACTATCATTCATTTTGATTCCTTCAGAAGTTATTGCTTATAGTGAAGATGATTTAATAGGGCCATTATTCCTAGGGTGAATTTATTTTCCATATTATTTATGTAGAAATAGAAACAAGGGAATCACTTTCTTGAGGAATGGAATGGGTGTTTTTGCATCAAATTATTCATGTAGTTTAGTTTCCAGTAAGTATGCTGATGGCTGGCACCACAGTTTTCCTTAGCTACTCTCTTACTCTCAGCATACTCCAGCACTGCCTGGAGTCCACATTAGCTCCCCACATCTCCCCAGCACAGAGTAAAATACTCTAAAAGCAGAAGTCATGAAAAGGAGACAAGCTATAGAGAGGCCCATCTTTGGCAGGAAGTCTTCTCAATGTTCTAAGGGCTAATTAGTCAAAAGTGAAAATTAGGAAAGTCATATCAGCAAATATGTAAAAGCATAAATCACAAAAACAAGCCTGCCATACAAATCTCTTTGTGATTGTATGTGTGTGTGTGTGTATGTACAAACATAGAGACAAGTCACAGGCAAAGGACTCATAGGTTTTTTTTGCTTTATTTTGTCAGGGTGTGTGTTCACAAATGTCACATAAAGCTCACTGACGCCACTGTACTGTTAACCGACTGGCAGATGGTTAAGAGAAAATTGGCTAATCCTTCTATCATCTTGTTATTGAAAAGCTGAAATGAGATGAAAATCATGACTCCGCTGCATAAAGTCACAGCCCAGTTATGACATAATACCACTGAAAGTTTGAAGGCCAACACATACACACACATGTTGCTATTTTCATAAATTATTACTCAAGAAGAATTTGAACTCTTTTAGGCACTGATTTGCTGCACAAAAATCATCAACAATTTAAAATAGTTGCTATACTTAATACCTATGTATTTAAAAATACCTAAAATAAATTGTCACACAGGAGGACTAGGAAAAATAAATGAACAACTTATGGGCCTTTTCAAACACACAGTTTAATACTATTTGATAACTTCATTAATAAAAAGTACACTTTAATTCACTTTTAGGAGTGGCAGGTTGGTGTCTGACACAATTTTAAAGTTGCGTAAATAAAGTTACAATTAATACCTCATTGCCCAAATCACCCCAGGTGGAAGGGATTCCTGTTTGGGGTAATAGACCTACTTTATGGGGTAAGACATAGTCCTTCCCCAAAGCAAGAGTAATTTTCATTTTTGAAGATGTTTGCTAATATGGATAAGCAAACACTGATGAAAGCACAAATATATTTCCTGAGTATGCAGATTCTTATCATCACTGATATGATTGATTACAAATAAAAAAATTAAAACATCAAAGACTATATTTTAAATGGGCAAAATAATAGCATTGGTTGTTAGTCACCAAAATTAATTATAAATTTATAGTATATTAATATAAACCGAGATTAAAGATTAGAAACCCATCTGTGTAATTCAGAACTGGGATCAAGATATTCAGTTCCTTCCTCTTTTCCTTCTTCAGTATTATTCAATAAGGAAACAGTTTTTAAAACAACAGGATAAAAAAAAAACTACCTTGTATTTAAGGGCATTTTGAAAATCCCTTCTATATATCAGATATACAGATTCTCAGGACTGGGAAAACCTTGACAGATTGCCTAGCTAATATAGTTAGCTGCCTACTCTTTCCTTTAAAAAAAGATCACCAGAGAATGGTATTTCATAACCTTCTGAATAGTCATCTTCTTGATAGAAGGACTAAGTATTTTCTACAGCTCATGTACCATAGCTACCACACTGTGGGTATATAACAAAGGTTAAATGCTATGATTATCAGCAATTTAAAAATTAAAGATGTGATGATAGATACAAGTAAAACTAGAGTATCTGCTGAATTAACACAGCAGATTACTAGAGTCTTATTAATTTTAAAATGAGACTCAGATAAGAAAATATGTAACAGGAAATTAATTTTTATGAAGTGCATGCAATCAAAGCTAAAAAATTAATTGTAGACTATAGGAACTGTAGAAGCACAGTGTAGAATAACAGTTAATATAAGCAGATCAAAAATGATGGAATAACGGTAAACAAGTTTTGGAAAAGTACAGGATTATCCAATTATAGCTCATTGTAATCCATTCTCAGTCATGATTTTTAAAAGTGCTTTAGCTAGCAGAGTCCCAAACATTTAACCTTAGACATTACAAAATAATGAATATGTGCAGTAACATAATATAGAATGCAATTCAGGTACAGAATACATTTGAAAAATGTAAAGTATGAATTTAAAGCTTATTAAAGAAAACCTCATAAGCAGAAAGAACTCTAATTTCATCTGAATATATACCCTGGTCAAAATTCCAAAGAAGAGTCATTACAGAAGTTAAGCCAGGTAATTATATTAAGGGATAGAGAAGCAAAAAAGGACAAAATTTCTCAACTTCTTATGAGAACCAACAGTGTTATTTTAAAAAACAATCAAGTACACATTTAAGTTTCCTTTATATAATTTATAAATTATTCTATTGTAATTGAACAACCTTCATGGTCATCCTAAAGGCAATTCTAAACATCATGATTTTCAATTGTCATTAACATACTGGTACTCATTGCTGCAATATTAAGTTGTTCAAATCACATCTGATGTACCTAATGCTGTGATTAACATAATTTGATATTTTAATGACAGGTTTCATCAGTAATCTGTGATGTTACATTGTTGAAGTTCAGTGTCTTATACAAATAAATTTCCATTTAGGAAAAAAAAAGCAAATGACTATCTGCTTTTGTCCTCTCAATGGAAGAGCAAACACTAAGAAATTCACTGGTAAATCGGGCGGGGGCGGGGGTGGCACTCTTCAGACATTCAATGTACCAAATTCTCTTTGGTGCTATCTAGTTTATTAAAATGACACCCTGACCTCAAGTACAACCAACGCAAAGAGAGAAAGCATGTTCACAGAAAAAGACTGGGAAGTAGTCAAACAAGCTACTTTGAGGGATACAGGACATAACAGGTATCTTCTCCCAAGCTTCCTTCCACAGGTGAGAATACCACAGGACACAAGGAAGGGGCCTTTTGGTAAGAAGAACAAAGAGATGATAAGAAAACTAAAACCTTTCTCTCCCGGTCTTGTTTCTCTTCAGATGACTGACACCATTTGAGGTGAATTGTGAGGATGTGTCCAGCTTGGGAAATCCCATTTTCTTATTCCTTTGCACTTTTCTTTTTTCTTTTTTTTTTTGCACTTTGAATGCACTTGCCCTGGTGGATGCAATATTAGTTATCATAATGGTCTTTGGGGGGATGAGTTGGTTTAGGCCCAGGCTGAGACTCTTCTTTCCCTACAGAATCCCAGATGGGCAAGAATGGGCTGATGAGTTACATGCAGGGATGATATTCAGAATATTTGAGTACCAACTAATCAGAACAGATGCTCAACCATAAACAACTGGTATCTGGGTACTACTTGCTGAGTATCAGCCTTGACAAGAAGAAAAACAAGACTGGTTTAATGGGGAGAGAAACAGTTTTGATTCATTTTAAAATTACCCACAAAATTTTTTCTCTAATTTGCATTGAGCCTCCCCCAAAGCAAAAACATTACCTGGAAAGACACGTTAATTAAGCTTAATGGGTAAATCCAGTCTTTATGAAAGAAAGAATGTCAAATGCATGGACTATACAGAAAATCCTTACATCAAAAAAAACATTCTTTCCCAAAAAGAACATTCCTTAGAAAAACATCCTTGCTGCTGCTATGGTCACAAAGTAGCAGAAGAAGCTGTCTTTTCCAATAACTTCCTCTGATTCCCTTCATTGTTCCCTTAGAGAATTCCTCTGGTCTCCAACAAATGTGCCTCTCTTGTTTTTCACTGTCTCCCACTCTTCATGACCCCAGTCACCTCAATAAATTTCTGAAATAAATTTCATCGTGAGCTCCCCAACCCAATCAGTGACAATAAATGTACAGGTGGAACCAATGATAGACCTGTATCAAGAAAAAAAAAAAAACCTTAAAAAATAATGAGTTTAAAGAAAGTACACCGAGTCTAAAGCACAGAGCAGTTTCATTCTCTGATTAGATATGCTTTTATGTAAAAAGAAAATGATTTCTTGCTCACCTTCATCCTGCTCTGTTTACTCTGTATAACTGTAAACTTAAATTTCAATTTTTTCCAGTTTAATTACAAATTGTTCTATTTCAGTAACCAGACATTAAATTGGGTTTTACGGGCTAGCCTGTAATCTTCCATAATAGTAATACTGTGGGGAAAATGCTAGATGGTACAATTTCCAAACAGCAAACAAATGATAAAAAATTTGACTACAACTTGTTTGTAAATCAGGGGATGGCCACATGGAATTTAGCATGCTGTAGTTATGCAATGTCATAAGGACAAAAGCTAATGCAATTTTTGTAGATATGTAACGAAGAAACAATGGTAATTTTCTATTATGTCCATGATAAATGATAATATTTTTAGTTTTACAGGAAATTTTACAACTCTGCGTTATATCCTTTACTGTCATCCTTCTGTTTTCTTTTCACAGTCCTCTTATAACTACCAAGAAAATAGCATAGCAAGAACAAAATTAAGGTCTATAGGTCTCATAGGCCCTACTACTAGTTACAACCCTAAGAGAAAAGTATTGCTGCAAAAGAAGGCAAAGGTCAGAGCAGAGGGTTCTTGTTCTACTGGGCATGATGCTCCCTTACAGAGAAGGGATGCCTAACCCACCAAAGGCAAATGGGGTTTTATCACTGTATTTGGGGTTTCGGGGGCATTTTTAGCAATACAGAGTGGTTCATTTTATTTTTTTAATTTTATCAGAGTATAGTTGATTTATAATGTTGTATTACTTTCTGCTGTACAGCCAATGTATAACAGTGAATCAGTTATACATATACATATACCCACTGTTTTAGATTCTATTCCCATATCGGTTATTACAAAGTATTGAGTAGAATTCCCTGTGCCAGACAGTAGGTTCTTATTATTTATTTATTTTATGTGTAATAGTGTGTATATGCCAATTATTATCTTATTTAACATTATCATTCAAAATTACCATATCAAGGTTTTGTGGATGATATGCTGACTCATCTTCTATATACCACTGCTCCTCTTCATCCACACAAGTGGTTAAGAACGGATAGAAAAGAACTGTGTTCAAAGCTAATTTTTCTTTCCAGAAATTCAAACCCAAGAAGTGTTTTGGTTATACGAACTATAATCATACTATATCATTAAGAACACAAATCTATTTCCTCAATACAGTTGGGTTAAGTACACGATTGCGAGACTGTTATATTTTTTAATTATAATTAAATTATAATAACTGAGTCTGTGGGGAAATGGAAAACATATTTACCTTTGAAAAGTACTTATATTATCTTGAAACTTTCAGTTCTTATAAACAGGAAAGGTACCCACGGCTACTGTTTTTCCTGATTTACTTGATTGCTGAGAAGATAATAGAGTAAAGCCTAAATATCTAACTAAGATATGGAACGCATGAAAGAAGGATAAAGGAAAAGTTAGATTTTATATAATCCGTAAACTAATAATCCACCAACTTTTCTCAAAAATTACCATGGATTCTGAGAGGGAAGATTTCCAATGTAAAATCACATAGACATATCCTAAGCAAACAAGATGAAAGATAAGAAATAGCATGGTACTAAGAAAAAACTCATAGGCAAGAATGTTTTAAAATGGGAGTAAACTATACTACAAGTAAGCTTTGTCAGGGACATGTCTCTTCTCCTTTAGAAATGGGCTTTAGGATCTCTGCAGAGATACTCAAAATGAAGATTATAATCTTTAAGACAATATTAAGGGTTTATGAAAATAAAGATATTTTCAAAAGGGTAAAAACATACAGTTATAATAAATGCTTCAAGGAAGTTAAGGAACCAACATTCTAATTACAGGAAATTTGTCAAGTATTGCAAATTGGCTATGATATCATCTTGAAATAAATGTGCTTTAAATAAACTCATCCAGAACAAACTTATTTTTTAATTCTGTTATTTTGAGAAATGCATATTTTTATAACTTCATAAATCATGCTTTACCCAGTTTGGTTCTTTTCATTTAGACTAAGGAACTGATCACAAGTATCTCAAGTGATAAGTACTGAACTTGAATATTAGACAATTGGTAGTAGGTCAACAGTGTCTGTTTAGTTTCAAGGAAATCATGACACTGTACCTAATTTGCCCCAGGACAACCACATGTTGCTAAGATCAGTGTAAATATATGTTAAGAGTTTATAAATGTAAGTATTAAGTGCTATTAATTTAAGGGTCTCAACTAAAATGAGGCACTGTCCAAAGGAAGTGGGTGACTATAAGTAGCTCAGTGACTGGTTGCTGTATGTGTCCTCTGTTATCAGTAGGGGATGTGTTGCCATGGAATCAAGAAAATTTACACATAGGTGTTAGTTCTTCTCAAGATCTAGGTCCAATATTTAAAGGAAGAAAAATAAAATGACTTGAGTGTATCTTAAAAGACTTCTAGAACCTCAGATGACTTTCCCACAGAACTCCATTTAAAAAACCTGCTTGTATAAAATCATTAAGCGGAATAAAACTGGATTAAAATATATAATATTATCAAACATGTTAAGGATTTTATTGCTATCAAACCCTTTTACTGTCTAATGTCATTGGATGACACAGAAGGCTTTTCTTAAATGGTTCTATTTTACAAAAATGCACCTGCACTGTTTTCTCCTGAACCTGCTTCCAAACCATACACTGGATGACATCTCTCTCTAAAGGCCAGTTTCAGGCCACAATACTATCCATTGCAGGAAAAGATTTGATTTGAAAATGTCTTACCCCAGATATGAGAAATACTTTGCAGAAGTCCAAAACCGGCAGAATCTGTAGAAAACTGGCAGCTTCCAGTGTGTCTTGAAGGTTGTCCATATTAAGAGAAAGCTTTGCAGTGTAAATGAAGTCAATAATTTTCCTTAAACCGACTTTGCTCACACCATGAAGCTTAATGCACATTAAATCTTGTTCTTTCATTCCACCTTAAATAAAAAGACAGTCAATTAAATGAAGGTGGATAATTTAATTAAGGTCAAACTCACTTCTGCTGCTAATTAGATGCAATAAAATCAGGGAAAATTTTATTCTGTGTAAGCATTTGTATCAGAGTCAAGCTTCTGCATATTTTACAGTTAAAAGAGAGTACTTAAAAAGGAATATCTCTATACTAATGGAGGTGGTATACGATGCAAGTGCCTCCAAAATGTTCTCCTGGCACTTCAGATCTTTTGATGGATTAGAGATTGTACTAGTGACATTGTATTAGTCTCTGATGGCCCATTCAGATATGTGTCTGGAAAAGCAAAGCTATGAAATAAAGGTAGACAGAGGTATAAAAAAGGTATATCCATTTTCCAAGTTAAAAAAGCACCACCCACAAACACACATCAGTTCAGTTCAGTTCAGTTCAGTCCCTCAGTCGTGTCCGACTCTTTGCGACCCCATGAACCGCAGCACGCCAGGCCTCCCTCTCCATCACCAACTCCCGGAGTCTACTCAAACTCATGTCCATCGAGTCAGTGATGCCATACACGTATACTGGTGTCTATTCCTTTTAAACTCTTCTTGTAAAGACACAGAACAAAAGCGCTGAATCTTCCTCTAGCAATGAAAAGATTTAAACACGTATTTTTCTTATTGCTTTAATATGGAGGCAGAGTTTAGAAGGCAAGCTACCTGTGAACATAGCCTTGAAGTAATCACTAGCAGAGGCCATCATGACTCTGTGCACAGGGAAGGCATCATCTGTGTCCCCTGGCATCAGGGTCACGTCACAGAGCAATCCTTCAAGTCGGAGCTGGTCAAATCCCTACAAGAAGAACATGAGATGAGCCACTCATCAAGGTAAAATGGGAACACAAGTTTCTGTGTGCTAAAATTCTCTTGACATATCAATGTCTGCGGAATATATCTGGAACATAAAGCCAGTAGAATAATGACTCAGAAGAAAAAAAAACTCAACAGCTTACTTGATGTGTGACAATAAAGAACAAATAAGGAAAAGAGCATATATGTTCACTTATTTATACAACCATTGGCTTTTATTATTCTGAAAAAAGCTACCATGAAATGTAGTTTTTGAAACTACACTTTCATTTTCCCATGTGCAGAATTAGGGTGTTACACTACCATTCCTTTCCATAATAATATGTTCTATAATATATAGTTCTTTTATTCTTGGTTTTCACTTGCTTATGTTTGTTTGAGGAAGAAAGGTCCAGAGCATCTGTGCTAACTGCAAAATAGGAGTTGCTTTCTGTAAACTAGATTGTTCCACCTCTTACAAAACAAGAAACTGTGTTAGACATCCTTATATTCAGTATTTGATACTAGTATTTGATATACTTGCTCCTGCCTGATCAATTATCTTTCAAGTTTTAAATTTAATTATCTCTGGAAAAAAGTGCCCAGGGAGCTCCAACATGAGACATAATTGTCCCCAAATGCTTAAAGTTTAGTGGAGAATTAATAGGCTGACACCCACAGTTCAGACAAGGGACAGGGCTCTGCTGATAAGAATGCCTGTTGATTAGCTCCACCACCCACTCCCTTGAAGAGCCCAACCAATGATAAGCAGGCAGCTATTCCCTTGGTCTACTCTGGGAAGAATGAAACACTGTAAGATTATAATAGGCTGGTGAAATGCATAAAAAGAAGATAATATACAATTTAACAATGAAGCTCAAAATGAATATTTTTCAAGATGGAGTCTGTAGTTTCAAAAATGGAAATGTACTCTTATAAAAAATCATGAAGATACTCATACAAATTACTCTCAAATAATATAATATAACAAAAACTAACAGCAGGATTAGTCTATCCCCTTCATATTTTAATGACCATACATAAAACTTGTATTTAAAGTTGTGTTTCACGGATTTAAGAAGTAGAAGTCACGACATACTGAAGAATGCAGTTTCAGAAATATTGATCCTGCACATATGTATAATATAAATCTTAGTCTAAACATCTTCTCATCATAATTTTTAAATGGCTTTCTAAAGAAAATGCTTGAATCTACAGAACCAGAACCTCAAAGAGATAATATGATCCAGCCACTTTCTCTCTGGAGAAAGATATAAATATTTTAATTCTAAAAATATTTATACATTACACATATACTTTAGAACAGGATTATGTATCATATTTTTCGCTCTCCAACAGTGATTGACATATGTTTTTGCTCACAAATATCAACTCTTTCACAAATGCCCCTTTTCCATTGTAAATGCAAACATTCTCCCCCAATGCTTCCTCAGTATTTTCCACTGCTAAGTCATCTCCCATCCCTGTTATTTAGAAAAATAGAGGTTAAAAAGAGATGTCCATTTTAGGGAAATATTTACATGCAGAAGGTAAAACGTGGCTCTTTGAAAATTCACATATAGTGTGTAAATTGCAATTAAGTTTAAGTGGAATCGCCTTTTAAACATAAGTGAGCATATGAGCAATGAAAAGTCCTGAACGCAACCACTGGGGCTGCAACTGAAGAGGAGGGAACCATCAGGTAGAAGACTAGGATGGCTGAATTCCCCAGTGCTTGGCACACCGTTGGCACTTCACAAATGTTCAGTGAATGCTTGAACAAACAAGCCAGACTTTACCCAGATGTCATCACTTGGTATTAAAAAAAAAAATCAACATGTAGAACCTGAATTTTGTAACAAGCTAACTAGAAACCAAGAACTTTATTTGTGAACCTACTCTCAATAATAAAATGAATTGTACCTATAGTACTCACTTGTGGTAAACTGTAAAGGTTAAGATGAGAGAACAGGAACTAAATCAGGGTTTAGGCTGAAAAGTTTGGGTTCCCAGGGCTTGGCTTTTTTCTCCTTCAGACAAATTTCAGATTTCAAAAATTTAAATATATGGTTGTGATAAAAATACAGAAGGACATAAACTGAAAACTAAGAGTCCACCTCTTCTACTTACTAAGAGTAACTACTGATAACAGTTTAATATATATACTTCCAGGTCTCTTTCTACAGGTATACGTGATCTACCTTTTGCTTGTATACATACAGGATTTTTAAGAGTGGGATACTCTATGTACTGTTATGCATTTTAAAAATTCACCTGAGCACATGACACGGACAGCTCTGTGTCTCAGTACACACAAAACTACTTTATTCTTTTTAGTGGATGCACAGAATTTCATGGCGTGTGGGGCCAACCACAATTACTCATCCATTCCTTACTTGAGAGACTCAAATGTCTCTCAACTTTTGCTATTACAAGCGATACTGCAATAAACTTCCTTGTACCTATACTTACTTATGAGTAGATCTGTGGGAGATATTTTGAGAAATGGAATTGCTGGTCTGAAGAATATATACTTTTAAAGTTTTAATAACTACTGGCAAGTTAAAGCATATGGTTTTATCTTGGGAGATTTACCATACCTTGGGCAATGTCAAAAAAGAGAGATGTCAAGATATCCATTAGATGAGACTACATACAGTATGTCACCTTTATTTTTATTCAGGAAATAACTTTTGAATTTTCTTCTCTAAGATGTATGTAGATAATATCTTTGAAAGGCAAAAGCTTATTCAGTCAAAAGCAATGATTGTATCTAATCAGTTATTTTCCTCCCCACCTCAAAATCCAAAAACCTTCTTGGCTCATTTGCTGGCCCTCCTGCCTTTAAAATATTCCTACAAATATTTTATACTGGGAATTGAGTAATGTCAGTAGGTTTTTTCCTACTATTGTAGAAAATATATTTATTTATTTGACTGTGCCAGGTCTTCAATGCAGCATACAGGATCTTCAGTCCTGGTTGGGGCATGGTAACTCTTCGTTGCGCCATGTGGGATCTTAGTTCCCCAACCTAGGATTGAACCCAGGTCCCCTGCATTGGGAGCTCGGAGTCTTTGCCTCTGGATCACCAGGAAAGTCCCTTTCCTGCTATTTATTGTTCTTTTTTTTCCCCCTTTGAAAAAAGGCATGGTTAATGTTTCCTTTACCATTACCTGTGTCGTTTCTCATTTGGTCCATATTCCATTAAAACTGCTTGCTGAGATTTGCACTCAATCCTCAAAATCTGGACAGTTTAGCTAAGACCCCAGGAGCTTTTACCCTCTTCACAAATGTGATCATTTTGCTTCCCTTTGCATTCTTAAAAAAGATCCTCTAACTATTCTTAGTACAATCTGGCAGCCCCAAAGAAAGGAAGCTGAGGCTCCTAGACTACTTTTATCAGATTCTGAGTATTTTCTATTCTGTTTAACTTATCTACCTTTGGCAAATTGCTTTTGAGAGGTTTCTGCATTTGTTTTCACTGCATGTAGTTTCCCATTCTACATATTTCATAACCTTTATTTTCAGACACACAGATAGTCCCCCCATCCAATTCCATATTTGCTAACTTTATTCCGGATTATTGCTATCCTCATCCAGATAAGATCTGTCCATTCAGATTGTTTTCATACAGATCTAAATACCTTGTTTGCAAGTTGTTATCTGTATTATCCCAGCTTCATCTAAAGGGAAAAAGACTAAAGTTCCTCTACAACATACTTTGTTGTATAGAAGTACACAGTCATTTCTCTAAATAACTTTTATACTCTAATCTTGTGAAGAATGTACACTTAAAAGAAGGGGGGATCATTTGCTTTCACAATTCTCATCTGCCTTCTATATATCTACTTTTACTTTCACTCATGTAGATTCATGAAGATACCTTGCATACTTAAAATCTGTCCTTTTATTATAAAATCACTTTCTCCCACAAAATCTGTACTTATTCCTCTAGCCATAATTCTATAAACATTTTTGCCTATTTTCACATGATAGTAGTCCATGATACACAGATACAGGTCTGTTTTATACAAAATTGCTTAAAATTTCCAATTAGTCTTTCAGAGTGTCTTTAAACTATTTCTACTGCTTTAAACTATTTCCACTGCTTTAAACTCAACTTCTTTCTAGCTTAATCCTTTAGTTCTATATTTTCCTATTTTTTCTGGGCCTTGGGTTCTATTTATGAGGGCATTGTGGCCTGTTCTCTATTTATTCCTCTTTCCCTCTTCTATAAACGTCCTCATATCTTCTTTTTAAAAATCTCTTCTTCACATTCTTTTGGGAAAAAAATAGGCATTAAAAAAAGGTCCTTTTTAAAAAAAGGTTTCTTTCTGGACTTTTGGACATGGTGTGGGTGGAGAGGAAAGGGTGGGATGAACTGAGATAGTCGCACCGACATATATGCGCTACCATGTGTAAAACAGATAGCTAGTGGGAAGCTACTACATAGCACAGGGAGCTCAACTTCGGGCTCTGTGATGACTCAGAGAGGTGGGATGATGGGAGGGAGGCTCAAGGTGGGAGGATATCTGTTTACATATAACTGATTCACTTCGATGTACAGTAGAAACTAGCACAACATTGTAAAGCAATTATAGCCCAAGTAAAAAAGAAATTTAAACAATCAGAATGTAAATATATAAACACAATGAATATATATTATAAAGGGTTCTTTTCTTCTCTGCAGTAAATTTACCTAATGTATCAAAACTTCAAATACTATTAAACAGAGGGAAATACATACCCTAAAGGACTGAAATTTTTAAATGAGTTTGATAAGTTTTTATTTTTTATTTTTTTTCCATTTATTTTTATTAGTTGGAGGCTAATTACTTTACAATATTGTAGTGTTTTTTGCCATACATTGACATGAATCAGCCATGGATTTACATGTGTTCCCCATCCCGATCCCCCCTCCCGCCTCCCTCTCCATCCCATCCCTCTGGGTCTTCCCAGTGCACCAGCCCCGAGCATTTGTCTCATGCATCCAACCTGGGCTGGTGATCTGTTTCACCCTTGATAGTATACTTGTTTCAATGCTATTATCTCAGAACATCCCACCCTCGCCTTCTCCCACAGAGTCTAAAAGTCTGTTCTGTACATCTGTGTCTTTTTTTCTGTTTTGCATATAGGGTTATCGTTACCATCTTTTTAAATTCCATATATATGCGTTAGTATACTGCATTGGTCTTTATCTTTCTGGCTTACTTCACTCTGTATAATGGGCTCCAGTTTCATCCATCTCATTAGAACTGATTCAAATGAATTCTTTTTAATGGCTGAGTAATATTCCATGGTGTATTTGTACCACAGCTTCCTTATCCATTCGTCTGCTGATGGGCATCTAGGTTGCTTCCATGTCCTGGCTATTATAAATGGTGCTGCGATGAACATTGGGGTGTTTTTAAATGGTCACATTAAAACAGAGGAGGGTATGTGTTGACATTTATAATACAGCTATACTATAGAAATCTGATGAGTTACTAATAATGTATACCAAAAGTTGCTTGAATGTCAACAGCTTTCAAATTAAATATAATGCTACTATGGGAAAAAAGCTAGATTGATACTCTCAGGTATTAAAAAAAATAATCTGATAACCAAATCTCTACAGTAAATTCTGCATTGGAAATAACTTACCAGCATAGTCTATCTAGCTTTGATCAGTATAATTTGGAAAAGGAAGGGGAATAAAAAGGAAATGTATCCTGAGGAGAGCAATAAAAATTATTAACATTAAATATGTTTTATGAACAAAGATTAAGGAACTAAAAGAAGGGAAGGTTGAGGAATACGTTTACTCCACTCTTTAAGTAAATGCAATATATTTGATCAAAGCAACACCATAGTCATGTTTTTATGAGATGTTACTCATTTCATTCAGAGGACAGAAAAGGAACAGATTAATTAAACTTTGTTCTCATTATATAACACTTCTTGGAGTTTAAAAATTGCTAATGGGTTTCTATCACTGCACTATATCATTATATAAGACTTTAAAGATTAATCTGGCCCCAACTCAACTGTTCAGCCTTATTTTTCATTATTTCTCTAAGTACTCAGATAAACTGAGTAGCCATATATATATATATATATGTACATATATATAATTTTCACTGGTAAATTATACTTTACACTTAAGAAAGAAATAACACCAATTTTACAAAAACAGATCCAGAAAATTAAGAAGGAATATGTCCTGATTCATTCTACAAGGCCAGCATTACCCTACCAAAACCAAAGACAATCAAAGAAAACCACGACAAAAATTTCTCATGACCACAGATGCAAAAATTCCTAAAATTCTGGCAAATCAAATTTAATAATATATATAAAAGGATAATACATTATGACCAGTGGGGTTTATTCCTATAAGGCATGGTTGCTTTAGCATGCAAAAATCAATTAATTTAATTCATATTATTAGTAGACTAAAAAAGAAAAATGATAAGACCATCTCAGTAGGTGCAAAAAAGCATTTGACAAAATCCAATATCAATTTATGATTTGAAAAAAAAACAGAACTCTCAACAGACTAGGAACAGAAAGAAACTTCCTCAAACCTATACCTAACATAACACTTAATGGTGAAAGAATGACTGCATGCCTCCCTACTATTAGGACAAAGCAAGAACATACACTCTAACCACTTCTATTCAACATTTTTCTGGAGTTTCTACCCAGTACAATAAGGCAAGTAAAAGAAATAAGAGGCATTAGACTGAAAAGGAAGAAAAAAACTATATTTACAGGCAAAATGGTTATCTATGTAGAAAATTCTACAGAATCCACAAAAACAGCTTCTAGAACTATTAAGTCAGTTTTTCAAGGTCTCAAGACAGAAGATGAATAATCAGTAACAAACAGTATTTTTATATATCAGCAACAAACAATCAGAAATTGAAATTATGTACTTGAGCATATTTAACTCTCAGTTGGTATGTGCTAGTCCTCTCTATCACTTAAAACATGCTAAATAACAAACAACAAAGAAACACATTTGAAAACTCAAGATAATAATATACTAAAGTGGTCTGAAAAGAAAGGAGGTAGACTCTCATCCAACTTATGTACTAAAGATACACACTTAATTGGAAGTATCAAGATAACCTATTGTACCCTAACCTGAGTATCTGAAAAACTATCCCTAAGAAAAACTATATACTCATTTTTCTATAATCTAGGTGACATTCAGGAAACTTAAATAAAAAAATAAAAAGCATCATTTTAATAAAAACTTCAACAATCTGAATTATTTAAGTGCTCCTTTTATAAAATATAACTTATTCTAAAATCATTATGTCTCTATCTTATGTTAATAATATATTTTAAAGATTATCTTATGATCATAAAACTTTTAAATAAGGTATAGTTCATTAACATGACATGACCAGCAACCCAAGCTTTTATTTAGGGTAAGTATTTCATGAAGTTAGCCCACTGGAAAACAGCACAAGTTAATTTAAGTTCTTGAGAAAACCCATTTCTTCAGCATTCTATCACACAGATAATAACTTGAGATGATACAATCAAATCTTTCAGTGACTTTACAACTGGAGTTGGATGAGAAAATAAATAGATAAAATAGAGGAGAGCAATCTGATAGGCACCAATCTTATTATGAGAAAATACTAATTAGCAGCCTAGACATCTGGAGGACAGAGGCATTTTCAAGCTTTTGATAGGCTTGAGTAAGCATAGTCAACAATCAAGAAATGATTTGTTTCCACCTAGATAACTATTCTACAATTAGTATACACTGCCACTCCACTGGCTGAAACATGGTACTTTAGTTATGGCCTCCTTGTTCTAACAGGGGTGTTTCCAAAATGATACTGACTTTTTTCTCTCCGGTCCCACCCCCCATCCCTAGTTTGACAGAGACGAAGAAGGGCAGGTAGGCATGAAGATACTCTGTGTAATTCTGTGATTTCTACTAAGAGCAAAATCTTTACAGTATCATTCATGCCAAATTATCTTCTAACCTCTAATACATGTTTTTATACTTATATTCAGTGAAAACAATATTTAAAGACATTATATTTAAAAACAGAACTGAGCTTAGAGTAAGATTAGAAAAAACACAAGTTTACGTTTAGAAAACCCGTGTTCAAGTCCTAGTTTTTGTCTCTTAGTGGGTGTGAATTTGGGCAAGCTTTCTAACCTCCCTGAGCTTCAGTTTTCCAATCCATAAAATAGGGATAATAATTCTTGGTTTCTACCTGACAAAATTGCTTCAAGTATTAATGAGGCAAGTATATATGAAAGTGATTTATAAGTGTTATCCAAATTCATTTATTCCATAGCAATATCAATAAGAGCAATAAAAAGCATTGAGTACTTCCTCTGTGTCAGGTACTGGGCTAGGGCCTTTATATGTATTCTCTTCCAGTGATGATAATAATATTAATAATAAACAACAATACTTATAATTTATTGACATTTATTAAGCATCTACCCTGTGCCCTGTACTAGATCATAGGCAGACAGAAAAAACAAACTAGATTCTAGATCTTGTGGATCTCACTGGTAGGTGATACTGATGGGCTAAGAGGGTAAAAGAAGGAACTACTAACTCTGCCTAGGTTACACAAATTCCAGCTTTAAACAGCATTGAAATTAGCTGTCAAAAGGACAGATCCATGGGGAGAAACTTTTCAGATGGTTCACTTTGCAGGATTACCCACTGCATAACTGTAGTGGGGAGAATGTGAGTTCAGCCCAAAACTGGAATTCCAGTTTTACAATTTACCATTTAAGATGGATTATTATGAATAAATAAGGGTTTACCAGACCAAAAAATGTTAAGTACTTAAGGCATTCCAGGGAGAAGGGATGAGTGCAAAGACACTTAAGTGTGAAAGAATAACATATGTTTAGAGAATAATGAAAAATCAGAAGTCTTCCAGAAATTTGCCTTGTCTATCTGTCCCGTTAACTCTACTAAGGTAAAGCAGTAGCAAAGATTACATAGTCGAATGGATAAAGAACTGAAGATTGGCAGAATAGTTATGGAAAACCAACAAGGGACCACAAAACTGAAGGTGCTGGGAGAAAATACTTGCAAATCATATATCTGCTAGGAGATTTGTATCTAGAATATATAAAGAACTCCTACCACTGAATAATAAAAAGATAAATAACTCAACTAGCAAATGGAGAACTGATCTGAAGAGACAGTTCTCCATAGGTGATATACAAATGGCCAGTGCAAAAGTGAAAAGATGCTCAATATCATTAGCACTCAGGAAAATACAAATCAAAACCATAAGATGCCATTTCACACCTTCTAGTACGGCTATAATCAAAAAGACAGCTAACACATGTTGGCAAAAACATGAGAAAATTGGGATCCTCATACTATGCCAAAAGGAATTCAAAACACAGCCACTTGAAAAAATACTTTGGCAGTTGTTCAAAAGATTAATCATAGAATGATATATCACCCAGCAATTCCACTCTTAGGTATAAACAAAAGATAAATGAAAACATGTTCATGCAGACACTCGTACATGAATGTTCATAGCATAATTATTCACAATAGCCCCAAAGTGGAGACAATCCTAATGTCCATAAATGGATGAGTGAATTTTTATAAAGGTGGTATATTCATGGAATGGAATATTATTTAGTTGTAAAAAGGAAAGAAGTACTGGTACATGCTACAGTGTGGGGGAACCTTGAAAACACCATGCTGAGTAAAAGAAACCAGTCACAAAAGACTACATAGTATATAATTCCATTTACGTGAAATATTCTGAACAGGCAAAACTATAGAGGTAGATAGTAGACTAATGATTGTCACAGGTTAAGAAAGAGATTATGAGTAGATGGGGAATGACAGCTAATGGATACAGGGTGATAATACAGATAATAATGTTCTACAAAGGACTGTGGTAAATATTTGCAAAACTTTGCGAATATGCTAAAACCCAATCGAATCATACACTTAAAAGGGATGAATTTTATGATAGGTGAATAATATCTCCTTAATGCTGTTATTTTTAAAAGTGAAGGTGTTAGGAAGGGTATGATTTGATGAATCACCATAGGATGGGGCTTAAAAGATGTTAACAACCTAAGATAATAGCATGAAGCCAAAGGATGCAAGTTTTCCATGAGAAATCAACCACAGTTGTAGCAGTAGTAAAGGAGTGAGGGAAGTGAAATAATCCTTGAGTTCATCAATTATTACTTAAGCAAACCCTGGTTCTTACTTGAGTACAAGTATTTTGCACTGTTAACACAAATGAGAATCATGAATTCTCCTGGGATTTATTCAAGATTCTAGGAATCCAAGTGTATTAGGTATCAAAATTATTTCCAGGCACTTTCTTCAACAGCCTTGTTTCCTGGAGCCTATTTACTGGAGACAAATAATCTGCTAGAGCAGATCAAGCCAACCAGATGGGCACCTTATTTGGCACACTCATTACTTCTGATTAATGACATTTCCTCTGACACCTTCCCTGTTTGGTTCAAATGGAAGGAAAATAAATGAATATTTATTATGCACCTTACTGTTCCATAAATTGTTGCATTTAATCTTCACATCTACTACCCACATTACAGATAAGGAAACTGACCCAGAAAGGACAAAGACTTTCCCAAAGTCACACAACTAGCTGTAAGTGGTAAAACTTAGATTCTACTTTTAGCCTAAACTCATGTCCTTGCCACTACAGTTGTGCAGGGGGGTATCCTTCAGAGTGAGACTTCCTTAAATAGTTTCTCCCCATGGATCTATTCCCCTGACAGCTACTTTCAATGCCTTTTGAAGCTGGAGCTTGTGTGATTACTAATTTTAAAACAATGATAACATTTACCCATTAAACACTTCTCTAGCTTGTTCCCTTGACAACCACACACCTAAGATTAGATACCAAAACAAAAAGTCCCTGCTAGTACTTGGACTTAAAAATCTCAGTTAGTGAGAACACAATTTTTAATAGACTTTTAAAGAGAGCATACAAAAAATAAAAATAAAATAAAGGGAGCGTACAATGTTTTTCAATAGCAATATAGAATAGTACCACTACACTACCACAGAAAATATAACATGAAAGAATCAGTTGAAGAAAGAACAAACTCTCGGGTTACTCTCACATATCCATTCCCACCACCAGCCTAGACCAACAAAGGCCGAGCTAAAACGTGACACAGCCAAGTGTCAGCATTCTTATGATTCTAATGTTTCAGCATTCTCTTCTTTCAGCTTACTTAAAACTTCACCTAGGAACTTGTTAGAAATGCGCATTTCTGGGTCCCACCTCGAGAGTTTTTGATTCAAAAACTCTGGGGTGGGGCACAATACTCAGTTTAACAAGCCCTCCTCCTTGTGATTCTGATATGGAATAAGATCTGAGGATTACTGTTCTAAATCTTTTTGACTATACTAGAGTGGCTTTCGTTATTTGATTTAAAGTAAATTTTAAAAATTAGCAGGACCACAAAAATGGGCTTTAATCCATGACTATGGTCATGGATAGGGCAGGAGTATAGTGGAGGGGGTGAGTCTCTTTTTCTTTAGAGAAAGTACTTTAATGTAACAAAAAAACCTCTTCCTTTCATGTTTTTCCTGTTTGACCCCTCATTTTCCTCCTCCCATACTCTTGTAAAACCAACAGTTAAACCATTTAGGTAGAACTTAAGATTCTGGGAGATTGGAAGCTTTTTTCCTTCCTGGCCCTCTCATTTCTGTTGATGAATGAGGAACCATAAAATCCAGCTCCCATTAGAAACTGAAACATGGGGAAAATGAGATGTCAATGAATCACAGATGGGAACTTGAAGAAAATTTAGAAATCTGCTTCCCAAGAGTCATATTTTAGAGATAAGAGAAATGAATCCCAGAGAAGTTAATTGGCCACATAGCAAGTACAAGCCTCTTTCTCTCATTAAGCTATATACTATACTATATACTGCTTGACCATAATGGTTCTTGACCAACGATATGCATGAAATTGATCTGGGGAGACTTCTTTTACCAATATATTTAGAAGGATTTATTTTCCTTACCTTAGTAAGCTGAGAAGATTGATATAACTATATCTAAAAGAAATTTATGGACTTCGAGCATTATACTATATTCTCTAAGTCAGCAACACCCACAGAGGTCAAGGAGTGTCCACAGTACTCAGAAGTACTTGGACTGCTTATCCCTATGTTAAACAGCTCCATATCACACTTTTTGGTGTTCTTTTGGCTTTCTATTGTTTCTATGTTCTTTCCTTTGATGTCAGTTATTACTTCTTGCATGTATCAGTGTGTTTGCCTCCAGAAGCCCTCAACCCTTCTCCCATATCCACAATTGTCAATGTGAGCTGAGACACCAAATAAATACAATCTCAAGAACTATGATAAAGGTGATGGGAAAATAGGTTGTGAGTGAGGAACTAGAAAATTTAATGTGGGGACTTTGTGATATTTACCCTTCCTAAGACAAAATGAAAAGCCAACCTTGCCAGATACAACATTCTGTAAGAAAGCACAAGAGCAAAATCTCCCTTACACAAACGAAATAAACAATGGATTCAGAATATCTTTTAACATCAGGAAGGCATGCAATTTCCCCCCTTCAAGGTTTCTCCTCTGTTTGTTTACTTTTTTTTAATTAGTAAACTTTATTTTTTAAGAGCAGTTTTAGACTTCCTGGTAGTCCAGCGGTCAAAATTCCACACTTCCAATGTGGGAGTGGTGCAGGTTTGATCCCTGGTCAGGGAACTAAGATCCCACATGCCAATAAATATATCCCAGCACAGCCAATAAATAAAATAAAATAATTTTTACAAATTAAAAAATTTTAAGTTTTAAGGTCACAGCAAAGGTATACAGGGTTCCCATAAACCCCTTGTCCATACACAGGCACAACGTCTCCCACTAGTGACATCCCACACCATAAAAACCCTGGGTGGTTTTTGAAACTGTGTAAATAATGTAAAAGGCACAGTGAACTTACCTGTAACACCACAGAACTGTGGGTATTGCTGGTAAAGATGCGTGTGGTTCCTGCCTTGGAAGACTGCAAATGGGAGGAGAGGCCCATTTCGCTGCTTCCAAGGGACAATTTCATGTGCTGGTCTTCCTCTTCCACTAGAGATCTGAAAAGGTTTTTAAATCAGAAGGAAAACCAAATGAAAACATGCCATATAATCCACAATAATGAGATGATTTAAAGAAACACTTATCTGATTATGTGCCAATCATCTGACTATGGAACACACGTGAATGCTGTTGCATTGTATTTTAGGCTTATATCATTCTATATCACAGAAGAAATAGATATATATTCGTAAAAAGCATTCTGAGATCAGAAGAGATAAATGAGAACTGAGAAATCAACCTAACAGCTAACTCAAAACTATAATTACAAAGGGTTTGCTTTTTCAATGCCAGAGTAATTGCTCTGGGATTGTTTTGTTTAGGTACCATCAAATTGTATTATTTGCAGTTAAAATTAATTTGCAATATCTACTTTTAGAAATAAAAATAATATGTCATTTATTGAACAGTCACTGTATATCAGATACTTGTCAAGAATTTTACACACATGATCTCATATAATCCTCAAAGCAATCCACTGCAATAATATTACTATCATCTCCTTTTTATTAAGGAGAGGGAAAATGAGCTACAGAAGGGTTAAAAATTACTTACCTAAGGTCACAAAATTAGTAAAGTGACTGGGCCAGGATCTGAATCTAAACATAGTTTCCAAATTTCAAAGATCCCATAAATAAAAAACAAAGACTAACTGTGATATACTATACATTACTTCCTCTCGTGTTACTGTAGTTCTAATCTACACCAACTGAACAAACAGTTTTACACATGAGGGAATTCCCTGGTGGCCCAGTGGTTAAGACTCTGTGCTTTCACTACTGAGAGTCCAGGTTCGATCCCTGATTGGGAACTAAGATCCCACAAGCTGCAGGGTACAGCCAAATTTTTACACATGAAATTATTTCTTTTTCTTGGAGTATCTCTCACCAAATAATCACTTGGGATTATTTAGCTAAATACCTTCAGCGTGGGCTTCCCTGATAGCTCAGTTGGTAAAGAATACACCTGCAGTGCAGGAGACCTGGGTTTGATCCCTGGGTTTGGAAGATCCCCTGGAGAAGGGAAAGGCTACCCGCTCCAATATTCTGGCCTGGAGAATTCCATAGACTGTATAGTCCATGGGGTTGCAAAGATGGACCTGACTGAGCAACTTTCACTTTCACTTTCCTTCAGCTTTGTGGTTTTCCATCTTTCCAAACCAACAAATAATGAAAATAATAAGTGTATACATCACATTGGCAATTTTTCAGGGGCCATAAAAAGCATTAGAGAACCTGTAGTCAACAGGTCATTTAGTTTCACAGAGAAAATGGCAAAACAATAGTTATAAGGCCTCAGGTTACACTAAAAATTGACCATCATGTACAACCTTTCATTATTCCTTACACTAGGCAACTTCTGTTTACTTAGGTATGTATTGCTTTAATTGTTTCTGAATCACCTGCCTAAGAGTGGGGAGCCTGTGACTCTGAACAGGTTTGTGCATTCATGATACAGACTACTAAAATGGACATTAGGAAGGGAAGAAGGAAGAATGGATTTTCAAGTGCCAGAACTGTGTCTTTTTCCTATTTCTTTCTAACTTTCTGAAGGTTGAAGCACTGGTTTCTCTAACTCAGGTCTATCCAATACCATAAAGATTTCACCTTTCCCCCTACCATACCTATAGTCTACGCTGATCAGTTTTAACAGGAAAACAAGTTTTAAGACTATGCTTTTAATAAAGTTTGTGCTTTCTGAATTCCAACATCAACCAAATGGCTTTAAATCCTGCAATAATTAGCAAAAATCCTGGCCTTCAGGGTGAGGTCACTTCTTCTAAAACATATTAGAGCCATAGTATAACAAAAAAATGAATTAATAACATATAACCATGTTTTATTCAACTCTCATGGATATTTAATAAACAAGAGGAAAATTTGAACAATATTTTAATAAGCATAAAAAATGAATATAGCTTTCCACTAGTTTCGGAAATAGCTTTTTAAAAGAATTAAATTATATACATGATATATAGCCTACACATACTCACAGATACTTTTAACCAGTTTTTGCAGACAGACATTTATAATTACAGAATCAAATGGAAAAGTGGCAAATAGATTGATGGTAACCAATATCCCTAACCAGAAAAAATCCATTCATCCAGGATTATTTTAATGGGATATTCAAGCAGAATGTTTCATTAGTTTCTGTATTCCCGACACAGAACCTGGCACATGAGAGGTTTAATATATCATCATTTCTGTGGGTCAGTCCAGAGACACTTATTTATCATGCAATCCTTTAAAGGACCATCAATTATCATTTTATAGAACCACAGATGTAAACAGGACAGTAGTAAAGCTGAAACCACATTGCCCCTATGACATATCCTGGAAATTGCTTTTTTTGAATAAACTGCAGACAACCACTTGCTTCACGTCAGTGGTCTCTTGCTCCTAAAATTGAAAGGCAGAATATGAAAATACAGCCCTTTCTTGGCAAGATAATTTGTCTGGCTTTCTAATTAATTACTTCAAAAGCTAAAGAAGGCTTTACTAAAATCATCTTCTTCACGACTTTTTATCAACATCTTTTGACTTTTTAACATTCACAACACTCCCTATTATTTCTGCATCAGTAACACCACATGTCATGTCAACCTCAGCAGATTCAATACTCTCTTCTATCTCCTTTTCATTAAGTTTATTGACTGGATGTGAAGCGCATTGTTCTTCAACATTGCAAGGAGGTGAAACCTCTGCAAACCCCAAGCCACAATTACATCAAACTATCCTTAAAGGAATGATTATCTGAGTAATTCCAAGGACAAATAACATTTTTTAATCTTATTTTTTTTTCAAGTTATATTGGTTAGAAGCGAAACAAGGACTAGTGGCCCTCAGTGGAGGGAGGGGAATCAAGGGGATTTTTGCCTCCCACCAGCCCACGCCCATGCTTGGCCGTGTCTGGGCACATTTTACATGGTCGCTAGGTGGAGGCGGGGGTTGCTCCTCTCATCTAGTGGGACACATGAAACATCCTACATCACACAAGAAAGGTCTCCACATCAGAGCTGTACTCAGGCAAAAATTTCAAGAAGGCCAAGATTGAGAAACCCTGATAGAGAGACATAACCTCCTCAGGACAATTTTTCTAAAGAAATTTCATGTTCTAAAAAACTTCTCAGTCTGAGAGTTAACTCCATGAGGTAATGCTAGCAGTCAGAAACACAGTAGAATTATTAATTACCACTATCTCTTCTAAGACTACCTCATAACAGAATATCTCTGCTCTCCTCCAGTCTATCAATCTGAAAAATCAACTGTTTATGGGAGGTAAGTAGGTAACAGTTTTAAAGTGAATAAGACAATTACGCTTCCTAGGTGGCGCTAGTGGTAAAGAACCTTCCTGCCAATGCAGGAGACGTAAGAGACGTAAGGAGACATAAGAGACGCTGGCTTGATCCCTGGGTCCAGAAGATCCCCTGGAGGAGGGTGTGGCAACCCATCCTGTATTCTTGCCTCTTCCCATGGATAGAGGAGCCTAGAGGGCTATAGTCCATAGGGTCACAAAGAGTCGGACACAACTGAAGCGACTTAGCATGCACACAGGATTTTGTTCTTTGCAAACTCATATAAGAATCATTCCTAACTCTGCTTAAAATAAATGTTATTTGGGGAGAAAGAAAACAATTGGTATTTGGATTCACTTTTACATGCCAATTTAGAATTAAGCTAACTCAGTCCAAATAGTCCCATTTCATCAAAATTGTTCAATTATTCATGGGTAAGATTGTGTTCATCAATTTTCTTTTGAAAAGTTCAATCTTTTTCTTATAACATCTATACATTACTACCACACCTTTCCCATCCACCCCACCACCACTGGACACATCTTACTTCCTAAACAATGACCAACCACAGAGCACAAAAGCAATCTTCCACAAAGTGTGCTTAAATCAGTCAACTGTACTTGCTCAAAGGGAACAATTACTTTTTTGAAGAGCATTAGGTAGAGAAAGAAGCACTGTTTGATCATCTTATTAAAAGCATTACAAAGGTGGTCAAACCAAACATACACAGCCTATGGCATTTTTTATACTGTTATTTGAAGACAAAGGAAATAGACAATCTAAGCAATTGTCACACATTGGCAGGGTGACACTAACATTGCAATGCTGTCTCAAAGCCGTCCATATTTTAAAAAATGACCCCAAGGGAAACAGGTGTAAATGATATAAGGACACAATTCATAAATATATAAGTACAAATAATTAACAGATAGAAAATGCTCAACTCCAACCTCATTAGTATTCCAGAATATGCAAATTAAAGCAAACCTCTACACTTAAAGAGTAGAGAAGATATATTCTCAAAACTGCTAGTGCAAACATGTATTAAGCCCTTGCCATCTGCCTGGCACTATTTATTCAATGGATTTTTTAATGAAAATTTAAAAATCATCAAATGTACAAATTCTTTTTCTTTTTACACTGAACACCATGTCAGTGAAGGACTGTGTATTACTAGTAGGTGGGCTAGAGAAAGAGTGGTCTGTCAATCTGGTTCAAATATGTTTCAGCAATGAATAGCTCTGTAGAGCTAATAGTCTGGTAGATGTTCTGTGAAGAACCGTGTACTTAGAATTCTAAGCAGTCAGGTTTGTTGGTATGCCATATGGGGACGGGAAGAGTATCTCATAATTGCATCATTTGACTCCAAAGCCTCAAATAGTCTTAGAACACTCATCAATTTCAATAAAACATGCTGATAGGATATATGTAAGACCATCAGAACAGGTGTCAAGTTGTTCCTTTACTTGTTTTTATTTCTGAGGGAAAAAAATAAGTGAATCAGAAAAAAAACTAGAAACGTAGAAGTATATCAATGCTTTTCTCTCTTTAGTTCCCAATCAGTTTCACAGTACTTCTTACTGCTTGTGACTATTACATTGCAAAGCGATTAAGCCTAACAATGTATGTAATTCTAATAATGTAATAACACTATAACAAAAGAACAGGGGTTTCTGAGTTGGTGTCAAAAGTATTATTCAAATACTGGAATTTCCCAGAGTAATAATACCATTATAATTGAAAGTCAGTGCCATTGGGTTGGTGTGCAAGTAAAGCAACAATAACAAAACAAAAATAAAAGGCATGAATGGTGTAACAACACAACAAGTCAGGTTGGTTAATCAGGCACTGACTCATGCTTTCCACCACCCGTCCCCCAGAAAAATAAAATACATATTTCTCACACTCACAATTTAAAAAGAAAATCAAGAAAAAGGCTTTCTTCAAAGAAGAACTCCCCCGCCATTTGTTTTTCTGCTCTGAAACAGAGAAGTGTCTGCTAGCAGCAGCATTTGCTAAATGAAACATTTCTTGTGATAAAGTTGCATTGGCAGGTGGGGGAAAAATTCAGCCACCTGTTCTCACACTCATTTGAATTTGAGTGCTAAATCCGTCAAGGTATTTCCTTCCCCCATGAGAAATAAATTAAAAACTTAAGATGGTATTAGTCATTTCCCATTGATTTTTCTATATATTCAAAACATGCATTCTGTATTGAATTCTAAAGATATTAATAAGCTTCCTACCTCAAAAATTTAGAACTCTCCTTCACCACCCCATCAAAACCTGAATCATATGCATGCACACACACACACGCACTCAACTTAATGACATTAAGAAAAAAAAGAAAGTACTTTTAAAAATCAGAAAGAAATGTTCCAATTCATGAAGTAAGTTAATATATATATAATAAACTTGGTATTTTCTTTAAAAGAAAAACCCTTTAAAACCTAAAATATTTAAATATATGTCCCAACTAAAATGATCATTTATGGTACCACTGCACAAGGAAGTTATAAACATCATAGCAATTCCTCTTAAGAAAGTGTAAATTAATCACTATTTCAGAAACATGGAGAATGTATCTTCTTAAGAAGGTGCCTGCCTCAAAGAAGCCAAGAAAGATGAAGCTTTTGTTATTTGTATCTTTTAATGACATAAGTACATTATTGTCAGATTGCAATAAATCTGCTAACGGAAATCTTTAGCATAGATGATATAAAATAGCTGCTAAACTTTCCAAGGCTTTCTTTTCTGCTGTAGCAATACCAGAGCCCACAAAAGAAGAGAAAAAGTTCAAGGTGATAGTGTCAGACTCTAAAGCGATTCTCCAAAGTAAAGAAGCTTCTTTATATGCAAATATATGTCACATTTAAAATAAAATCACATTAATAAATAACTGATGTCAGTTTTAACATAGGAATAAGATCATCTACTCAGCACCTGCTGTGTACTAGGCAGAGTGCCAGACATGTTCTCTGTGCCGCTTAATCCTCGTAACAATCCCATTTTAAAGACAGGAAACTGAAGCTCAGTGAGTTTAAGGCCTCACGATGAATCTGGTAACTATGATTTGAACTTGAATCTGATTCCACAGCCCACATTGTTCCCACCACACCAAGCCTAAAAAACAAAGAGCAGAGAGTATAGGCCATGAAGCCTCAAGATGGACATTCCAATGTTTAATTTATAGACATGAGGATCGTTCTGTTACAGGGAACCAATTTGTTGGCTGAATTAGTTCAGGCTAAAATTACCCACTTTTACCACTACTTCCATAACAACCATACCAATGTTAAAAACCTCTTCATGCCATTCTCCCAACACATCTGGGGGTGGGAGGGAGCATATCCTAGGATATAACTCAGATCAAATTTAGGGAGAACTCGACATTACTGATACGAACATCTAAAAGAACAGATTCTGAATTCCAAAGCCATCCAATAGCCATCACAGAAATAGCACTGTGACACAGATGAGGGAATTGGGCTAAACAAATGGGATGACAAATGATATTCCACTCTAACTGGATGAAAGTTAATTATCCAAACCATAAAGCATTTGCATTGAATATCTCAATCCTGTCCTTGAAACACTTTCAATTTAATGTTTGCTCCCTCTATCTATATTTCAAAACTTTAGTCTTCCTTCATCTTTTAAAATCCATATATCAATTAAACTATATCAAGTCTCATGCACCTAGGCTAGAAAATTCTACTGTTTGGAAGCTTGGTTTATATAAATTTCTCATCATATTTGGATGAAAGATACAGATAGAAAGTGAAAGTCGCTAAGTCGTGTCCGACTCTTTGCAACCCCATGGACTCTACTGCCCATGGAACTCTCCAGGCCAGAATACTGGAGTGGGTTGCCGGTCCCTCCTCCAGGGGATCTTCCCAACCCAGGGATCGAACCCAGGTCTCCCACATTGCAGGCGGATTCTTTACCAGCTGAGCCACAAGGGAAGCCCCAGTGGGTAGTTAGATAGATAGATGGTAGATAGATGGATAGACAGACAGATACCTGAAGTAGAAACAAAAAGAATAAGCAAAAGAATGAGTTCTACTTGAAACTAATATAACATTGTAAATCGACCACACTACTTTTTAATAAATGAGTTCTAAATGCTGATTCAGTATTTACTACCTAAAAAAGTTAAGTCCCAGTCAAAACTCCCTTGTCTTAAGAAGCCCTATAAGGTGAGAGTACACAAGTGGTGCTGGTGGGAGGCAGACAGCAACATGGGCAGATGGTTTGGGTGAAGAGCACAGACTCCCATCACAGTCAACAGTTTCCTTCCCAGCACCCGGAAGAAAGAGTTAGAACCCTCTGAAAGGATGCTCCCTGCCCCACTACAGCCAGCACCAGCCCAGCTGTGAAGAAGTTGAGCTATACCTGAGGCCAGGAGCATGCCTTCTCCTTCTTCAATCCCCAAATGAAGAAACTGGAATGGGAACTCTGACATCCCGGCTACCTTTCTATAAAGGAGCTTTTTGCTCCCAGAGGATTTATTAACCAAGGTGTCATTTTACTCCTATTATCTGTAGCTCACCAACATTGAACTTTGACGATGGTGCTATGGTGCGTTTCAAGGGAAAACTGTATTATTAAAGGCTTGGGCTTTTACCTGCCTGAAATTTCAGTTTATGAAATATTCAAACATCCAAGTTATCCAATTTTAGAGTTTATTATAAAGGCAGATTCCACAAGCTCAAAACCAATTAGAAATCACTGAGACAAATCTCTCTGGGATCAGGAGGAACCATTAATCAAGTGGTAAAAATCCAATCCGTTTCTGTCTTTTCTGAATTTCCTAGTTATATTCAACTTTGTGAAGTCAATAATTCATGACCATGTCTTAAGGGAATGTTTATTTCTCTTTTAAAGGGAAACATGATAATAAAAACAAGGAGTAAGACTTTCCAACTTAAAAGTAATAGCCAATTGCACTTCATGTTTTAAGAATTACAATTGGCAGCTCTATGAGTCCCACTGATTCTATCTTCATAGACTATAATAAACGTAACAAATCTCATTCTTGATTTTGCAGTGACCTAGAGGCATCCCTAATTATTTCAATGAATATATCAAATCAATCATTTAAATATGTTTAATATGATTTCATCAAATCAAAGTTTTATTATGACAGCCAATGTTTTTAAGAGAAAAGAAGGTAATACAACAAGAGAAATCAGAAGATAAAGTCTTAACCCCAAGAGTCTGGGAATCACACTAAGGATAGTTCTCCCAAGCCTGTCTCAGATATGAAGCTTGGAGAAGCAAAAAGTGTAATTTTAGTACAATTTTTCATATTGGAATTATTTTCCATTTTGTACATATTTGCCTCACCATTAAAGTTTTTCTTTTGTTTTGTTCTTGTTTCCTTTTTACGGTATTTATTTATTTGGCTGCCCCAGGTCTTAGTTGTGGCATGTGGGAGGGATCTAGTTCTCTGACCAGGCATCAGACCCGGGTCCTCTGCATTGGGAGTGCAGTCCTAGCCACTGGACACCAGGGGAGTCCCCTGTTTTGTTTGTTTTTTGGTCGAACCCTGAAGCATGTGGGAATCATAGTTCCTCAAACAGGGATGGAATCCATCCCCTTTGTATTGGAAGCAAAATCTTAACTACTGGACTACCAGGGAAGTCTCATCATTAAGGCTTTTTAAATGAAACTTTGCTATAAGACTTTGTTATCCATCTTGTACAATGCTTACCATAAAGAAACACAACTGATTACTCGACCTTAAGTTCTTAGGTTGTTAGAAGATGAAAAAAACCTTTACTGTCACAGTCCACTCACCTATCTACACATTCAAGTATATTCTAAGAGGAGAAATGCAGAAATGGCTTCTGATTTTTCTCCTGAAATGCCATCCAGAACCTCCACTTGACTACAGTCCTAGAAAACTATTTTAACTAAGATCACTGTATTGGTCAGTTGCATTCAAGATCACAATACAATTTCATGATCTAGCTACAGATAGCTCTATTAATGTGAGTAACAAAAATTGCTCTATAAAAATACTTTCATAAGATTTTGTCCACTGTGCAGGAAGGAGTCTTTTAAATAAAGTATTTATGTACCATGACTATATTTGTTTACCCCAAATATTAAGTATTCTTGATAAAACTGGTAATGACTTCCTGGAAGGCAGACTGGTTATTTTTTTAAGAGAGTAGATGCAAATTATAATTCATTGAGGAGTTTGCCACTTTGGGGGTAAGGTGCTTCTTTTTAGGAACATAATGGTCTCTGGCTTAAAAAGTTTGTATTCTTGGGTAGAACTCAAAAAGGGTCAAAGCAGACCGTATCAATTAAACAGTATGACCATAGGCATCCAATACTCACGTTTCCCAGTCAACTAAGTGGGAATTCTGAATAGAAGCTAATGGGAGCATTTTCAGACTGTGTGTGTATGTGTCTTGCTGAAGCAATCTATGAATTGTGAAGCTGTAATGAAGTACTGCTTCAAACTGTTTGTGACATATATAACTGAAGGATATTAAGCAAGAGAGAAGCATTCCCTTCCTTTCCTTCCTTCCATACTGTCCTTTAAACTAGCGTTTCATACCCCAATTTATAATTTCTGACTCTCAAATTGCAGGTGAGAAGGAGGCAAAGAAGAGTCACCAAGTAGATGAGGAGAACAGGGTCAAGGTGTCAAGTTTGCTCAGTTAGTTGGAAAATGCTAGCCTAAATGCTATTCCCCCTCAAATCACCCCGTCTATAACAAGCTATTTCTTGAAGCAATAAGTCATTTTTAAAAGTCCAAAATCCAATAATTTTATAGATCATGCTTTAAGGAGAAAACTGGCTTATTTAAAGATACTCTCAATGGAAAAATCTGACTACATAGTTCTTAATGATCATTCCTGGAAGTTTAGTCAGTCAGAAGAAAGTTTAGGAATCTCAAATGTATCTAGATGTCATGCATTCAAGAGAGACATAGATAGGATATTCTGGATTCTAAAAGAAAAGTGTTATCATCAAAATATTTCAGTCATCTTTGACTCCTGGTTCTCTCCCATCTCTGATTTCCAGGCAACTGACAAAGTACTACTAAGCGTCTCTCTAGTACGCATCTATCTTTCACCACCTCTCCACCCTCACTGTCCCTGCCACACTTTGGGTATCTGTTACTTCTTCCTTGGATTTGGTTATTAACATAAATCACATATTTGTTACAGTACAGCTTCTTCACATACTGCAGCTGTATTTATAGCTCTGAAAGTCACTTCCTTGCTCAAAAGTATTCAGTGACTCCTCTCTGCTTGCTGAACAAAAGTCAAATCTTACACTCTTGAATTCCAGGCTTTTTAGACTAGCCCTCTTTAACTAGTTGTACATTCTGGCAAATAATTCAAAGCAAAAATATATTTAATGATTGAGAATAAAAATCTAAATTTATTCACAAACTATCGATTGTTTTGCTTAGAATATGTTGTTTTCATATGTTAGTAACTGCTATGCTTTTTTTTTCTACTGTTAACCAAGTAATGTATAAAAGCATTTATTTAAAATATTTCTGATAGAAGGGAAAGCTAGTTAATTTAAATTTAATATCTGCTGGGAGTTCCCAGATTGCCCAGTGGTTAGGACTCAGTGCCATGGCCCCGGGTTGAACCTCCAGCAGAGGAACTAAGACCCTGCAAGCCGAGGAACACAGCCAAAAAAAAAAAAAAAAAAAAAAAATTATCATCTGTTAAACCTTTGCATTTGGTCTAGCCTCTTTAAGTATAAAACAATTCAGAACATAAGTAAATGTGCATGATTTTTTGAGTACTGATCTTAAATTTACTTCTCCTAAAACCTAGTCAGATTTCTTTTTATCTTATTCAGCCCTTTCTGTTTTCAAACTATACACAGAAAACACATTATCATTTAGGTGCAACCATACTAGTTTTAAAACATAAATTTGTCTAAAATACTTTTCCCCATCATGGTAACGGACATGTGAAAATAAGCCAAACAACTCTTAACTTTAAGAGTAGTTGCTGCCTTGGAAGAGATTATAATCTTACTTTCTTTATCAGATTACAATTTGATGAACCATGACTAAAATATTCTGGTCACTGGTAAATTGCTTCTGCTAAAATTACTTTCAGTCTGAGCCAGCATCATGGTATTTATCAGTAAGCAAGGAGCAGAATCAGGATTTTGGATTAGCTCTTTTCATAGGAAAGATAGCTGTAACTTACTCTCTAATAAGACTGTAATATATTAGATTTCTCTATATATGAAATGAAGATATGCAACACACTTTTAAGTGAAATACTTTGCACAAGACTACAGATCTAAAAATTACTCTCTCTGAATTCGTTGACCAACTCAACATTTGAACACCTGCTATGTGCCAGGCCCTGCACTAGGAGATAGGTATACAACAGCAGGTGAGACACTTGCTTGCAAAGAGATTACAGTAAAAGAGATAATCACTTTGCAAAGGACTAAATTTTTTTTTTAGGACTAAATGTTATAAAAATAATAATAACTTATCAACATTATCTACTAACAAATTCCACATTTCATAATTTATATAAGCTACAGTAACAAAACTAATTACATAGTTGTTCC